>NW_012267351.1:2683988-2881207 GCF_000151885.1 Dipodomys ordii
CCCCGGGGATTGGTCGGGGAGCCCCGGCACGGATCCCTGGGGATCGGCGGGACCCGGCTTCACCCCTCTCCCCTGTGCTCCGGCGGCGGCAGGCTGGCGGGGAGCCGGACACCGAGGACAGGCCGCCCGTGTGGCTCCGGAGGCCCGTGGTGAGGGCTCCCCGGGTAGCTGGGGCCGCCGGGGGGTCGGGGTGCGCGGGGGTTAGGGCACCAAGCAAGAAAGGCTTCGGAGAAGCCCCTCATCCTGGCAAGGGTGGTAGGCTCAAGGGGACGCTCCGACGGGGGTGGGGTGGGTGGATGGATGGATTCCCCGCGCCCTGGGGGAAATGCGGGGGGGGGTCCTCGCGGAACCCTAATCTGGAGCAGCGTAGGGGGCGAAACTCGTAGCTGGCGCGGGCCTCGAGGGGGCTGGCCGGGGCGGCGTGGCTGCGCGCGGCGGGCCAGTCAACGCCTCTTTCCCTGTGCCAGAAAGACGGGGAGGCGTGAGCGAGCTTTTTTTTTGGGGGGGGGGTTCCTGGTGCAATGGCCCTTCCTTCCCCACGGAGGCCAGGGCTGGGGATGCAGGCGTGGCGTGGTGGTCACCGGGGGGCCTCGGCAGTCTAACGCCCCTTTCCCTTTCCCCGTTGGCAGGCGGGCCGCCGGGGCGCGGAGCCCAGCGCATCCTGGCGGTGCCCGTGCGCACTGACGCCCAGGGCCGCTTGGTGTCCCACGTGGTGTCGCTGGCGGCGGCCGGTGCTGGGGTTCGAGCCCGCAGGGCTGCCCCGCTGCAGACCTCGGGCTTCCCGGAGGGCAGCGGGGAGGAGGACCCCGGCCGCCACCACGTCTTCTACAATGTCACAGTCTTCGGTCGAGACCTGCACCTACGGCTGCGACCCAATGCCCGCCTCGTGGCTCCGGGGGCCACGGTGGAATGGCAGGAGGAGAGCGGTGCCACCCGCGTGGAGCCCCTGCTTGGGAGCTGCTTCTATGTCGGGGACGTGGCGGGCTTAGCTAAAGCCTCCTCGGTGGCGCTCAGCAACTGCGATGGGCTGGTGAGTACTTCTTTCTCTGTTGTCTGTCAGTCTGGTCTCGGTGGCTGTCTGCCTGTCTGTCTGTCTGAGCATCCAAAGCCCGTGATCCTGGAGTCCCCTACATTCTATGTGGAGGAGCATCCCCGTCTTCCTGGTGCCCAGGGAAGCTCCCGCGTGGCTGAAGGTGTTGGTGGCAAGGCAACTTGTTTTGATTTGTCTGAGAAAGGTGTGATTTTAGGCAAGCACCCCACCTCCAGCCCCACAGCCCCCACTTCCCAAGTAACAGAATGACGGGCGGGGGAGGGAGTCTTCCTTATACCTAGGGCCCTTGTCTGCGTGTTGCCAGCCGCTGGAAGGTCGGTGTGTGCATTGGCAGTGTGCGGTTCGGGAAGCTTGTGTGAACATGTGAAGGTGTCTCTCCCAACACGTATGCATCTGTGGGTTTCTGCTCACTCGTATACACGTCCGTGTCTGTTGGACGTGCAAGCTGTGCGCTGTAGCAGTGTGCTGTGTGTAGAGGGTGGGTGTGCTGGCTCCCTGCACAAATGAGGCTCAATCGCCCCCGCCCCCAGCAGACAATAATGCTGGAATGCCTCTTTAGCCCTCTGCCCCTTGGCTGACCCAGGGCCCCTGATTTTTATACTGTGGTTTCCTGCACAACTCCAATTGGTTATTTTGAGCCAAAGAGGTGGGGCTGCACTGGGCAATGAAGGCTCTGGTGCCCAAGGGCTGAGTTTGAAGGGTAGGATGGGGTGGAGGATGAGAGGAAAGCAGCCCCTGAAGAATGGGAGGTTCACCTGTTTTGGGGACCCCCAAGGGACCATAGCTGGGTCACAAGGGAGTCATAAAGAAAGCCGAGATCGATGCTCAGGGAGGAAGCTGACATTGGCGATGCTGTCCAGCCTTCCGGAGACCTGGCACATGGCGGAAGCCACTGCAGTTTTCTATTTTGGATTGGGTGTGTGGTGGTCAGGCCGGCTATGCTGGCCTAAAAGCCGCCCACTGTGGGTTCTGCTCTAATTGCTGCTCAGGGCACTCCTGCTCCTGGCCAGTGGCCACTTCCCCAGCCCCCTCCCACCCCCAAATAAACCAGTTCCCCTGGACAGCCCAGCTCATTCTGCCTTCTGCACAGCTGGCAGTTACCCTAAGCCCCACAACCACTGTGTTTCTTTTTATGGACACACAGGAAATATCACTTGTTGCTTCGGAAAAATCACCGCCTTTGGTTGGATTGAGTTGGAAGATGGGCATAATGCAAACTACAAATGTCCTTCTAAGGCTTGGGTACAAAGATGATGTCGCTTTATGTCCACTCATTCATCTGGTCATTTGGTCATTGGTTCAACCAGTACCTTTGGACTGACCAGAAATGTGTCAGGTCCTGCTACTAACTCAGGGGTGGATAAGCAGAAGGGCATCTAACCAGAGCTTTGAGAATGTTTTCTTAGGGGACTACTTGAGCGAAGCCTTTGGCAGCTGGCAAAATGTGTGGATGGAGAGAGGTACCTCTCAGGCTCCAGATGTGAATTGGCCTGAGTAGGACAGGCATGCTGAGATTTCCCACGCATTGGACAAACACAGGTAGAGATGCAGGCCAGGGCTGGAAACAACACTGCCCTGCCTAGTGGCCTTGGATGCCATCAGTAATGACCTTTGAGACAGTGGGACAGCATCATTCCATCTTCTTTTTGTTTATCCTTTTTCTTTGAGGCTGTACATGGGTGTACCCGTTCTGATTTTGTAATAACGAATGCCTTTATCCTTTGAGTAACTTGTACTGGACCACAGAGACTGAGAAGGTGGAGTTTGGTCTGGTTCTGTCTGGTCCGTTCTGCCACAATGCTTCCCAGCCCGGGGGAGGTGGAGGAGGCTGAGCTGTAATTAAACGAGTAAATTATGCCTGTGTACTTCCTCTCAAGGGACTTCACGTGGATAAACGCATAAATCCACCCAGCAGCCCATGTCCTTCATCACAGGGCTACCCAGAGCCCCTTCCTCTTGTGGCTCTTCCTTGCTAGTGAACTTCGAAACAGCAAAGCAGGTGAGGGAGCCTGGGCTGTGCATGCAGGTCCCCAGGATCTCAAACAACGATGAAGATTCAATCTCAGCACCTCTGGAAGGGATCCTGAGGTCTTGTATGTCTAGGCCCCTGTTCTTGGTCCTCAAACCACCGTTCAAGAAGCAAGGTTCTCTTGCCCTGTTTCTCCAAGAACATTCTGCAGGAGATGTACCACAAGTTGCTCTGAGCAAGTGGGGATTGGTGAGCAAAGCATTGTGGGAAAGCCTGTGGTTGTATCCATCCTAGAAAGATGTATCCTAGAAAGACGAGGCCTATTAGTCTGGAGAAGTTCTGTAATAAAGAAATCTCGCCAACTCTGTCATCCAGCACTTGCCACACAGATGTGACCACAGAACCCATTCTTTGTGGAACACATGCCACTAGACTCTCAGGCAGATGTGTGGTGATGCCACGGTGTGTGGACAGAACCTGCAGGGTATGACAGGCAGTTGTAAATTTTAAGGCAGCTGGAGTTTGAATGCTTAGGTGGGCTGTGGTGCTCCCCAAAGCCACAGACCCTTCGGGCCCTGTTATCCTTCTCTAGTCCTGGGACATACATGCTTATCTGCATGCTCAGCCCTTTAGAATTAAGAGTGTATTTGTTCTGTTTTTAAGGAGGGCAGTAGTGACTTTGATTACTGTCATTAGTATCCTAACCTGTTTAGTACTAGGGAACGCTAATCTAATTTAATACTATAGCTATTAATCACCGTCCTTTCAGTTACACGTGATAGAAGACACAAGGCAAATTAATGTGAACAGAAAGGGAAACTTATTAGCTCATGTGAGGCTTAAGTCTTCAGGCATGGCTATATCCAGGTGTTCCCACCAGCTCATTAAGATCATTGCTACTTCTTTCTTCTGTCTTCGCATGTGCTGGCTTTGCTTTCAGATGGGGCACCTCTGCAATGAATGGAGGGACCCCAGCAATTGCAAGCTGTCTTTTCCTGCTAATCTCAGGTGAGTTCTGTGTATCACCCTAGCTATGTTGGGGTACACATGGCTTAGTCAGGGAAAGTGGTTCCCAGAATCCCTTTTGAGCTGGAAGTATAGGAGGTGCTATTCTCCAAAGTGACTTAAGATACATTTTTTTTCCTTTCAGAAAGATATAAATTCTTCTGGAGTCAGATAGACAAGCCACATATCCCAAATAAAGGCACACCTCATAAGATATATTGTGTACCTTATTTCCTGAGAGGCCCATAAGTGTATGTATAGCATCTTTCATAGCTCCTAGTTGGAAATTGTTCATAGTGTTTATTGGAAGGGTTACAAATCTGTCTTTTCACAATGAATGAGAGAAAAAATGCTCCAGGAATGATTCTTGTATGTCACATTGCTACAGGAGCGTTTTCTACGGATATGGTGTGTGTGTGTGTGTGTGTGTGTGTGTGTGTCTGGTGTGTGCTTTGATCCTCAAATTTCAGCCTCCTAAGCAGCTAGGATTATAGGTATGAGCCCCCAGCATCAGGCTCTGTAAGACATTTCTCAGCTTGCCTAATTCCTGGAGACCTTCTCAGTCAGGAGAAGGAGCTAGGAGCAGTCATGGTGGCTGAGTGACCGCTGACTGGTCAGTGGCCTGCCCTCAGCTTGAAGCTCCTTGTGGGTGTCCTCACTTCTCATTGGTGGGTGATCAAAGTGGAGACTCAAGTTCTGCCCTGCCTCTTTCTCCCTACCCACTGTCTTCCAGTAGAGACTGAGACCTGCCCTGGCTGGGCAGGACCAGTGATGCAAGCCCTTAGGGACAGGCAGAGGCAGCCTCAAAGGACGGAGATGAGCAGGTGTCTGCTTTTGAGGCTCCAGTTTGCTTAGTGCTAAGATATCTGTGATTCCATCTTGACTTGCCACTGCTTGGAGAGCAATGTAGAGAGCACCAAGGAGGATAGCGGGAACTTTGGGTGCATAGGTATCTGGGCTCTTCAGATCAGAGCTAAGGCAACTGCCTAGTCCTTGCTATGGGAGATCTATACAACCTCCTGGGGTGATTTCAGCCTCCTCTTTGGCTTACTGTTTTCTCTAAGGCTCATGGAGTTTAAATGATAAGAACATGTTGGATAGAACAGACAAGACATAGGGACCTAGTTTTCTGGTGGTTTAGAGGAAATGTCAACTTTAGACATGGCTAGATCCAGGGGTTCACTACGTGCTGTCTCTCAGCTTTGCCATTCTCTATATTTATTTCAGAATGTTCCCTCCCCCTTTGGGGGTGGGAGGGGAGAGCCACCAGCAGCTGCAGATCTACTTGTCTTCTCAGAGGGTACTTCCTGTGAATGCAACACACACCTTTCTGAACGTCCTTCAATAATTTAGAGAGTCCCTCCTGGGGAGTGATCTGCTTGGCCTTGATTGGATTATAGACTTATGTCTAAACCAATCATTGTGAAGTTGGCCTGTCCACCTTTGGTGTTGAGGGTGAGGGTCTTTGGAGTGGAGAGGGATTATGGGAGACTTGCTTGCTCTGCTACCCCTGGGACTCCTTTCCCAGATTGACACCATACTCCTTGGTGAGTATAGATCCTCCCACTTTCTTCCAGATTCCACTTGCCACTTCAAAGAGCAATCCCAGGATTGCCCCTCCCCTCCAGGAGCCCCATATTCAAAGTCATGGCCCTGGAAAGCTCTAATCTTCACCCCAGGGATGTCTACCCCCCCCACCGTAAGCCCCCACTGTCTCCAGAGCTTCTCCATCTTCAGATTGGTCTCTCTCCAGCACCCCTCTCTCCTTACTGACTTCACACCATATCACACCACTCCTTTGCTTCCTATTTTCTCTTTGAGGAGAAAAATCCAAACCCACTGGCTGAGCATTCAAACCCCCCTATCCCCAGTCTGGCTCGGGTCCCTTAGCCTCATTTGTCACTTTATCCCCTTAACACTTGTGCTCCAGTCACACCAGCTTTTTGTGCCATGATCCCCATATATTTAGGATTTTAGCAAGTGCAAATGAACCCTTTCCCGTATCACTTTCCTGTAGCACTGTGCTCTGGACCAGGCCCATGTCATGTAGTACCCTCTGCTTCTTGGCAATTTATATCTGGGATGACCCTGGCTTTGTCTAAGGGTTGAGCACCAGACTGAGTGGAGTTCAGCTGGGAGCTGTGAAACAAGAGTGCCCAGGCAGTATAGACTAGAAGCCTATAAATGGAAGAGTGTGGTGCTTGTCCCAGAGACACAGTGCCTCTGGTGCTTAAGGTTGGTCTACCTTGGGTGTCTCCATTCAATTAGGATGTCCCCTGTCCTCTTGGAGAAATTGCTCAGAAACTGCTACTTTGCCACAGGAAAGCACTTGCATTCATGCATGGTTTGGTGTGATTTCCTGGCCTTACTTTGTTGTTTATGAAATCTGATTTCAGGTCCATTAGTTTAAAATCAAACTAAAACAGAAAGGAATCCGCCCGCACCACCTCCCCGGAGCACATAAGAAAGGATTAATTGGGGATGATGAGACCCTGGGCTGGGCTAGACTCTGGATATAACCCTGGATAAACTACCCTCTTTCTCCCCATTGTGCCTCAGTTTCTCTAGGTGGAAAGTGACGGGAATCAGCCATTTCCAGGCTACTTCTGGAGTTGCAAAATTGGATGTCAGGTGTGGTTCCCACATAGTTGAGAGTGAGGTCGTTAGAGGAGGGAGAGGTAGAAACCCTCATGAGTTCAGGTCCCATCTCCCTTGATAGACCACTACCTCAAAGGGAACATGGCTCCTGGGTGCCTGAGTCTCCCACATTTCCTCAGAGAGGCTGTCTTCCTGAGCCATGCTTCTGATTCTATTGGCATTGGGTATGCTAAATGTGTGCAGTGTGGGCCCGTTGGGCCCCTGGTTTGGTCTTGAGAAGCAGATGTGGGTGCCAGGGACTGTACAGGCAGCAAGCTCATTGGATGGGCCTGGTAAGTGGCAAGGGCTACAGGCTGGACAGGTGCTGTTCTGGAGCACTTTCCAGAATTTTCATTACTTCATCACGGCCACCTTCTATTCTGAGCACCCACAACCTCCTGGCTGGTCTCACCGGCATTCTTCCTGAGGGATAGTTGGAGGGAGGAAAGGGATATCTTCCCACAATGGGGCAGAGAGGGATAAGGAAATGACTCGGGACTGTCCAGTGCGAGGGCTAATTTGTCAGGGGTTTGTGTGTAAGGTTGGCAGAGTTGTGCCCCGTGGTGGCATCTCAGAGTGTGGACAGGGCATCGTGATGTAAAGTGGCTTCCCACCTACCTCGCGAGTGGGTGGCAGGAATTCAGGGACTGGACAGGGTCCCTAAACGCCGTGGGACTGTTTCCTGTGGCTCCATCATTGCTCACAAGCCCTTGGGACAGCAGGGTGGAAAGGGGGAGGGCTTTTCTTTCTAGAGACTCCACCGCAGCGCTCGCTCATGCTCGAGCATCACTGATTGGTTGGGGTTAGGTCGTAGGACCTTTCCATAACCAATCACCGTAGCCCAAGAAGGCGAAGTGCTGTGTTGATTGGCTCCAGCGAGTCACATGCTCTTCCCTAGCCCAATATGATAATGAGGGGAGCAAAGGCTGCTGGGAGGTGGACTTCCCTGCGCGGTCTGAGGAGGGAAAGCTGCTCATTGCCTGCGGGGATCAGCCGAGACGCCTGAGGAAAACCAGAGATGTGCCTCTGGAGCACCATAGCCAACCCTGCAGCGAGCCTGTGAGCAAGCCATTGTCTGACTTCCTTCCTTCCTTCCTTCCTTCCTTCCTTCCTTCCTTCCTTCCTTCCTTCCTTCCTTCCTTCCGTGGTGGTCCTGGGGCTCGAACTCAGGGCCTGGGCACTGTTCCTGAGCTTTTTTTTTGCTCAAGGCTGGTGCTCTACCACTTGAAACACAGTTCCACTTTTGTCCTTTTGCTTGTTAATAAGAGTCTCATGGACTGTCCTGCCTGGGCTGTCTTGGAACAGCCATTCTCAGATCTTAGCCTCCTAAGTAGCCAGGATTACAGGCATGAGCTACCCATGCCTGGCTTGTATGTCCCCTTTCAAAGAGGAGGATACCGAAGCTCAGGGGAATTACTCAGATCTGGGGTGGGGCAGGGGCTCTCAGAATGAGGAGGCATCTCTCCTGGGATTTCTTTCTTTTTTTTTTTTTTTGCCAGTCATGGGGCCTGAACTCTGGGTCTGGGCGCTGTCCCTCAGCTCTTCAGCTCAAGGCTAGCGCTCTACCACTGGAGCCACAGCGCCACTTCCGGCTTTTTCTGTTTATGTGGTGCTGAGGAATCGAACCCAGGGCCTCATGCTTGCAAGGCATGCACTCTACCGCTGAGCTACGTTCCCAGCCCCTCTCCTGGGATTTCTTTAGAGAAGCTCAAGGTAGAGCCTGCCTGGCCCCTCATGAAGACCACCAAGGCCAATTGCTGGTCTTTGAGCCTGAGTCCAGGGATGTCAGTTCTCTCTTGCTCCGTACTCCTCTCTCCTGCCCCACTCTACATTGTGGCCAGGTGTGTCTCTGTTGTAAGGATGCTGCTCATTCAGGTTCTGGCAGGTGTCAGATTCCTCCTGTGGACTCAGTCACCTGGGCTGGCCCCCATGTGCCTAGCTTGGATGAGGATATATGCATCTGTGTGTTCTTGGCAGAGATTACCTGCAGGGGCAAGATCCTGAAGTGGGATGGAAGTATGGAGGGGTGAGGTAGACCTCAGGTCCTTGAATTTTGGCCTTGCCTTAAGTGGCCCCTCCCCCACGGGCAGGCACTCTGGAATGGAAGGGCCCAGTAAGGAGCCCTCTCTGCTCTGCTGTGTATGTTTCATATTAAATGTCAGCTGTCCACCGGGTCTGCGGTGCTGCCATTAATATGGAGAAGTTATTACTGAGCCTGGAGCCAGCTCCTCAGGCTCATCCATGAATTTCAATTACACTGCACGTCTACTCCAGGGCAGGCGAAGTGGGGCACAGGGCTTCTGCTTGCAGGCAAAGGAAACTCGCATCCAAGACCAAAGAGCAGGCCAAGTCCTAGGCATTGCAGTGGTTAACAGGGAAGAAATGCACTTGGAATGTGGGCTGGATATTTACCTGACAGGGAAAAAATACCATGATTATTCTTAAGGCAGGGGGTTTACTCAGGGTGAGGCTTATTCATTGTCCTCTGGATGTGTTGACCCCTGTGATTTACCCAGTTGTGAGAAACTCAATTGCTCAGTCTATGGTAGTAGGGGACATACTCACATACTCTCTATTTAATCCAGATCCAGAGTTCAGGAATGGCTCTTTCTGTATTTCTGTATTTCATTGCATCTAAGATGCCACATAGGTTGCACAATTATTTTATATGCCACTAAGAAGAGGAGACACTTCTGGCTAACCTGCAGCCTCGTGCCATAGCCATAGCCCCTTGAAGTATAGACACCAGCTACCACAGTCTCTAGTTAGTAATTGTTCTTGCCCCTGTGAGTTGGCTATTTCTCCTGTTTGTTGTCCTTTCTCACATGTGGTAAGCAGGGATAGCCTGGCTGTGGCTGCGTCTAGGAGTCTTCCTTTCTGGTAAAATATGGCATGGTGATCTCCTCTCCAGGCATAGGTATTGATGCCAAAGCTACACCTTCTGCTGGCTGCACCATACCCCTTTTTTTTTGCCATCACATTGTGACCTTTTGAAGACATTTTGGGTGGCAAATGTCCCAACACCAAAAGTTCGAATCCCGTGGGCATCTCAGTTGGAGTGGCAACAGTATGAAACAAAAGCACCATTCAGTTGGCCTCTCTAAGCAGTGCCACCACCCTATGTGATGGGACCACTGATTTTGTCTTGAATCCAGAGGTGGTGGATGTGAAAATGTGTTTTAACAAGTTGTCCTCTTAGAGTCCTAAAAGCATGGTTTGATGGCGATGGTGGTGGTGGTGGTGGTGATGATGATGGAGAAACAAATTATACAGGGGTTGAGTCTGAGAGCTGTCATGCAGATTCCATGCAGGAGATGCAGGGCGGCAGAGGGAGCAACTTCAACAGCTATGTGAAGCCAGCATTCAAGGCTTTGTCTTTGAACTAGGGTCTTTTTCTATTCAAAATAGAGATTGGGACCCCAGGGAAAAATAAAGGCTTATTTATGTTGTACATACGCTTTGTGTGATCAACCTGCCTGGAACAGAGACTCTGGAGGTAATAAGAAGTGACGTAAGTCAGGTGGCGGATTCTCATGCCTGTAATCCTAGTTACTCAGGAGACGGAGATCTGGGAATAATGATTTGAAGCCATCCTGGGCAGAAAAAATCCATGAGATTCTTGTCTCTAGTTAGGCACCCAAAATCCAGAAGTGGAGGTGTGGCTCAAGTGGTAGAGCACTAGCACTGAACCAAAAAAGCTCAGGGATAGCACAAGGGCCCTGAGATCAAGCCCCAGGACCAGCATAAAAAAAAGAGAAAAGAAAGAAAAAAAGAGGGGACACAAACACTACCAACATATGGTACGTGGACAAGGAAATGTTCTGAAAAATATGTCATCAGGTGATTTTTTTTTCCCCTGCATGAACATCACAGAATATACCTACACAAAATTAGCTGCAGTCTTTGGGATTTATAATTTCATGGGACCACTGTCCTGTATGTTGTCTGTTGTTGCCCAAAATGTTATTAGGATGTGTGTGAATATATACATATGAGTATGGTTTTATTTTCTTTATGAATTATGTCACAAACCATCTTCAGTCAGTTCAAAGGAAAGCTCAGGATAAATTCAGGATGAAGCAATGTCCTGGATACATTCTACTTTTCTGGCAGTCTGTTCTTGTGCCAATACTAAACTGTGTTTATTATTGGGGTTTCAAAGCTGTACAATCTTAAGTGTAGGACACTTGGGAGCTGCGCTTGCCCAGGGTGGCAGTTATGAACCACAGGAGGTTGCTGAGCCTTGAAATGTGATGGGGCTGAACTGACAGGTGCTCTGTGGGTAAAGTACACACTGGATTGTGAAGATTATAACCCCGCCAAAACACCCCAAAACAAGCCACACCTAAGAATGTAAACTATTTCACAGATAATTTTAATTTTATATTTTGGGAGGTGCTGGGGATTGAACCCAGGGCCTTGTATATATAGACAAGCACAGCACAGCTCTAGGCTCCTAGATCATTTCAGATGGGTGGAAATAGTATTTTTTGGATATCAGGTTCAGTAAAAGATATTTAATTTATGTGCCTTTTGATTTGATTTCATGTTCAAAACTGGGGAATCCCTATGAAGCTGTCTTTGTATTTCTTTTGCACATCTGGATGGATTCATTACCGCCTCTCTGCTCCCCACTCCAACCCACGCACCCCCTTTAGCTGTTTCTGCTTTGAAAAATCTTTCTTGCCTGGTCACATGTGTTTACTCTTTCAAATGAATTTTGGAATTGTTTTGTCAGGTTAAACAATCTCTTGCGAATTTGATTGCCATTAAATTAAACATAAAAACTAATTAAAGAAAGAATTGACATGATTTATAGCATGTGCCAGGAACATGATGTATTTTTCAGTTTATTTAATTCTGTTGCTTTGTAAAGTATTACACATTTTTTAAAATACAGGTCATCTATTTATTTTTAAATCAGGGTTATTTCAAGGACTTTTCTTTTCCACCATTGCCAATTGAATCTTTTTCATGTAACACTGGTTTACAGGAAGGCTGTTGATTGTTATGTAATTATCTTTTATCAGGCAGCTTGAGATATTAATTCTAATATGTCTTGGTAGATTCCCTTAGGTTTCGGAGGCACACTGTTGTACCATCTGTAAACAGTGATGGGTTTGGATTCTTGTTTGCAAGCTGCACTGTCTAGAACCTTCAGAGTGATGTTAAGTAACGGGCAGCTTCTCGAATCCTCATTTGTGCCTGGCTGTAATAGGAATGCCCCTGGCGTTTCTCTGCTTAATATAATGCTTGCTTGCAGATTAAGATGGATTTCATGTGAAGGCAATATCCTCTGAATTCTAGTCTTCTCAGATCCCATTTTTATCAGCAAAGGAGCTGAAGTCTAGATAAAATGTCTTAACGCGCTATCTTACCCCCCAAGCCAACCATGCTGCAGTTATGGGAGGGGGTGGGGGAAGGGACTTTTGTTCTTGGCTTGGGGGGCTGCCAGTTCTCCTTAGTTGTCCACTCTGCTGGCCCAGAGATGAAGCCTAGTCCCCGTTTATACTTGCCAGAAACGACTCTCAGAAAGCCTTGGTGGACTTTTCCTTTTGAGGGGGCTTTTCTTAGGCAGGTAGAGGAAGCAGCACCTCACAGTTCTTCCCTGCTGGGCCTGTATGGAGAAAATTCCTCCTTGATTTGGCAGCATCTCCTATCCTCTATCTTGTTTCTCCAGAGCAAGCCCTCCTCAACCCCCTGTATATTACAGAAGATTCTGGCCTGCCCATACTTACATATGCAGTCTACTACTCTCCCAAACCCACAGTTAAACTTTTATCTCAATTCTAGAAAGCATGCCCCCTCCCTCCCTCCGCCCAAACAAAGACAGTTCCCTCTGCAGGAAATCTGTGGCCATCCTGCAGAGAACAAAATTGTTTTCTATCATGTGATCTATCTTCTCACTGACTGGCATGGAATTTAGGGGGGCTTTAAGCAATGTCTGTGGCTGTAACTCATCCTGAGAGTCTGATTGATAAGAAATGAATGGGATCTAGGGGTCATATGGGAGAGTCTTACCCACGCAAGTATGGATGAGAATATGGAGAAAGGCCATGAGACAGAAGGTCCGACAACCAGGATTGGTTGGGAGCCTGATTCTTCTCTTGATGGCCCGTGACTCAGTTGTCCCAGTTGTGAGTCCATCTACCTCTTGTTATGGAGAGAGCAAAAGGGAGCGCACATCACCCAAAGATGAGAGGTGGAAGGAAATGATTGTGGAGAGGGCTAGCTACTCTTCATGTGTTGGCTCTTGACTCTCCATGCACACGTCCTTGACTTGGAGATTCAGAGCCCTCTAGAGGGAAGTAGCTTTCCTTCTTACTACTTCCACATGGCTGTCCTAACAGGTAAGTAGGCAGTGAGTGACTGGTACCCATCACTGGACTGTCCACGTCAGGGCTCCTGGCACTTAGTGGGTACTGGACATGGATTTTGCATGAGGCAGGGGTGAGATCTTACCCTTGCCAGATGCTTCGTCCTGAGGGTCTCTCTCCTGACTCTGCACCCATTTGTTTGCCACCCTCCACTGATGGGAGTCATTAGTCCTGAGTCTGGGGTCTGGGCCTTGGTTTGCACGGATCCTGTCACAGGCTTTTGTGTCTTATCTGCGACCCTGTAATAAGCGTGTGATGTAATATGTAGGAATTTGTTCTTTATCCCTGGTTCCTGTCTCAGACCTCCTAAAAACCCTTGTAATTTCCTGAGTGATAAGGATGCTGGGAGCATCTTCTATTATGCTATCTGCTCTTAGTGCAGTGGTTCCAGAGAGAGCTTCTAAGACCCTTGACATCTTTAGAGTGATAATCTTTTTATATGCTAATGAGATGTCTGGCAGTGCCATCCCTGAATAGCTTTTCTGTTGGGGGTGGAAGAGCGGAAAGGCACATCCATCCATAACACCCTGAGTCTGGGCCTTGGACAGCTTCTGGGTTGGTGAGCTCATGGTGAGCATGGAGAAGGCTGGAAGTTCACACATACCTAAGCCCTATGTGTTTGCTTCTCCTGCGTCGCTTGCTTTGTATCACTGTAGGGTAGAGCCTTCCTGAGTCATGTGAGCCTGTCTAGCAAAGGCAGAATGGGGAAGTCTAGGAGGCCAGCCATTGGCCAGCGGCTTTGAAGTGGGGCTGGCTTTTGGGACTGTGCTCTTAGTCAGTGGAGTCTGCACTGCCTATGGGCAAGCAGTGTCAGTACTGAGTTGAACTGCAGGACCTAGAGATGGTATCCAGCAAGGTGGAGGACTGCTTAGTGGGAGGGGAAAGAAAAAAAGCCCATGTGGGGTCAGAAGAGAGAGAAGGAGGAGAGACACCGATCATAGCCTGGAACAGAGGGTGGAGAAGTCCCAAGCTGAGTCTAGGGTCTGTTTTCTGAGCAGCCCTAAAATACAGCTGTGGAGACACCTGCATGGGGGATGTGGGGAGGGTGGTCAGAGCCTGTAGTGCTGAGTCCTGGCTCAGAGCCGTGTTCTTTCCTCCCGCATGTCCTTCTCTTCCTCTCTTCCTCTACCTCCTTCCCCACCCCCATTCTCTCACCTCTCTGGCTTCTTTTTTCCTTTCTTCCTTCTGTTTTTTCCTCTCCCCTTTTCTCTTTCCTCTTTTGCTTCCCCTCTCTCTGTCCATCTCTCCTTTTCCAGAGTCCTCCATCACTAGGATTCCAGGGGACCCTTTCTTGGTGAGGACTCCTCATCACAGGCTGCCCTATTCTGTGCCAGAACCTTTCTGTTTATACCTCCTATCCTGCGACATTTACCCAGAGGCCCTCAATGGCAAAAGGCAAACTCGGAACAGCAAGGAGTCATTCCCTAGTGCTGGGAGGAAAACGGGGCTCAGAGAGGGGGAGTGACTCATCGGGATCACACAGCCACCACAGCTGGAGCTCCAGATAAAACCTTTGTCCTCAGTGTTGCAGGCATCCCCAGCCTCCCACACAATTAGAGACACTGGCTGTGGAGGAGTTCCCTTCTCTTCTGGGCCAGCCAACCAGTGGATTCTTGGTGTAACTCCCAGAAAACAAGATGATCACGTCTGCCGGAGTAGCCCCCGCTGCATATGGTATGATATGGTCGAGGGGTGGCGTACAGTCTTTCCTGTGAGTGATCCCTGGCCCTCACTGGCTGTGTCTGTCTTTGACGCTGCCTGGTGCCCTTCCCTGCCCTCAAGCTCCTCAGAGTTGCTACATTCTTCTCTTTGAGGAACTTCTGTAAGAAGCAAAACCTAAGAGCAGCCACAGGATGACTGCTGGACCTTAGAGAGTGACTCTGGTCACTGTGGCATCTGGACAGAGGTGGGCAGACTGTAGGTTTTTTCTACCCTTGTGCCTGCATTTCCTGATGGGCCACCAGGCTCACAGCCTTCCCTCAGTTGGCCTCTAGGTGCTCCCCTGGACTTCTGTGGACCTGGCTACCTAGGCCTGCAGGAAGCTGTTGGGGCCAAGCTGGCCTGGGACCGGTAGCCCTGGGTCTGTCTAGCTTCTGGTTCATTATGTGGGTGTCAATGACCCCTTTGCAGTTGAGACTTTTGTGTCTATGGTGACTGCCCGTGGCTACCCTGCAATTTCCCTCCTCTGAAGCTGATTGGTCCTCCTTGGGACTGGTGTTTAACCCTCTGCTACCTTGAGTGGGTCTGTACTTTGAGAGATCCCCTGGCTAGCTTCTATTTCTTCTGGTCTACACAGCCAGCTTCTTCCTGCTGATTTCTCCTGTTGACTCCAGCCCTAGGAATAACCAGCCTTTCAGAGAAGTGCTTCCTATGTTTTACTTCACTGACTCCTTGTGATATTTAATATTTAATCCCTTTAATTCAAGTGATGCGTATTTCCTGTATTTTCTAAGGAGTTGGTTTCAGGAATATATTTTTTCCAAATTACTACTACACTATTTTTTTTGGGGGGGGGGTCCTGTCATGGGGCCTAGACTCTGGGCCTGGTCACTGTCCCTCAGCTCTTCAGCTCAAGGCTAGCGCTCTACCACTTGAGCCACAGCGCCACTTCCGGCTTTTTGCTTTTTTGCTTATGTGGTGCTGAGGAATTGAACCCAGGGCCTCGAGCATGCAAGGCAAGCGCTCTACCACTGAGCCACCTTCCTAGCCCCCTATTTCCTGTATTTTCTAAGGAGTTGGTTTTAGGTATTTATTTTTTCCAAATTACTACTACACTATTTATTTACCAATTATTCCTACACATTCATTTACTAATTCATCCTTTCTACATGACTTTGGGAGGTGTAAAATGCCACCTATGAAATTCATGGAGATAATTTCGTTTACTTCTTGTCTCCACCCCACCCCATGCTCTCTGTCTCTTTCTGTGTCTCTGTCTCTGTCTCTTTCTGTGTCTCTGTCTCTCTCTGTGTGTTTGGTACTGGGGGTTGAATTCAGGAACTGCACCCCCAGTCCTTCTGCTTTTAATTTGGTGTTGTTTTCCAGATAAAGTCTTTTGCTAACTTTGACCTGATTGGCCTTCAACCTAGATCTTCCTATCTTCTCCTCCTGAGCGGTGATTACATACAGGCTTGCGCCACCATGCCTGCCCCCTCCCCCTCTCTTTCTTTCCTTTTTTTTTTGAATTAGTTCCAGGATTTTAAATTACTGTTGCTTAGGGATATGTTCAATTAGCTGAAAGTGTAAATATCATTATTATGATTTAAAAAATGCTTTGGATATTTTTGTTCATTTTCCAAATGGACTTTGGGTTTGTTTTCTTATGCTATTAAATAATACTCTAAGATAACCTTTATTTTGGTTGCTATTAATTGCCCAGGATGCAGTCGGACCTCTGCAAATCTTTGTTGAACAAGTGAATGACATCTTCATGCTGTTTACTTTTCAAAGGGAAAGAAGAACATTGATTGAAATTTCTTACGGTGTCTCCCAGAGAGTTTATTAGTAAGGGAATTTTATGGGCGTTGTGAATAGGATCCTTTCCATCATATTTTACAGCAGGTTATTATTGTAGATATCTAGAAACACTTTGAATTTATAATACACATGTGACCATTTACTCAGAATACCTGGGACCTACTTATTCCAGATTAATGACGTTCTCAGTTTAGACATACATCTTCATTTCCAATAAGCAGAGTTAAAAACAATTCTTATGGGGATTTAGAACCTTTTTTGCTGCCAAGGACTTTTTGGATATTTATAACATCGTCTCGGGCCATACAAAATGATCAATACAGGCATATGGCCAAGGGCAGCTGATAAGAAGCATATGAAAAGCATGTGCCTACTGTTATGTATTAAGTGATTTTGTGGACCACACATGGCTCAGGGGCTGGACGTTCCCACTCCTATTAGTACAAGGTATATATGGTCTATAGAACTACAGCCAAACCCTTGACCATCACAGTTACCTGATAAAGCCAGGCCTCAGCATTCTTTTGGGAAGGACCTCTAGGCTGTGCATTCTTGATCATTTGCTCTGAGCGATCTACACCTTCCCTTGTGTTTCAGCAAACCAGCACAAAATATAGCTGATCACAATAAATCCTACCAAACAAATCAATTGTATTTCTCAGCTTTGCTTTCCTAGATCTTCAAGTGAAGTGGCTACATTTACTTTGCTTCTAGATACATCCATGAACTTCCTTATTATTATTATTTTTTTATCATTGGCTTTTGGAGGGATTTTTTTTATCATTGGCTTTTGGAGGGATTTTTGAAGTATGCAACCATCTTTTACAATATGCTATAATTTTGTTTTTTTTTTTCGATTCGTATTCACCTTACATCTTCTTGTATGGGAATATAAAATGGATTTTTTTTTTTCAGGAGGCCTCAGAGCATCTATCCACAATCTAAGGGAGTATAGAACCAGGCTCTGCTTCTCTTTCTGTGTGTGCTGCTGAGGGTGGATCGGATGGCTATATAGTGGGCAAATGCTGGCGTGCCTGGAATTTCATGTTTTCAAAGCCATGGAGCCTGCTGCACCAAGTAAACCTTCAAACACAAGACACAGCTGTGAAGTTGGTGGTTTTGCGGGGGACAAAGGGCAGCAACTGACCTCCTCTTTATGTCAAGAATCCTCTCTCAGCTCAGTTAGATGCTGTCCCTTCCCTCCCCCTCCCCCACCCCAGAGCTGTGTACCTGGGGATGCACAGATTTGTTAGCAGCACTGTGTGTAAGCAAACAGTTGGTTTTGAAAGACTGTCATGAAGGCTGGGTGTGGTGGCACACATCCTTAATCCCAGATACTCAGGAGGCAGAAGTAGGAGGATCTTGATCAGAGGTTGGTCCAGGTAAAAGTGTGAGACTTTATCTGAAAAGCAAACTAAAAAGTCAAAGGATATGGGACTTGGCTCAAGTCATAGAGCACTTGCCCACCTCTGAATCCTCACTATCACAGACATACAGTGTTGGGAGTGGGGGGGGGAAGGAAAGGAAAGGAAAGGAAAGATGGCTGTCAGTTTCTACCAGGGATGTGTGGTTCAATGAGAACTTCAGGAGAAGACAAGCAGATCCAGTTGTGTAACCCAAACCTCGGCCTGAACTTGGGACTTAGGAGCCCTGTTGGAGTCCTTGCCCTGCCCCTTATGGATGAAATGGTTTTCTGAATTTCAGTGTTCTTCTGTGCAGGGTGGAGTTGACAAATCGGCAGGCCTTGTGCCATGTCCACCCACAGCTGAGTTTTGTTTGGCCATCCCTGTGTTTGACAAATATCTCACGAGGCTCCAGATTTCCCAGCATCTCTTAGGAGCTTGGGAGATCTGCTGGGTTTATGTCCTCAAGGGCTGGAATTGAGCAGGGATAGAGTCCTGTTGAGAGGCTCCTCTGGTGCCACAGTCTCTCCAGCTGCCTGTAATCTCTTAGATACATTCCCTACACAGTTCCTGCATAGACACTGGGATTTTTCTCTTTTGTTGGCATGGGCTTGGAGTGGTCATTTCTTCCTGACCCCCTTCTCTGCCTTTCTTCCTGTGATTTTTGTCTTATGGATCATCAGCTCTGTGTAAGGTCCTGTGTAATGAAGTCTAGCATGGACCCTCTCCATGGAGTGCTTGAATCTACTGCTTCCTGTGTCAGTCCCGCCTCTTATGGCTCATTAGTGTGATGTAAAAGTTAATGGTCATGACCACTCTAGTGGGTCACAAGGAGAATTAAATGAAGTAAGGCTCATGGCTGGCACATCGTAGCACATTGCTGTTGTTTCTGCCAGGTAATATTTTCCTCATAGGGCTGTTCCTCATAGGAACAAATTTTTTTAGTTGGAAACACACAAAGTACAGTCAGTGCAGATAGAAATCACTTCTGGGTGCTGTGTGGGCTGGACTTGGATTGAAGGTGGGGGTGGGAAGGCAGGCGGGGGTTAGGGGGAGTGGGCCAGGGGGAGGATGCTCTCCCTGCCCAGACTATAATCAGTCTGGACATGTTGCCAGATGAGGCCGTGACTCTTTTGAAATGGAATTCCTGGGTCAGAGTAAGGAGAACAGATGTTTACTGGAAGAGGCCAAGAACCGCTGACATCATCCAGAGCCCCTCAGGACAGCGCTGAGGCCGAGGGTCCATCGTCGTTTTCCTGCCAGTGATGCATTCTTGGGGCAGTTGCCAAGGCTAGGGTACACACACACACACACACACACACACACACACAGACACACAGACACACACACACACACACACACACACACACACTTTCTTTCTTCAAATCCTCCCCACCTGAACACAATTAGCTGGATGTGGAAAAGATTTCCAGTCTGGAAAGACAGAAGAGAGTCTTGTTGGCCAGCAGGCTTGGTGTAGAGTGGACTGTGCAACATGGAACAGTCACTTTTGTGGGTGCAGATGTCAGAATGGGGGTGCATAGGACCTTCCTCAGAGCAGGGGAACCAATCCTGTAATCTCTTCTTGAGTGGTGAATCTGAAGCGGGGGAGGAAATGTATCTTGAGGGGATGCTGGGGCCTCACTCCCGTGTGTTACCACATCTCTGCAGCCCAGGCCTGCCCCCAGCAGTCCCCAGGTCCAGATTCCTGTGACTGCAAGTGACAGAAAAACCCAGTATAAACTGGCTTAGGCCAAAGAGGTAATATCTTGCATTCTGGGGCAGCAGAGGCTTGAGCAGCCTCTGTCTTGCTCCATTGCTGCCTCTCCCTTAGGTGTACCTACTCAACCAACTCACCTGCTTCCTAGGGACCAGCAGTGCCACCGGAGCATAGAGCCTTACCTTTCCCAAAGGATTTCAGAGAGAGTCCAGAGACTTGTTCTCCTTGGTTCAGGCTGGATCAGGTGCCAAGTTTTCAGCAAATCACAGTGGCTGAGACAAGGGGCAGGGCTTTGGTTGGCCAGGCTAGGTCACATGACTTCCCCAGGGGGGTGGAGTTTGGTGGCAGAATCCCTTAGGAGCCAAGCAAGTAAGGCTGAATTGTTAGAGGAAGGCTGATTTGGCAGCCATTGTTAGGCAGAACTGGGGGGATCCTGTTACTTTCTCTGACTCCAGGATCTCTGGTTTGTTCCCTCTTGGTTTTCCCACTCTGATCAGCTGTTTCATGATAAGCACAATGCCTTCTCATTAGGCCCTCCCTTAGCTACCTCCCATGGCTTGTCTTCATCTACAGGGTGAAAGTACAGACCTCCCTGCCCAGGCCTCTCTGACCAAACACATCCTGCTTTTACCCATAGTATTCTTCTCTGCCCAAGCTGAAGACTACCCTGGGAAAGGAGACTATTGGACTTGGCTGCAGTTGAACCAAAACATTGATCTGAGAAGGGGCTTGAGGGGATCAGTGCCTAACTTGAGTTAAGGGTATCATGGCAAAGCAGCAGAGGCTGTTCTAGTCTATGTGGCAGCATTAACTGAGGAGATGGGGGTGAGGAGGGGTTTTCTCTGGGGAGCACTATAGCTTTGCCAGAAGTGTTGGGAGCCCTATATGCATGACTGATTCCTCACTATCTCTCTCTTCCAGGAATCCTTCCCCATCTCCCTGTCATTGTAGTTAGCCCAGGCTGCCTTTCTGCATCCCTGTTCTGGCCTACGTCCCTCTCACCTTATGCATGTCAGGAACTCCCTTGGTAGTCTGAAGAAACCCACAAACCCTTATGCAAAGATTATTTTTAATGCACAAGACACCCTACAGAGGAAATCAATTCTGTTCAAATAGTGCTATCCACATTGGAAAAAAATTTTTTTGCCATGTATCCATTACACATACTTTTGAACTCCTTATCATCATCCTACCTTTTAAATTGGTAGTAGTTTTATTGAGGTATAATTCACATGCTATATGTTCAGTCATTCAAAGTGCAAAGTTCAGCGGCATTAGTGCATTCACAGGGTTGTGCAGCCTTCACTATCATGAATCTGAGAATGTGTTCATCATCTACACTCTTCAGTAATCAATCCCACGTTCTCCATATATGCCAACAACAAGGGACCTCTTCCTTACTTTCTGTCTCTATTAATTTGCCTCTTCTATATAGTTCATTTAAATGGGCTCATATACTATTTGCCCTTGTGTCTGGCTTTTTTCACTGAAATGTTCTGAGGAGCATGCATGCCAGGGCATGTATCAGAATTTCATTTGGTTTCATGGACGATGCTGTTTTATTGTATAAGTAAGTGTATTCCCATGATTCCACTCTTTTCACTAGCTATGAGCGATCATGTACACATTTTTCATGTGCTTTTATTTCGTGTATGTGCAGGTCCTGAGCTTGAACTCAGGATTTGGATGCTGTTCCATAGTTTTTCCCTCAAAGCTGGCCCTCTACCACCAGCTTTTTTTTTTTTTTCCTACTGGTTAATTGGAGATAAGAGTCTTACAGACTCACCTTCTTGAGCTGGTTTCAAATTGTGATTCTCAGATCTCAGCCTCCTGAGTGGCGAGAATTACAACCATAAGTCATCAGTGCCTGGCTTCATGTGCTTTTCTTGGGGGGGAGGGGGTCAATTGTGGGACTGTCCTCTTCTCTATTGTCTTTTCTTCCTGGATACATAGGCAGAACTCAGCCAGAGGCAATCAGGGCCTACCACATAAACAAGTAGATCCAGTCCCCCTGCCACAGGCTGTGTTGTTATTTGCTTCTTGAGGACACTAGGCTTCTGTCATTTCCTGGGAAGCCCCTGGCAGCCCTGTCCCATGCTGGTGTGCTATCTTGGTTCTGTGGAAGCTGTTCATCTTGTTTCTGGGGTGGGCTCAGCCTGAGGACTCTGGGGTCCTCAGGTCTCTGTTTGCAGGCAGGGTCTAATCCTCTTCGCCTCAGTGCTGGGCATAGTGTTGCCTCTGAGTGGTGCTCAGGTGTTGACATTTAGGAGATACCTTACAGAGCATCTCTTTTTAGGGACACCAGCAAGTGTGTGAGAGATCAGCTCTCCCTGACATTCCCAGGCCCCCACCGGAAGCAGCTGTAGCCCAGAGCTGCTTCTTGCTTTCTAGTGCTGTGCTCTATGTTCTTCAGCTCCCACTTGGCCCAGTCCCTCCCTGTCCAGGCAGCTGCCAGGCCCTTGTCTGGTGACCTCCCAGAGGGGCCCCCTGTCCTGCTGTTTATATTTCAGAGACAGCTCCTTTCTGAGCCATCTAGAATTGGCTCCCGGCCTTCTTGTGTCCCTTGAGTGTCTTATGTGGCCATGATGTCTCCTTCTGTTTCAGGGCTTGCCGGAGCATCCGGTGCTCCCCAGGATTTGCCCTCAAGCAAGATGGATCACTGCCTTTGGGGGACCTAGGTGGTGGAGGGAGACACAGATCCAGCATTCCTGTGTGACCTTTGGGCAGGTCCCATCACCTACCTGAGCTTCCAGGGATTAATTTGAAGAAGGAATGGGTTGTATTCACCTTCCCCCACACGGTGCCAGGTCTGAGAGGACCCTGGGATTCCCAGAGCCAGAAGTCCTAAGGTGGTTTACAACCTTACACCATTTTGTTCTGTTTTTCTTTCATCCAAAGGTGTTTTTAACCTGCCTTTGTACAAAGCAGAATGCATAAATAGAGCAAGGGAAGCAAAGTGAACTCTCTGTCTCTCATGATCAACATCTCAGCATGTGTGTTCCACATCTATGCATAGTGTACAAACATTAAAAAAAGCCATATTGTGCACTCTCTTTGTGACCTGCTCTCGTTCATGATCTATATAATGGACGTATCTCTGCATCTGCTTGTTCTTGCCTTAACATCTTTGACCAGAGGCTGTGTGATCTATTTAGGAAGAATGGAGAAGCCAGGATCTCCAAAGTCCTGGAAGTGAGTGGGCTGTGAGCTGAGAAGGAAGCCAGGGAGGGCCAGCCCCAGCTTGGGCTTGACCAGGGAAGAGGAGGGTTTGGGGAGAGGCTGGGTATCTGCTCAGTCTCCCAAATGGGTGATGAAGCATTTGTGAGTGCAGGTTTTGGTGCAGAATGAGGCTTGGGTAGAATTTGAGTATCAAGAGACATCTTCACCTAGGGAGGGTGGCAGCAAAGGAAGAGGAGGAAGGGTAATACTCCTTTTTCTCCATCTTGTGGGAGACAGGGGAGAAGGAGGGAGAGTTTTATGAGAGAGGCTGTCTGGGTGTTGAAGGATGAAAGTGATCTAAGAGGAAGGAAGTTTGTAGAGCGGGATGTCAGGGTGTTTTGTGTCCTGTAGCAAGGAGTGGGTGTGTCATTGCTTTATTGATGAGATGAGAGGCCAGTGAGAGGCAAGAAGATGGAGGAAATAGGGTACCCCGTGATATAAACACTGCAGTAGAGGATTTGCATGCGCGCACACACAAATGTGTACACGGTATTTTGGGTGTGCTTGGTGTTTGTACCCTTTGACCTTGCCCAGGGGATTTTTAGGTGGCTGCAGTTTATTCATAAACCAGGACTAGGATCCAGGGAAAATGGAGAATTTGAAGTTATGGAAGAGAAAGACTGTAGTAAGAGTTAGTCCTCAAGCATCAGAAATACAAGTTAAACTGGCTCAAGTATCAGTATATATACGTGTGTATGTGTGTGTGTGTGTGTGTGTGTGTCTTTAAATCCAGGCTCTTTAGCTTCAGGCATGACTGGATCTAGGTGCTCAAATAAAATTTTAGTCACTCTACCTCCTTTACTTATTTATTTCACTCTTGCCAACTCTTGGCTCTGGTCTCTGTTGATTTCATTCTTAGGCATTCTCTTTGCCTGAGAAAGAAAAATGGCTACAGGCAGCTGCCATATTATACCCTCGCAATTTGACAACTCAGGAAAGAGCTTTTCTTTTCCAGTAGTCCTTGGATTTGATCTAATGGCTTTATGTCTTAGTCTGTTTTTCTGTGACTGTAAAAAAATGCCTGAGACAGGGTCATTTACAGAGAAAAAGGGTTCATTCAAGCTCAAGGTTCTGGAGGCTGAGAAGTCCAAGACTGGTAAGGACTTTTTTTTGTTGTTGCTATTACTGTAGAGCATGGTGGAAAGTGGAAGGGCAAATGTGCACATAGGAAAGAGGCCAAACACAATGGGCAGGCTCCATGTTTGGACTCCACCATCTTACCTCCCATTGCAGGGCTCCTCCTAACACTTCTCCATGATGGGGAAACACGCCTCAAGCAGAGTTTCAACAGGGGACAATCCAGATTCAAATGATAGCAACTAACCTGTGGCAAGCCCTTGTCCTGAGCTGTATTTACCGTGGTCTGATGACACTGAGTCCCTGTGACCCTCTCCCCTTCTAGGACATGGAGGAAAGGGGGTTCCTGAGGGCACAGGGGGTTACGTAAGCAAGGGGAGGGAGTGGCTTAGGCAGGCTCAAGCTCCCAAGGAAGAGGCTGGGGCTGGGATTGGAGCCCAAGGAGGCCAGAGGAGGGAGGGAGGAATGGAGGGAGAGAAAGAGGTGGTGGGGGAGCAAGAGGGAATGTCTCCTGGGCTTCTCCTCCCTCAGGCGGTGGGGCAGGGACTTTGAGGCTGTCTACAGCTCTCCCGGGAGTTGGCTGGCTTTGGAAACAGAGCCATAAGGCTAGCGGGTTGACTGATCTCAGGCTGCCGGTAGGAATGGCCTCAATGCAGAAAAGCAAGCACTGGGACCGGGCAGGGCAGTCTTTTTTACCTCAGGAACCAGAGACCAGGAATGATCAGCTGGGCTGGGTGGAGATGGGGCGGGCTGGTTTGTGCTAACCAACAGAGACCTGGATGAGAACACTAGGGGGCCAGGACCTGGTGACTGCTCTATCTGGGAAGGGCTGAGTCCAGTTTTCAGATTTCTCCTGTGTATGGCTTCTGGGTGAAAAGCAGGGGGGCAGCCTTGCCTCAGCAGAGAGTGGGAGATTTCTATTCTGCTGGATGCGCGTGGGTGGAGGTGGGGTGGGGTGACATGGGGAGACGGACAATAAGCAAGAGATCAAATAGACACCATTTTAGCTAGTGCAAAGAACTGGGACAGTGAGCCTCAAGCAATGAGGCCGAGGGCAGCTAACAAGGTGACTGAGAGTGCATATGAGTGAATGTGAGGCATGCTTGAGTGTGTGTGTGTAATGCACAAATACACTTGTGTGTCATCCATGTGTATATATGTGTGATGCAGTCAAAGCAGGAGCGATGCATATACATACTTGTATGAGATGCACTGATGTGGCGTGTGTGCATTCACATGCTCATGTGTAGGTGTTTGCATGTGCTATGCATGTTTGTGTGTGGTATAGGGGACACATACACTTGCATGATACACGTGTGCTGTGCACATGTGGTACATGCTTGGCTTTGGTTGAGTAAACACCTGGTACGTTCGATTTGTGAGTGCCTGTGGGTCAACGGCACAATTTGGTGATGAGTCTTACACTCATAACCAAGATCAACCTGTGATCTTTAATACCTTCCCCTCAGCTAGAGGAAAGAGAGAAAGGGAAATACCGTGCAGGTTAGGAGTACATACCTCTTGACCTCCTGCCCCTGGATCCCAGACTTCAGTGTCTCAAAACCCAGGGATTAACATCTCTTTCCCCTCAGAGGCCTTGGCATTCCTTATCCATCCATCTTGGTGCAGAGCAGGAGTTTTCTTCTCCCTGTCCGTGGCCTCACAGGATAAATGCCAGTTGCTAGACTGTGGCCCTTGTCATCTGACCATCTAGATAGAAAACGGGGGGTGGCCCAGAGTCTCCTGAAGCAACCATGTGTATTTAGCTCATTCCCACTTTGCAGGGACAGGGCTCTAGGCGGCCAGATCAGTTTTCAGTGAGGCCCCATCGGTCCCAGTGGCTGTCCCAGTCTGTCCCCAAACTGGTGCCTTCTCTCTCTCTCTCTCTCTCTCTCTCTCTCCTTATCTCATGTCTGGCTCCCCCGCCTCTCTTCCCTCTCCCGGCTTCAGTCTCATGCTGTTTTAATGAGGGCTCGGCCTCCTGTGCTCCGCAGCTCAGTGGCAGCGTATTTAATTAATAATCTTACATTGCACTTCTTCAGTGCAAATGCTGCCATTTTATTCCTCACTAATTGGAAGAGGCTAGTTAAGCTCCTAGATGAATGACCCTTTCCATCGGATGTCTTAGACCGGAATCTCCATCCGGGTGGCTATGCTGGGCTGGGCGCTGCTGGTGGCCCTGTGCCAGTGCTTTGGGCTGAAAGGAAAGAAAAGCCAGCTTTCACTGTGCCATCTGTCCAAGGAGGGACCTTTTGCTAATAGTCAGAGTAGAGATGCAGCCCACGAAGAAACTCCACTCCTGACGTTTGGGAGAAGGACATGTAGTGGGAATCGTGGTCTAGCAGGGATTGGCATTGCCTACTCTTGGTATCTTAGCTCCTCCTCTTCTCCACAGGGCCTCAGCGTGGGTTTCTAGAACCTTCCTCTGGCCCAGTTTATTTATTATGCCTCCCTCAGTCACTATGACCTAGTCTCATTTCTCCCTCACTTGGCACAGAACCAATGGGCACTGGCCACACACCATGGGTCCTCAGTTGGCAGTGTTGAAATGATGTCTTCTCATGCATATGCACACGTGTTTCCCACATGCATACATGTTTTCAGCATAACCCCTGGACCCATGGCAACCAGAGAGACATATGTCACACCAATGCTGCAGTACTGGCTAGGTTACCATGAGGTGAACAGCAGCGAGAGGTAAAGGGGGCCTGCTCAGGGCCACTTAAGGTGCCAGTGTCTTCCTTAGATTGATGGCTCAGGCCACACTGGTACAAGACAGAACTCTCAAAGCCGCCTATCTGTCAGAGGAGAACAACCAAATAATCTATGATGCCCAGAATTGGAGCTGCAGGCTTTTGGGGTCTTCATGCTTCTTCCTTGCCAGGCTGGTGACAGGGATTGGGGTCAGAAGGGCACCATCTGAGCAGACTGGGATGCACAGTATGATGCTGTGTTCTCTGCCAGCTGGAGTCTTCAGGGACAAAGACCGTACCAGTCAGTGTCTCACCATGGATTTATGAGGACCTGCCGGGAAACTATTAGGGGAAAGAGACCAAGTGCCCAGGCAGGGGCTGCCTTGGCGCCTCATGGCAGAGTTGGCAGGAGGCTGGGCCAGTGCTGATCCCAGCAGCAGGCTGGGTGGGGCCTTGTGACTGAGAATCCATCCCTTTCCATCCCCTCCCCTCCCCTCCCCTTCCCTTTCCTCCCCTCCTCTCCTTTTCTCTCCTCTCCTCTTCTCTTCCCTCTCTCTCTCCTTCCCCTTCTCTCTTTCTCTCGCTTCTCCTCTCTTCCTTCTTCCCTCCCTCCTCCTCTCCCTTTCTCTCTTTCTCTTTCTTTCTTTCTTTGTTTCTTTGTTTCTTTCTCTCTTTCTTTCTTTCTTCCTTTCTTTCCTTCCCCTTCTTTCCCTCCCTCCCTGCCTTCCTTCCTTCCTTTCTTCCTTCCTTCCTTCCTCCCTCCCTCCCTCTCTCCCTCCCTCTCTCCCTTCCTTCCTTCCTCCCTCCCTCCCTCCTTCCTTTCACTTCTTATTCAGTGACACTCCTCCTTGTTCCTCTGCCCTAGGCCTTGGGGACTAGGCTATGAAAGGTAGACTAGCCAGTCCAGCCTCTGTGGCCTCTCTGAGCCAGGGTTTCTGGAAAAACGTGAAGGTCTGAGAGGCTATCACTGGAGTGAGAAGGATGTTGTATCGAGGTGGGGATCCCCTAAAGAAGGCAGGCAGGAACCAGGCATGCCCAGATGGTGTGAGAGTCTCCTTGATTCTGTGGCTATGACCACCACCCTGACCGGCAGACAGACAGACAGACAGACAGACAGACAGACACACACACACACACACACACACATACACACATGAGGTCTTCTCACCCCAGCCATTATAAGCAACTCCTAGTGTGTAGCTCCAGTGGTGTGGCCTAGTTCACGGCTGATCTCCCTGAGGGAACACAGTAGTCAGCCAATGCACCTGCTCTGGTTGGTTCTCACCTGAGGGAATGGGGCAACCTTATTTGTGGGGAGGGGGGTCTTTATTTTTTTTAGATCTTTGTAATGTACTTCATGGTGCTCTTGCTCTGGTCTGCTTCCTTCCCCTCCCCCCAGAGGTACCCATCCCATGATCTTGGACTTTGATGTGCATCTGTGGCTCTTCTTGTAAGGATCTGCCCTTTCTCTCTGGGAGCTTTCAGAACTTCCTCTTCAACTTTGATGTTCCTTGGTTTGATTATAATGAGTCCAGATAGGGAGCTTTTTCTTGGCTATGTATTGATAAGTTCTTTGAATCCACTGAAGTTGAAATCTTTCATCTAATCTTGGGACAGTCTTGGCCATTATTATTTTTTTTTTCAAATACTTTTTCTCGAACTCTCTTTATAGTCCTTGTGGATTTATCCATCTCACCTAACTCTTTCTCTTGTGCTTTTCTCTCCCTGATGCTGTCCCAAAGCATCTAACCAAGCATTCTGACCAAATTTCTTAGCTCTGGGTTGGTGCTTTGTCTCATCTGTTATGCTGTTTGACTCAACCACAGAGTCCTTTTTTGACTTATGTTTGTACTAACTGGTTGTTGGTAGCTCCTTCTTCCTGTTCTGTTTCCAGAATTGTCCATTATCCCTCCTGCTCTGTTTCTAGAATGGTCCGTAATCCCTGAGAATCCAGATCATGCTGATTTCAGTTCTCTTTAGGCTATACAAGGCACTCCAGTGTGGCCTTTTCTTTGCAAGTACCTGAGCTGCTCAGATGTGAGCCTTTGTTCCCTGGGGCTCTGTGGCTGTGCTGGTTTTACAGGGAGAGTTCATGTCCATTTACAGGGAGAGTTCATGTCCAGCTTCTAGCTCACATCCCTAGTGAGCAGGGCCAGAGTCCCCAGAGCTTGCTTTTACCTATGTATGCATATGGATCTGAACTGGAATTACTGGCCCAGGCTCCCAGATTTCTGGGTTAACAATGGAGGGAACCAAGTTCGTTTTTTGGAGACAGGCACAATACTCTGTCCTTTATGCCTTACAGAAGTTTGGGGCATTCAGCCTTGCCCCTGGGTACCGTGTCACCTAGTGTCTTAGGAAGAAGCCAGGAGGTAGGGGCTGAGAGACAGAAAAGAGTTGTGGGAGATGGGCAGGAAAAGAGGAAGCCAGGTGAGTCCTAGATTATTGAGAGATGATTGCCCAGAGCCTTGGAGGTGGGGGAGGGGGAGAGGTCAACCTCCAGGACCAGTCAGAGTAACTGACTGAGGTTAGATTGCAAGGGAATGGAGGGAGGAGGGGAGAGGAGCCGAGTGTCCAGGAGGAAGGCCCCAAGGCTTGAGTTCCCCAAGGCCATGCTGAATAAAGGGACATCCCAGTGTCCCTTGTGGCACTTGCTTGGCCCTGGCACACAGAGGAGCAGAGACAGGAGTGTGTGGACCCTCGAGGCTCCTACCCATTGGACAGAGAGTCTGCTGGCATGGAAGCTTGAAACCCTGTGGCCTAAGACTGGTGACCTGGGTTGCAGTCACCCCCTTTTGAGCTCTGTGGCCAGGCATGTGCACAGGCCTCTGAAGCTTTGTTTCCTCATCTATAAGATGGGACCATGGCGCCGTGATGATGTGGCTTGTGGCTGAAGGAGGCACTGTGCCTGGGGGCAGCCACGGGAAGCAGCTTGGGAGCCCAGGAAAGTTGGTACTTGGGCTCTGAGTAGAGCTCGGTGGATTTACTACTCTTGTTTCAAAAAGAAAGGGAAAAACAGTGTGTGTTCTGGCCACGCTGTGGGATGGGGGCGGAGCCCCATGCCTGCTCCCTGCACCCGCACCTCCCGCGCTCACTTAGCTCAGTGCTGGCCGTTGCCCAGCTCCGAGTGAGACGTGGCAGCCAGGAGGCTGAGGCCTAGCCAAGCCCCAGATGGCTGGCGCGAGGTGCTTCCCCCGAGCTGAGCAAGACAAGGACAAGGCCTGACCTGGTGGGAGGGGCAGGAAGGGATCAGGAGCCTGGGAGATGCCATCCCTGGCCCTGGCTCAAGCCCAGCCCTGCACCCCATCTGAAGCCTCCATGTGGACACAGGAGCCTGAAGCCTGGAGTTTGCCTCTGTGTGTGTGTGTGTGTGTGTGTGTGTGTATCCATGTATCCATGTGTGCGTGCGCACGTGCACATGCATGCACAAGCAAGGAGCCTTCATCAGGTTCTGGTCAGATCCCTGATCCTGAGCCAAGCATATCTGCTAAGACCACGCCCTCCTCTGTCTCCATGGGTGAATGCGTGTGTGTGTGTGTGTGTGTGTGTGTGCATGTGCGCACATGTGAGTGTGTATGTGAGTGTGAGTATGTACAAGTGTATCATTTTTATAGGTCATTCTCAAGAGTGAAGCCTGAAGGAATTTAGACTGTTGATTGGTTCTGATCAGATCTTTAAATATTACATTGACTGTCAGTTTTCTAGAGAGGTTCTACCCCCTGATAAAACTCATCATAGTCTGGTGCTGGTGGCTCAGGCCTGTAATCCCATCTACTCAGAAGGCTGAGATCTGAGAATTGTGGTTCAAATCTAGCCCAGGCAGAAAAGTCTGTAAGACTCTTAATGTCTGATAGACTTCTCAGAAAAAGCTGGAAGTGGGCCTATGGCTCTAGTGCTAGCCTTGAGCACAAAGAGGCTCAGGGACAGTGCCCAGGCCCTGAGTTCAAGCCCTGGGAAAGGTATAAACAAAACAAAACAAAAACTCATCATAGATGGAAAAATATCATAAATTGGGAGTGCATTTAATACACCTAATCTACACACTTACTCTCTAGCCTGCCTTACATTAAAGTATACAATGAGACAAAAAAAAATCACCTAATCATCTAATGAAACTACCCATTTCAGAGTATCTCATGAAATAGAACATGGCACACAGTAGACTACCGGTCACGCCCCTCATGGTCACGTGACTGAGAGCTGTGGCTGCCCCAGCCTCGCCAGCCTGGGAAAAGATCCAGCTTCCACATCTGAAGTACAGTTTCCACCCACTGCGTATCACTTTTGCACCATCGTAGTCAAAAAGTCATAAATGGATCCATTGGGAGTTGGAAACTGTGTTCTGTTGCTTTTTCCTAACGTGTCAGGTTTCAACACCAGCTCTTGACTTCTTGCTATGGAAGAGGAGGATTTAGCCCATTGGCAACCTGTGGCCTGCCCCTCGTCCCATTTTTCCAGAATAATCCTGTCACCACTTTTTGTCTATGTTCGAGTTCCTGGTTGTATTAGTTTCCTGTGGCTACCAGAACAAATGACCACAAACTTAATTGGCTTGAAACAATAGAAATTTATTCTTGCAGCTCTGCAGGCTGAAATCAGTTTCAGCAGGCCAACATCAAACTCCTTCTGGAGACTCTGGGGCAGATGCTGCCATTTCCTCCTTCCAGCTTCTAGTGGTAGCCAGCTTCCCTTGGCTTATAGCCACATCACCAACTGTCAGGGCCAGTATACTCGGTCTGCTTCATGTGGCCTTCTGTGTATGTCTATCTACTCTGTCTCTGTCATGCATCACTAAAAAATAATGTGTCAGTGTATTTGTGGACTGTCTTAGTCCTTTCGTGATTCTGTAACTATTGAAAACAAAGTATCATGAGCAATGGAAATTTATTCTTCATGGTTTATTTCTGGAGGTTGGAAGTTTGAGATCATATCCCAGACTGGTGAGGACCCTCTTCCTCTTCCACAGTAGAAGGGGAGAAGAAGCCCTCTGGGGGTCTCTTATTTAAGAACGCTAGTGTCCTTCATGAGACCTCTGCCCACATGACTAAACACCTATCTTATACTACCATGTTGAGGCTGTAGGTTTCAGCATATTAATTAAGTGGGGGGAGGTCATAAACATTCACTTGATAGGAAGGCTCATCTGCTGTTATCGAGGATAATAGTCTTATCTCAGAGTCTTTGATGTAATAATTTTCCATAAGTCCTTTTTTTTCTTTTTAACCAAATAAAGTTCCACAGATTAGGCTTGGGTGTGTTTTAGGAAGCTTTTTTTTTTTTTCAGGGCTTGGGCACTGTCTCTGAGCTTTTTTGCTCAAGGCTTGCACTCTACCACTTTGAGACATAGCTCCACTTTTGGTTTTTAGGAATTAATTAGAGATAAGAATCTTTCAGGCTTTCCTGCCTGGGCTGACTTGGAACCTGATTTAACATTTTTAGCTAACCAGATATATGGTTCATTATTTCTTCTTCCTTCCTTCTTTCTTTTTCTTGTTTGTTAGTTCTCTTCTTCTTCTTCTTCCTCTTCCTCCTCTTCCTCCTCTTCCTCTTCTTCTTCTCCTCCTCTTCCTCCTCCTTCTCCTTCTCCTTTCTCCTTCTCCTTTCTCTTCTTCCTCTTCCTTCTCCTTCTTCCTCTTTTTCCTTCTCTTCTTCTTCCTCCTTCTCCTCTTTCTCCTCCTTCTTTCTCTTCTTCCTCTTCCTCTTTCTTTCTCTTCTTCTTCCTCCTTCTCTTCCTCTTCCTCCTCCTTCTTTCTCATATTCCTCCTCCTCCTCTACTCTCTTGTCTTTGTCACCTTCTTTTTGTGGTACTGTGATTTGAACTGAGGGCATTAGTGACTGCTCTTAGTTAAGTCTTAGCTACACCCACAGTCCCTTTTGCTTTTAGCTTGTTTTTAATTTTTTATACAGGATTTTGAGCTTTTTCCTGGGCCAACCTCGGACTGTGATCCTCTTACCCCACCTCCCAAGTAGCTGGGATTACAGGCATGAGCCGTCTCGCCTAGCACCAATGGTTACCACATTTATACCTTTGCTTCGATTTCCATCAGCCCAGGGCAGTGGGTCTAGAGCTCTCCCTCAGTGCCATGGAAGTTCCGGGGTTCTCACTCCCGCCCACATCTGTCATCTCTCCCTTGCCCTGTGCAAGGCGGGGTGTTTTTTTAAAGGAAAACGATCCAGTGACCTTTGTTAGAGTGTAACAGAGCAGACTCTCCAGAACCATTGGGACAGGTGCTGAGATCGTGGCAGTGAGACTTTGCAGTGGGACAGAGATTGGGTTCAACCCCAGACTCAACATGGGCAAGGCAGGGATTTCTAGCCAGGGAACAGGTGGGGTCAGTGATGGAAAATGAAGGGGGACCCTGGCTCAGCAGGCTGTGTTAGACTTTTCTTTGCCATGACAAATACCTGAGAAAAACAAAATTAGGAAGATTTTATTTTGCCTCATGTGTTCAGAGGTTTGGCAGAGACAGAGAGACAGAGAGAGACAGAGACAGAGACCAAACCAGGGACTAGAGTACCCCTACAAAGCCTACCTCCAGTGTATTTCCTCCAACCAGATCCTACCTTAGATGGTGCATTCAGTATGAACTCATCAATGGCTGAATCCATTGGTGAAGTTAGCACTTTTGTGATCCAATCACCTTTCTTTAGTGCCACCATCTGGGGACCAAGACTAATATGAGCCTTTTGGCATATTCAAGTCCAAGCCCCACCTACCAGGTGCTCAGACACTTACAGGATAGTGGAGGGTAAGGAACATACTTAGTTATTGAAGGCAGGCTTCTTGTGGAGCGGACTTAGCATGGCTCTTGCTCAGTCTAGAGGCTGCTGGAAGTCCTTAGCGGGTCCTAGGAGAAGTCAGCAGGAGCTGGTTGAGCAGAGAAGCTTCATCCGTGTCCGCTTTCCACATTCTTCCTGGTGACTGTGCTCTTGCCAATAAGTTTACATTGCTGTGCATGCGGTTTACAGCTGTCTGATCTTGGCTAATGGCCAAGCCTCTGAGCCCCACAGCTCCTTCCCCCCCCAGGGAGTTGGGAGAGAGCAGTGTGGGAGGGCCTTGCCTCAGAGCCCAGCAAAGGACAGACATTGGCCAGAGCCCTTCTAGAGCAATGTCCAGCCAGAGGCCGGCCCCTCCTGGGCTGGGTAAGCCAGGCTTTGGGTGGAGCTCATGGGGATGGTGTTCCTGTTCTTTTGGAGTTGGGAAGGACTGCCACGGAGCCACATCTGTTGAACATACACATCTTCCCTTGTAGAATCTGGTTTGGGGAGTGGTTTTGCAAATTGTTTCCTGTCGTTGAGACAGAAGACTACAAAGCTCTGGTCCTGCCATCAGGCTGGAGTTGTTGGCATCAATCCAAGGCAGAAAGGAGTAAAGCCACCAGGAATGAGCCCGGTGGGTGGGGCAGGGGCAGGGGACGGCTCTGGCCACAGGGACATGGGTAGCTGATGTGGGTACCTGTTGTGCTGTGCTGTCTTCCTTGTATCTTTGTCAGACTGAGATGTGTTCCCTATTTTTCAACCGGTGACTGTGAAGCTCAGGGCACCATATCACATGGGCCACACGTTTCCTGTCAAAGTGGGGGCATTTGCCTAAGTTCTCTCTAGGGCCCCCAGGTTTGAAGATCCAGTCTAGAGTGCTGTGTTGCCAAAAGATCAAATGTCTGTAGACATCTGATTCTGGGAGGCTACCGGGGTGGGTGGGTGGGGGAGCCTATGGGCCCAAAGAGGTCGTCTTTCTCTAGTCTCAATTCTCTCATTCAATTGAACACCCAGGGCTGTGGTGCTGGCTCTGCTTTGGAGGCTGGCTTCCCCCTCATCCCTCAGTTTTGCCCTGGGACGTCTGCTGCTGCTGCTTATTGGAATTGACCAGGGAAATGCTGAGTTTTCAGATGAACTAGAGGCTGTGCTTCTCTGCTGGGCTGTTCTACCTCCCCTGGTAACTTCCTGTGAACCATGTGCTGCAGAAGTCCAGCCCACAGGCAGGAGGTAGAGAACTTCAGGAAGGAGACAAAGAGTTTTAGAGCCTGCCTCTTGCAACCTTGAACCCAGAGCCTCATCTGCCCATGCCCAGGTGAGGCTGAATGAGTCAAAAGAGGACAAATGGGCTCTAGGCTCTAGCCTGCACTAGCCCCATTCCAGGGTAGGCACAGGAGTTCTCACGAGGCAGAACCACTTGTGCTAGGCTCCCTGCTTTAAGAGCTCTCGAGATCTCACTACCTCATCTGAGCACAGGTAGGTGTGTGTGTGTGTGTGTGTGTGTGTGTGTTGGGGGGGGAAACTGTTTTGCAAATACAGTTTAAAAGGACTCAGCAATTTAACCTAGAAAAAGATGAGGCTGTGCACGGTGTGTAGGGGTGGCGGGGGAGGGGAGAGGAGGGGGGGATGCCCAGCCTGTGAGGATGGGGATCATGTCACAGGAATTCCAGCAGCCTCCTGTCCTGTCTGTCTGCCTGCCTGCCTCACTTCATCCGGGAGCACTGGTAGCTGACCCTGCCCGCCAGTCCTCTGCCTGCCTGCGGGACTCTGCAAGCTCCCTTCCAGCTGGTGTACCGACCTTTGCAGCTGGCATTTCAAGTGCTCTCTCTTGGCACCACTGAGCTGTGCGGATCCCCGGGCTGGTCATTTGTCAGATGGTCCCCGTGTCTCCGACATCTCTTCTGAGCCTCCTGCTGCAGAGACAGGAGTGTCAGGTAACTTCTGCTCACCCAGCGCTGCCACCAAGCAGGCAGCCCAGTGCTCTACAGCACGCACTCACTTCATGCTTGCTCTTGTTCTGGAAGACAGTTAATTTGACCCACTGTGTGTGTTGGCCCTTATGTCATCCTAAAGGAAGGAAGTGAGGGACTCCGAAGGCCAAGGGACTTTCCTATGTGTACTGAGTGTTTGGAAGGTACCAAGCACAGGTCTAGGGGTTCATTAGTCCATTTTCTGTCACTAGTAACCCAATACCACAGACTAGAAGAGCTGTAAGGAAAGGAAGTTTATTTTATCTTATAGTTCCGGAGGTCCAAGGTTAAGGGGCTGCCTCTGATAAAACCCTTCTTGATGGCGGAGATCAGAAAATGCACAGGGCATCACAGAGCCAGCGGCAAGGATCATGTGGGCACGTGTGTCTCTTCTGGTCTTCTTCTTATGAAACTATCAGGATTTAATCATATAAATCCACCTGGAGGCCTGACCTAATCCTGACCACCTGCTAAAGGTCTCACCTTTAAATACACATAGGGGATGGATGCAATGAGGGTCAAGGCCAAGCTCTGGCAAGGACCGTACATCAAGCAAGGAGACCTCTGCTCTTATGAAATCTGGTCAGAAGGCAGACAGTGACTCAATAAAGAACACAAATGCTTGGGTCTGGGAGGGTGGCTTAGCGGTAGAGTGCGTGCCCAGCATGGGCATGGGTTCGATTCTTCAGCACCACATAAGCAGAAAAAAGCCAGAAGTGGCACTGTGGCTCAAGTGGTAGAGTGCTCACCTTGAGCTGAAGAGCTGAGGGACAGCGCCCAGGCCCAGAGTTCAAGCCCCATGACCGAAAAAAGAAAAGAAAAGAAACACAAATGCTGATGATTGGGAAATGATGTCAGAAAAAAAAATAGAACAAGATGGTAGAATAGAGTGTGACAGAGAAAGGGCACTTACACGCTGCCAACGTCCTTCTGAGGGGACATCTGCGTGGAGACTGGACTTCTAGGAGGAGTTTGCTCCAGGTGGGAGGAACAGCAGGTGCAAAGGCCCTGGGGCAGGAGCTGAGTTGAAGTGTGCCAAGGACAGAAGGAAGACCTCTATGTCTGAACTTTAAAGTGAGGAAAGGATGAGCAGTGACGAGGTCAGTCACATGGTGGGAAGCCACCAGAGGCAGGCGGTGACAGATCTGTTTCAGAGATTCTCCTGTGCAGTCAGGGGGAATCGAGAATGAGGTCACAGAGGCTCAGCTGGTCCAGGCTGCCAGTCTGCCCTGCTTGGTGGCACTATCAGCAGATGGTGCAGCCTGGCCTGGGAAGCACCTGCAATGTATCTTTGGTCTGGGTCTCTGGAGGCCGAACCTTGGAGGGTAGCAATGCCCTCACAGCGTTCTGCTGGGGTAGAAAGCAACACCCAAGAGAGCAGGGGCTAGGGCAGTGATGCATTGTGGGTGGCTGGCCAGGCTGGCGGGGCGGGGGTCTACGCTGAGCGCAGGCTGGCCACTGCTTAGCTTACGTGGATGAGCTGGTGTGTGTTTCCCTCTGCCTACTGCCAGGGACTCCATCCTAGGGTTGAGGTTGACAGGACTGTCATAAGCTCTCTTAGGCAGGCTAGGGCTTGCGGAGCTCTGTGGCCTCTTCCTGCCACCAAGCTGTCCTGGTCCCTAGGCTCTGTGCTGAGTGCTGTGTGTGTGTGTGTGTGCGCACGCGTGTGTGCGTGATTTATTTGTGTATATTCATGTGATGTGTGTGTGTGTGAGATGGGTGGGAATCTGGGCACTGGATGTATTTGAGTATTGTGTTAGTGGGTGTGTGTATACGAGTAATTGTCTGCCTGTGTGTGGTATATGTGTGTATATTTGTGCATGTGCACCTGCGCATGTGTGTATGTCTTGTGTTTTCCATCATAATACCTGAGACCAGGTAATGAGTAAAGAAGAGAAGCAGATTTGACTCAGGGCTTCAGAGGCTGGAGAGGCTAGGAGCATGCTGCTGGTATATGCCCAGGTAGCAGTAAGGCTTCCCGCCGATTGGAGCACGGTGGAGGATACCACATGGAGAGATGGATTAGTGTACTAGCTTCCGTCTCTTCCCTTTCATATAAAGCCACGAATTCTATCTTGGGGGAGCCCATGCTCATCTGATCATAATTACCTCCCCCAAACCCACCTCCAAATACCATCAGCATGTGGCTTTGGGCACTACATTTATACCACAGGAACTTTCAGCAATGTCCATGTGATTGTATTTGGGTAGGGTGTTGTGAGTATCTGTGTGTGTCGATATAAGTGCAGGGATTGTGTGGTGTGTGTGTGTGTCTATGTGTGTGTGTGGTTATATGTGGGTGGGTATGGTTTTATGAGTGTGTGTGCATGGTGTGTTCCAAGCCAACAGGTGGCCCACTCCTACACAGTACAATTGTATTCTTGCCCTGAGTGGGGACAAGGACCCTTTTTCTCCAATTCTGGGATCCAGAGACATCGTTTCTCTAGTCTCAGACCCTAGGCAGGGCAGGATTCACGCGTGCACAACAGGCCCTCCTGGTCATTCCCAGACACCTGCATGTCTCTTTCTAAGTCTTCCTCCTTGGGTCCCCAGCTACCAGCTTGGCCTTGAAGATTTCACAGAAGATTCTTTTCTTTTGTGAAGAAAGAAGAGTCTACTTTCAGTGAAACTACCTACTTTAATTCTTCTTCTTTTTCTTTTTGGTGTGTGTGCCTATGCTGGGTCTTGGAATCAGGGTCTGGGTTCTGTCCCTGTTGCTGAGCTTTTTTTTGCCTCAAATCAGTAACTTTCCACTTGAGCCACAACTTGACTTCTGGCCTTTTTGGTAGTTTATTGGAGATAAGAGCCTCATGAACTTTCTTGCCCAGGTTGGCATTGACCATGATCCTCAGCTTTCAGCTTCCTGAGTAGCTACTATTACAGGTGTGAGCTACTGGTGCCCAGCCTTTGATTCTATTTTAATTACCCATCATTTGAATATGTTCTTCATGTAAAGCCATGTTGACTTTGGAGCTCAGAGGCTCTTCCCAAGCTTCCTTGGTCCTCATCACCCTTAAGAGAATATTCTTTTAAACCATTTTCTCTGTGTTTGCATGTTCTTGAGAGAAATAGTGCTGTTTGTGTCTTCCCTTCAAAAATATTGCATATGTGCATTTGAAACAGATACTGTAATTACCGTCCTATAATTTACATTTTTTTTATTCTCAACACTGTATGCAAGAATCTAAGCTGTGTTGAGTATGTGGAGGCTGAGCTTATTTTATAAATCCTGGTCCAGTGCTGCCCCACATAGAGACCGCATGGACTGTTTCACATCCCTTCCCGCCTGCATTCCAGGCTCCCATCCAATGCTTTGCCATCAAAGGGAAGCTCAGTGAACCTTCTTTCTGCTGCTCTGTGGTGATGGTGATGACGTTAGAGAGTGGGTATTCTAGAGTAGACCCAGTATGGCAAGACCTTTGCTCATTCTAGCGTGGTGAGCTGTCTGGCTTCCTTATACCTGGGGATACTGGTAGGACCATGGAACAAGGTCATCTGGCTGTCTCTGACCTTTCCAACAGCCACATTATGTGCAGACTCATTTATTTTCTCATTATTGCCTTCTCTTCACTTCCTCCTGTCTAGGTCTGAGGTTTTATCTATGCAAAGAAGAGGAGACATTGCATTGGGCCCTGAGGGTTGAGTAGGAGTTTTCCAAGTGGAAGAGACTTAGGATATTCCAGGAGCCATGCAGAGAGACAGTCAGCAGTTTAGCTCTCTGAGTGTGGAGGAGTGTAGAGGGATCAATGGCTAGACTCACAGACGCTGTGCTCCAGTGGTCTGCAGTGTCCTTGACTCTCCTTAGAACATTTGTGAGACTCTCTAGCAGGGTCTACCTACCCATGGACATTTGTGAGTATGAGTTATAGTCTCTCTCATGTTACTCAGGACAGCGCGTGAGTGTGGCAGGATTCCAAGGCTGACCTTAGATCTATTTATTCTGCCTTGTTCCCAACCAGGGCCAGCATCATTGTATCGCTGCCACCATACCCACCTTGGGGGATGTGGTCCATAAATGTCTTAGAAACTCACATCTGGGTCCTAGTCATGTTTGCTGTCTTCAAAGGTCCCCTCAGAGCCAGCTCCCCTGCTCTAGATGTCTGTCCAAACAACACATGATCTCAATTACTCCAGCTGTATATTAGGCATGTCTATCAGGCAGCAACGCCCACCACTTCCTTTATCTGTTCAAATTGTCATCCTTCCCCTAGTTCCTTTACCTTTGCATGGAACGTCTAGAATAATTTTTTTTTCTGGGCTGTGAAAATTCCTGTTGATATTTTGATTTGACTTGACATGGTCCAGTTTGTAGAGAAGTGACATGTATATAGTATTTTTTTCAATCCATGAACATTGTATACCTCTTTATTGATTTAGGTTTTCTGTGATTTTTTTTCTTTTATCAGAATTTTATGGTTTTCACCATAAAACTATGGGTTTTATTTTTTTAGTTTTACACCCAAGTATATTGCTTTCATTTCAGCTTTGTAAATGGTTTAGAAATTTAACTTGGTTCCCAAGATTTCATTGGCAGAATATAGAAATATTGATTTTTTTGTTTCCATCTTAGATTTCATGACCTTCCTTTCATAATTTCTTAGTTATAGAGTTCATTTTGTAGATGTTTTTTGAACTATATACATTGGAAAACCATGTTGGATATAAATAGCGACACACAAATTCTTACCTATCTTTATGTCTTGCATTTGTTTTTCTTGCTTATTACACTATCTAGGATTTCCAGTACAAGGCTGATTAGTAGTGGAAATATTCTTTATCACAAGGAGAAATAGGTTTTCTTGATAGGATTTCACGTTAGCTTTCATTGTTTTGGCAGTGCCAACTTCTCAATTCAGGACCTTGTGCTTGCTTGCTGGGCAGGTTTTCTACTACTTGAGTCATGTGGCCAGCCATTTTTGCTTTGAGTTATTATTCAGGCAGAATCTCATGTTTTTGGCAGACCCAGCCTCAGACTGTGATCCTCACATAGCTGAGATTTGATGGGGGTCTTATTATTATTTTTGTTCATGAATGAACATTGATTTTTTTTATTAAATCGTTTTTTTGTTGTTATAAAGGTGATGTTGTTTCATAAGTAAGGAGTACATTTCTTTTTGGACAATGTCACCCCTTTCTTTGCTGCTTCCAGTTTTTCCCTCCCATCCCTGTCCACAACTTGTGTAGTTCATTTTCAGCAGTGTCTACTGAGTACCATGGTTCCCATTTGTTCACCCTTTGTCTCTTGAATGTTATTTTTTAAAATCACATTTCTGTCTATCATTTGATATGATCATGTGCTTTTCTTCATTAGTCTGTTAGAAGAGGATTAATTGAATATTTGAATATTGTGCCAATCTACATCTCCAGAATAAATTTAATCTATGTGTGGTATATATATTATGCCTTATATATTGTTTACTATATTTACCAATGTTTTACTGAGAATTTTTTACATCTGTGTTCAAGAGGGAAATCGGCTTATAGGTTTTCTTCTTTATTAACAGTATTTGTCTGGTTTTAAAACCTGGGTACTGCTGACTTCATAATTTTAATTTTCTAGAAGAGATTGTGTAGAATCAGTGTCGTTTCTTTCTTAAATGTCTATTAGAATTCTCCTGACCTTTAGGGCTTGGATATTTCTTTTGAGAAGCTTTGGAACAACAAATTCTATTTCTTTACTAGTTAGAGGGCTCTTCAAAGTACATATTTACTTCATCTTGAGTGAGTTTTACTAGTTCATGGTGTTTGAGGAAACCATATATTCATCAGAGTTGTTGAATTTATGTGCAGAAAGTTTGTAATTTGCTGTTTTCTTTTATCAGTTGTGGGCCTTGAACTTGGGGATGGGCACTGTCTCTGAGCTTTTTCACTCAAGGCTAGCACTCTACCACTTTGAGCCACAGTGCCACTTCCAGTTTTCTGTTGGTTAATTGGAGATAAGAGTCTCTTTGAACTGCAGTCCTCAGATTTCAGCCTCCTGAGTAGCTAGGATTACAGGTGTGAGCCACTGATACCCGGCTCTGTTTTCTTTTTAATACCAGTAAGAGGGGGGAGGATGGGAAGGGATGGGAAGGGGAAACAAAGGAGGAGGCTACAATGCTTGATAAGAAATGTACTCATTATCTTGCCCATGTAATTGTAACCCATCTTCTACAGTATTTTCACAATTAAAAAATACCAGTAAGAAATGTCTTTTAAGCATTTATAGTTTCTGTGTTGTTTCATTGGTTTCAATAGAAATTTAGCAATCTTATTAAATCCTTATTAAGAGCCACCTGTGTTTTCATTGAGTTTTTTGGAATTTGAAACAAAATTAGGGGGCTGGGAAGGTGGCTCAGTGGTAGAGTACTTGCCTTGCATTTGTGAGGCCTTGGTTTGATTCCTCAGCACTACATAAGCAGAAAAAGCCAGATGTGGCGCTGTGGCTCAAGTGGTAGAGTGCTAGCCTTGAGCTGAAGAGCTGAGGGACAGCGCCCACGCCCAGAGTTCAAGCCCCATGACCGGCAGAAAAAAAAAACAAACATCAGTTTCACTAATTTTTTTTTATCTTTTGTTTGTCATTTTCTCCTTGCTTGGGGTTTATTTTGTTCCTCTATTTCTAACTATTGAACATTGGTTTTTTTTTCTTCTATCTTTCATTTTCCCCTGTTGTGTTTGATGTTCAGTGTTTGGAGTGGTTGCTCTAGAGTTTTATAATGAACAGCTTGACTTTCCAGTGTGTGTAGAAACAGTATTTTACCGAGTGAAGCTGAGTGTTGAAGCTTCTCACTCACATGGGTCTCTGTTTCTCTCCTCTTTGTGTTGTATTTGTCTTGTATTCGCCTATATACGTCTACTCTCTTGATTTTAAATTGCTCCAGACTATTAGATGTTTCCAGACAGACCATTGCTTTTGCTCTTTCTTTGTTCCCAGTGTTCAAATGTCTTCCTTTTCCATCTGAAGAACTTCCTATAGAATCACTGAGGACAGGGCTGGGAAGTTGGCTCAGTGGTAGAGCGCTCGCCTTGCATGCTTAAGGCCCTGGGTTCGATTCCTCAGCACCACATAAGAATCACTGAGGACATCACCTCTTCTTGATAATGCCTTTATTTTTCCATGATTCTTTTTTTCCTTTATTGCTATTTTTGATTGACACATAATAGCTAAGTGAATTTATGGGGTGCCACGTGATACTTTCATACATGCATACACTCAAAATTCTTTGTGGGGTGTGTGTGTGTGTGTGTGTGTGTGTGTGTGTGTGTGTGTGTCCCGTCCCTGTTGTGGGCCTTGAATTCAGGACCTGAGAGCTGTCCTTGAGCTTTTCTGCTCAAGACTAGAGCTCTACCACTTCAAGCCATAAGGCCACTTCTGGTTTTTCTGGTGGTTAATTGTAGATAAGAGTCCCATGGACTTTCCCGCCCTGGCTGACTTTGAACAGCGACCCTTAGATCTCAGCCTCCTGAGTAGCTAGAATTATAGGCATAAGCCACCAGCATCCACACCGATCCCCAGAATTCTTGAAGAACATCTTTCCTGGAGATAAAATTTTCCCCTCTATTTCCTTTGGGCTTCCTGATTTTGATGAGAAATCTGCAGTTATCTGACTCATTGTTTCCCTGTTTCTCCAACTACTTTCAACATTGTCTTGTTTTTAGCAGTTTGGTGATAACATGTGTGGGAGTGTATTTCCTTGGATTTATCCCTTAGAAGTTTGTCATGCTGTTGAATCTGTAGGGTTATGTCTCTCAGAGAGTTTGGGAAGTTTCCAACCATCATTTTTCATGTATGTGCTCAGTAATGCTCTTTGTCCCTTTTCTTCCTGGGACATGATGGATGTTCTGGTTTTCTTGTGCAGACTGAGAAAGCTCTTTTCATTAAGTATATTTTATTCTCTGTGGTTCGCTTTGGATAATTTCTATGGATTAATCATCGAGTTCATAAACACATTCTTCTGTCATTTTAGTTCTGTGGCTGAGCCTGTCCTGTGACTTTCTGTTATTGTGTTTTGCCATTCTGAAATTTCCATTTGGTTATTATTATTATTTTTTCATTAGTGATGGAATTGATCCTAGAACCTCTGGCATGCTAGCCAAGTCCCCTACCACTTGAGTCACACCCCAGCCCTTAGTTTCGTATTTTGTTCTTGTTTTTACTTTTTTCTTTAAAGTGGTATGGGATTTGAAGTTAAGGTCACTTACATGCCTGACTTGACTGTACTACTTGAGCCATGCCCCTAGTCCATTTTTATTTTAGTTATTTCTCAGGTAGAGTCTCCAGATTCTGCCTAGGGCTGGATTCAGGCAATGATCCCAGTGTAGCTGAAAGCATCACTTTGCCCAACTTGTTCTTTAAAATAGTTTCTTACTAACTTTTTGCCCAAGTTGTCCTTGACTTGTGATCTTTATTTCCCAAGTAGGTGGGATTATAGACATAAGCCACTGTACTCAGCTTTGTATTTTGTTTTTAAGAGTTTTGCTAACTTTGTTCGATATGTCTTCAATGTACATTTCTGCCACTGTCTCCTAAATAACTATAATTCCAGGAATGCACCACCTCGTCTGGTTTCCATTTGGCTTTTGGGGGAAAAAAACAAACAACTTAGATATTTTTTTGGTCAGTCGTGGGCTTGAACTCTGGGTCTGGGGCCTGTCCCTGAGCTCTTCAGCTCAAGGCAAATGCTCTACCACTTGTGCCACAGTGCCACTTCTGGTTTTCTGGTGGTTACTTGGAAATTAAGAGTCTCATGGACTTTCCTGCCCGGGCTAGCTTTGAACTGCGATCCTTAGATCTCAGCCTTCTGAGTAGCTAGGATTATAGGCGTGAGTCACCGGCACCGGGCTAATTTGGATTTTTTTTTTTTTTACTGACACTATTTTCCCATTAGTTGCAGGACTTTTTACCCTTACTTTGTATTTAAAATAGCTGACTTGAAAACACTGTCATATAACCCAACTGTATATGCTATTATAGTCTTAATTTTTTTTGTATGTGTGTGCCAGTCCTGGGGCTTAAATTCAGTCCCTAAGTGCTGTCCCTGAGTTTCTTTTGTTCACTGCTAGTGTTCTACCACTTGAGCCACAGCTCCACTTCTGGCTTTTTTGGTAGTTTAGTAGAGATAAGAATCTCAAAGATTTTTCTGCCCAGACAGTCTTTGAATCTTAATCCTTAGATCTCAGCCTCCTGAGCAGGTAAGATTACAGGCATGAGCCACTGGTGTTGGGTTTTAATATCTTTTAAGTGGAGATTTCCCCATTTTATTCCTTTATTTACTAGTCATCTTTCTGACACTGTGAGAAAATATTAGAGGTAATGCACTTATAAAGAAGAAAGGTTCATGGTTTCACAGATTTCAATCCAGGGATTGCCAATCTCATATTATGGCTTGGAATCTGTAGCACAGGAAGCCTCTCAAAGCATGTAGATAGCATCCTGGAAGCAAAAAGAGAGAGGGAGTCTCAATATCACCTTCAGGGGTTTGTTCCAATGACCTAGCTTCTACCCACTAGATGCTGCCTTTTAAAGATTCCACCACTTCTCATTGGTTACTACAGTCTGGTGGCCAAACCTTCAATGTAGGGACCTTTGAGGGAACATTTAAGATACAGACTTCAACACCAAATAGTGTTGGCCTGTATATTGACCATTTCAATATTACACTAGGAGGCTGTGGGTCTCATTTAAATGCTCTAGAGAAGGTGGATATTTTCGTCTCATCAGGTCATTGATTCTTCGTGGCTTCAGGCTGCAAGTTCCATCATGGCTATGGATCGTGGTTTCAATGTCAGGTCCATTTTCAGAGCCTTTATAAGTGCTCTTCAAGTCAGCCCCATGTGTGTACCATCCAGGGACTCATGGGGGGAGAGAGATGGAAAAGTAATGGGGTTTTTGGGCTGGGATATAGCTCAGTGGCAAACCACTTGCCTAGAAAGTGCAAAGTCCTGGGTTTGATCCCCAGTACCAAAGAAGAAAAGACAAAAAAGTGGATTAAGTTTTGGGATTTTGCTTTAGCATTCTGGCACCACAGCTCTTCCAATTAGAGAGCAAAGCTCTTCTCTGTCAGAGTTCAGGTGCCTGTGGGCAGCCATGGATATGAGGGAATAGAGAAAAGAAGAGAGTAAATAAAAGAGAAAAATGAAATGGCTGTCATTGGTATCTAGAATGCCAGAATACCCTCCCAAATCCATTATGTTAAAGATTTAGTCTCCAGTAGGGGGTGGAGCTTAATGGCAGGTTTTCAGATCATTGGGGGTATGTCTTTGAAGGGTCAGTCAGGACCCTGTCCTCTCTCCTTCTTTTTTTTTTTTTCGGTCGTGGGGCTTGAACTCTGGGCCTGGGCGCTGTCCCTCAGCTCTTCAGCTCAAGGCGAGCGCTCTACCACTTGAGCTACAGCGCCACTTCCGGTTTTCTGGTGGTTTATTAGAGATAGGAATCTCAGGGTCTCTCCTGCCCAGGCTGGCTTTGAACCGCGATCCTCAGATCTCAGCCTCCTGAGTAGCTAGGATTACAGGCGTGAGCCACCAGCGCCCGGCCCTCTCTCCTTCTTGCACAGACCCTTGGAGTTCCTTCTTGGCTCAGAAGCAAGCAGTGGGAGGCAACTCCATCTCTGCTGAGTATCTTGGTGACCTCAGCTTGGGGTGCCCTGACCTGACTACTTTGCTGTAGCTTGAGAGGAAGAAGTCCCAGCAGCCCAGCCTGCCTATATGGGCTTCCAACCTCTTCTGTACTTCTCTTCTTCAAACTGGCCAGTGGTTGGGAAAGGGCCAGGCTGGGCTTGGCCTGGCTTCTAGCTTCCTCTGCTGTGATCTCAAGCCTAGAGCCTAAGGGTCACCTTGGAAGGGCACCTATGGGCTAGATGTGCAGACTGACTTCCCCTCCTGCCTAGCATGTGTGAGCAAAGCTATCAGCGCTGGCCAGTGCTGTCTAGCTCTGAGGCTATCTGAGTAGAAAAGCTACCTGGGTGAGAATGCTCTCCTGGGGGTGTGGGGGGCAGGGAGGCAAAGCTACAAAGCAGCAGGTGGTACAGGAGTCCTGCCCCAAATATGTCCCTTTCCTGGAGAGTAGATTGGCTCCATTGTCTGCATCAAACCCATAATCCAGCATTCATAAACCCAGCACACTCACACAGGAGATGCTTGACCTGTTTTTCTCCCTTAGTTCCTCAGGTGCTGTAGGAGGAGAGACAAATGAGTTTGTTCGTGCACAGCTTGGCTGATGTGTAGGATTCACTAGCTATGGGGCAGCCCCCTGGGGACTCCCCATTGTAGCTGGGGACCTAGGATGAGCCTCACTTTGGGATCAGCAGATCTGAGTCAGCTAGCCCTTTGGTATTGATTCTGAGTGTGGCCTAAACTCTGTTTCCCACTGTGCAGTGTGAGAATAATAATAATTCTGTGCTCACTGGCTTGGTTTTCATCTCATTTGAATCCCTTGACAGCTCTATAAATAGGCAATACAGTAATGAGTTGTCTACCCAAGATATTACTTCAACCTGTTATCAGTACTTTAAAAATTTCTGTGAGATAGTTTACATACTTGGGTTTGGGGGATTTTTGGGGGGAACTGTCTTTGGATCCAGTGTGTACTTTCCCCACAGAGAACCTCTCGGTTTAGATCCATCACCTTTCAAGGACTCAAACACCTCATGGGGTTCAAAGCTGCACACTGGACAAAGCACAACTCCCAAGTGTCCCACACTTCAGATTGTGTGGCTTTGAAAACCCCCCAAAATAAACACAGTTTAGTATTGGCACAAGAAAAATTGGCAGACAAAAAGAATGTATCCAGGACATTACTTTATCCTGAATTTATCTTGAGCTTTCCTTTTCCAACTGATTGCATGTGGTTTGTAGCATTATCCATAAAGAAATACACACACACACACACACACACACACACACACACACACACACACGTCATGTCTGGCATTACAATGCTGTGGTCAATGTGGACACCATATACAATGGGGTACCTGAGATTGTTATGAGTGATGCCATGGTTTTCTCGCCTGTGCATGTACACTGCATGGCGTTTACATGATGGAATTGTCTAGCAATGCATTCCTCAGCGTGTGTCCCCTCACTAAGTGACAGGCGACTGGGCTGTGGCATTTTCTAGGGGAAAAGAGGCTAAAGAGGCCAAAGAGCCTGGAAGTGACAGGAGGAAAGCTTAGCAGAACCCGTCCATTGGTGAAGTGGTATATGTTAATTCGCTTGAGCCAATCTTTCTACCCTGTCCACATAGATCAAACCTCTCACGCCATCCGCAAATACACATAGCTACTGTTTGTCACTTGCAAATAAACCAATAGCACACAGGTCTCACTCAGTTTGGCTTGATTCTTTTTTTTTTTTTTAAAGGTCCAAGACTGAGACTAGAACTCGGTATCTGATACTTTGGCTCATTGGTCAGCATTCTACCAGTTGGGCCATGCCTCAACCCCTTTGGCCTGACTCCTCAGAATCTTGGGGGTGGTGAAGCCACCTTGGGCCTCTGAGCAATACCCTCTGCTTTCTGAGATTTTCTCTGGGGGACAGAGGCAAGCCAGGTACCCAGCTGTTTTCAAAACAGGGACCAATTTGTTGGGATTGGTGGCCAGCGTGAAGGGCTGGGTCTTCCCAAAGCCAGCTGTGAAGTGTCCTTTGCAGCCGGTGGCTGCAGCCTGGGGAGGCCTGTGCTTGCAGCTGTGCTCAGCCTGTGGGGAACACCCTCGTGCCTGTCCCTGGGGGACTCTATGGCTTCTGACTTCTTTCTTCTGGCTCTGGACGAATGGAGGCTTTTCTCCAGGGCCAGAGCAATAAGATTTTATCTGTCTGCTGGCTTACATTTTGCAGACGGTTTCCGAATTGAGTTTTATGCATAAGGACTCTTCAATAATATCATTGTGTTTATTTGGATCTCAGCTTTAAAGTGCATTTTTGAGTGTGCACATCATTCCTGCAGAACCAGGGGCCTCCTTTCTGAAGGGATTATAACGTAGCCTGTTTTGGAAACATTTTCCAAAGCCTGTTATGAAAAAGGCCCTGTGCTCAGGGCAGAAGTGTCTGTCCTGTCCTGGGGCAGGTCCAGAGTCAGGGAGATAAGGAAAGAAGAGCATGTAGAAATAGAGTTGCCAGGGCTGGGAAGGTGGCTTAGTGGTACAGTGCTTACCTTGCATGCCTGAGGCCCATGGTTCGATTCCTCAGCACTGCATAAACAAAAAAAGACCAAAAGTGGCACTGGGGCTCAAGTGGTAGAGCACTAGCCTTGAGCTGAAGACCTGAGGGACAGCACCCAGGCCCAGAGTTCAGGTCCCATGGCAGACAAAAAAAAATTAGCTCTGGTAGAGTTGCCAAACTACTTTAGTAGGTACTGTAAGAGGATGCTATGATTCTCCTTTCCCGTTATGTTCATAATAAAACATTATTTAAAAAAATTTTTATTGTAAAGATACTATACAGAGGGTTACAGTTACATGAGTGAGGTAATGAGTACACTTCCTAAAACATTATTTTTGAACACATAAAATATAGACTGATGCCGGGCGCTGGTGGCTCACGCCTGTAATCCTAGCTACTCAGGAGGCTGAGATCTGAGGATCATGGTTCAAAGCCAGCCCGGGCAGGAAAGACCGTGAGACTCCTATCTCCAATAAACCACCAGAAAACCGGAAGTGGCGCTGTAGCTCAAGTGGTAGAGCGCTTGCCTTGAGCTGAAGAGCTGAGGGACAGCATCCAGGCCCAGAGTTCAAGCCCTACGACCGACAAAAAAATATATATATATATAGACTGATTACCAACAACAACAAAAATCCGTGTAGAAAAAAATGGAAAGGAAAAAAAGTGAAAAGCATGACTTCTCAGTATTTTTTTTGTCAGCCCTGGGGCTTGAACTCAGGACCTGGGCACTGTCTCTAAGCTCATGGCTAGCACTCTACCTACCACTTGAACCACAGTGCCACGTCTGGGTTTTTCTGTTTATGTAGTACTGAAGAATCGAACCCAGGGCTTCATGCATGCTAGGCAAGCCCTCTACCACTAAGCCACATTGCCAGCCTAACTTCTCACTATTTGGAAGTGGCCATTGTGGGATCGTGATGATCCCCACATGATTATCACTGAAATTTGTGGACGTGTCGTGTTACGGGGGAATGGGGAATGAGACTTTCAGATGAAAGTAGACTTGATACTTCGCTGGCTTTAAGACAAAGAAATGATCCTGGATTATCCTGGATCAAGGATTCTTAAAAGTGGAAGAGGCGAGGCAGAAGGACAGAGTCAAAGAGTCTGCTACACTGCTGGCTTTGGAGATGGAGGAAGGGGCTGCAAGCCAACCACTGTAGGAGGCCTCTAGAAGCCGGAAAAGGCAAAGAAATAGGTCCTCCTTAGAGCTCCCATAAGGAATATGCTTGCTCTTAGCTGAGGAGATTCCCTAGGAGGTTCAATTCCTACAACTCTTAAAGATAATAAGTTTGACAGTAAGTTTGTTGTTTCAACAGCACTTAATTGATATTTTGGTGGCCATCTTCCATCTTGTGACATGTACCTTTTTACAAATGAGATCCTATTGACTTGATTGGTCCTATTAATTAAGATCTTGTTGACTTTATTGTCTTATTTACTGTGGTTTATTTTTGGTCTCCTGCCTATGTCATCTGTTTATATTTTATTCTATAACTTTGACACATCCAAAGCTATGAATTTGCCTCTTGCTAGCAGCTTTGGTCTCATTCACAAATTTTGATATATTGGATTCTCATTCTCTTGAAGCATATTTGTAATTTTGTATATATTATTCTAAGATATATTCCAGGGAAGGTTTAAGAAATGGTTGCCTTATTTAGTTAACTTTTGGTATTAAATCCTAACTTAACCAAATGCTTTCATACCTCATTATCTTAAGTAGGGTTTTTGTTGTTGTTGTTGTTGTTTGTTTTTTAAATTTCTTTACCAGTCCTAGGGCTTGAACTCAGGGAATGGGTACTGTCCCTGAGTTGCTTTTGCTCAAGGCTAGCACTCTACCACTTGAGCCACAGCATTACTTTTGGCTTTTTCTGTTTCTGTGGTACTGAGGAATCAAACCTGGGGTTTCATGCATGGTAGGCAAGCATTCTACCAGTAAGCCACATTCCTAGCCCCTTCTGTAGGATTAAATCAGACCTTATTATAATATATACTCAAATTCACCCTTCAGAGCTAGCCCACCCTAACTGACACAGATTTCAGTTTCCTGCCAGGTCTCGTTTCCCCTGACACCATCACCCCTTCTCAAGCATTTCTCTATTCATTAGGTCTTATCTATGGACCCTGTCTATACCACTCCTTTTGGGTGTGTTTTCTGGATACCCATCGTCTCCTGATCAGTATACCAGACTATGATGTTGTCTCAGTCCACTAAGACTACTATGACAACATATAATAGAGCAGGTGACTTATATACAACAAAATTCAACTTTCGCAGTTCTGGAGGCCAGAAGTACATGGGATTCCAGTGTCTGCACCATCTCATTTTGTCCCCATATGGTGGTAAATAATCTCCCTAGGTCTCTCTAATAAGGTTACTAACCCATTCATCAGGGCTTTACCCCCATGACCTAATTGCTCCTCAAAGGGCCCCACTTTTTCATACCATCACCCAGGGTGCTCAGAAGTCAGCATGTGTCTTGGAGGGGACATACATATTCAGACCATAGCCACAGGGCGGCAGACATCTTCCCCAGCTTGCCACAGTCTGGCAATGTGGGAACATCTCGTCTCCATGGAAACAGCAGAGATGCCCTGATCCAGACCAGACACACTAAGTTATGAGCACAGAGACAACCTAGGTTGTGTTCCGAGACTTGGGAGAATTCTGTATTCCCTTCATCTTTCTGGTATTTGCTCAGCTTTTGTAAATGTTAGGTGGGCTTTTGAAGAGACTATGTGTGCTACGTTAAGAGGGTTAGTGCAGTATGAGTGAGCCGGTGCCCTGTGGTACTATGATCGTTGAGGAAGAGCCAGAGAGAGGCCCAAAGACAAGGTTGTGAAGGAAGTTCCCCAGTGGCCTTGAGGAGGAGCTGAAGAGGCCATGCATGCTGGATGAAGGGAAGAGGAAGAGCCAGGTAGAAGAGAAGGGTGGGTGTGAAGGGAAAGAGAGTTTTTGTCAGTATTGGAAGAACAGGTAAGTTGTTGGACAAGGAGAAATGATGAGGAGGTGGCTGGCGGGATAGCATGTGAGGAGACATGTCTTTCCTGTTCCATAGGATTGAGTAGCCAGTGGAAGAGATCTGTTCAGCATGATTGGCTGGATATGTTTCTGGGCTCTCAGCTGTGACTGAAAATCTGTCATGGTTTAAATAATGAAATGACCCCCCCGCCCCCCTCCACCTGCACTGCCTGACTGGTGTATTGAAAGCCAGTGTCCAGCTGGTGGCACTATTTGGGGACGTGTTAGGAAGTGATGGAGCCTTGTTGGAGGAAGTAGGTTAGTGGGGGGTGGGCCCTTCAAGGCTATGTCTCTTGTGTCTGGCTCCTTCCTCCTGCTCCCCTCATTTTCCTCTGCTCCTCACCTCCAACCCAAAGCAATGCAACCAGGTGACCCCGGACTAAACCCTCTGAAACCGTGCGCCAGAATAAACCTTTCTGCCTTTTAAAACTGTTTCAGGTATTCGTTACAGCGATGAAAAAAATCTAACACAAAGCACTGGACACTTGGTTCCCAGTCACTCAGCTGAGTGTTCTGGATACACCAAGACCTAGAAATGAGCACTCTAGGAGGGCAGTTCCAGTGCTTATGCCAGGCGAGCCTCTCTCGGACCATTGGTAACTTCTTGTAATGATGAGGGGATGGTCCGTATGTGGCCTGGACTGTGCCCTGGCAACCAATGGCATCTTGCCCATGTGGCCATAGGAAGGTAACGTTCTGATCCTGCTCATCCTGGCCTGGGATTTGGCAGCCATTGATGATGGGCAGGTGAGGTGTGATGTGTATTCTAGCGGAGGTCCTCCAGCCACAGTGAGGGGCAGAGATTGCTCCCAATCCATCCAAGTCACTTGGGAGGAAAGGTTTTGCTCTTCACACTGAGATACTGTTTTCTTTTTTTGTTTTGTTTCAAGTTTTATTTCTGATCTCAACAAAACCTGTAAGAATCAGAGGCCCCTCCTGTGCAAATCAACTCATTAATTTGCCTTACTTAGAGGAACACACCGTGCTCTGGTCTCTTCGGTGAACATTAACACTTTTTTTTTTTTTTAAAGCAAGTGTGAGTCTGTCAGGACAAAGCAACACAATAACATGTCCTTTATCTCAGAAGAGCAGAAAAAAAGAAGCGGCCAGACTGTCCTCCCCATAAACAGGGAGGGGTGGCTCCGGGTTGGCACTTCCATGGAGTGCTGTGAGTGAGAAGTCAGGGGCTGTCACCAGGGTGAGGTCATAGTGCCTAGGGCTGCAGGAAGAACAGTAGTTATCAGCCCCAGGGAAAGAGGTCATAATGCTGGGGAACCCACTGAATGCACACTAATAGATAGATAGATCTAGGTCTAGATCTAGATATAGGTATAAATATCTATATAGATAATTTATAGATATATAGAGACATATATGTGTGTGTGTATGTATATATATGTATGTATATCATAACCTTGAACTCAGAAGGGATTCTCTTTCTGTCGGGGGCTGACTGAAATTGATCTTGAGCCATGCAGAAGGGAAATAAGGTCAGACTATCAGGCTGAGGGAGACTCAGAAAGGGGATGGCTTGAAGCTTGAGAAATAGGGCTCCATAGTAGATGGCTTGCACTGGCATTGATCAAATTGTGACTCTGTCTCAAATGCGCCTTCTAGGGGAAGTCATCTTGGCTGAAGTCACCCCATCTGACCCCATCTGGGCTTTTAGTAGTGCACCTGTTCTGGGCTCCCACTTTGCAGGGGAGAGGGCTAGAAAATGCCTAGAAGGTAAAACAGGACAGTCTAGGTGTGGACACTTTGCTCAAGAGCACTGCTTTGGCTACCCTGTTGCCAGGGGTTTCTTTTTCTTTTCTCTCCTCCCCCTCCCCCCTCCTCCTTCCCTTCATCCTTCCCTCCTTCCCTTCCTTCCCTCTCTCCCTCCCTCCCTTCCCTCTCTCCCTCCCTCCCTTCTCTCCCTCCCTCCCCCTCCCCCTCCATCCCTTTCTTGTTTCCTTCCTTCTTTCCTTCCTTTTTCTCTTCCCTCCCTTCCTCCCTCCTTCCTTCCTTGCTTCCTTCCCTCCTTCCCTTCCTCCCTCCCTCCCCCTTCCTCCTTCTCTCTCCCCCTCCCTCCCTTCTTTTTTTCCTTCTTTCCTCCCTTCCTTTTTCTACCTTCCCTCCCTCCCCTCCCCTCCCTTCTTCCCTCCCTCCCTCCCTTCCTGTATCTCTATCTCTGTCTCTGTATGTGTGTGTCTCTCTCTGACACAGAGTCTCCCTCAAGCTTTCGAACCTCCTGTCTCAGTCTCTTGAGTGCTGAGATTCTAGGTCTGCACCACTGGCACTGTTACCATCTTAAATGAGTCCCTAAAAGAACATGCGTTACAAACCTAATCCATAGGCTGCTAATGGTATTTGGAGGTTGGGTCTTTGAGAGGTAATTAGGATTAGATGAGGTCGTCATGGTGTTAGTGGCCTTATGAGAAGAGGAAGACAGACCTGAACTAGCACCTTTTCTGTCTCACCACGTGATGCCCTTTGCCATGTTGTGGTGCAGCAAGAAGCCTTTAGCAGATCCCATCAGATGCTAGCACCCTGCTCTGAGTCTCCTTCTACAAGCCAAATGAACTTCTGCTTATAAACAACAACAATAAAAGCAGGTCTGTGGTGTTTAGTTCCAGCAACAGAAAACAGACCAAGACAATTCCTTGTGTTCCTGGAATGCACCAAGCTTGCTTCTTCCCCAGGGTCTTTGTGGTTGCTGCTTCCTCTCTTCAGGACCACTTCCTGGACAGCCAGGATGGTGGGACATCTCTGCTCCAGGAAGAGGTGACTTGACCTGAAGAATGAACTGTCCAGAGGGCCAAACATGCAATTTTATGCATCTGAAATATTTATTTTGTTTGAAATATTTATGTTTATGTATCTAAAATATTTATTTTGAATTAATTGTAGATATGTGCTATTTTAAAATTTTTTCCAAAGTAAAAAAAAAAATCTCAAAAATTTCCTAGATAACCTTCCCCCTTCCCCTAATGTTAACTTTTTGTCTCAGCATAGAACAGACACCAGAAACAGAAGGCATTGATCTGATGTTATAACACTGTTATTTAGTCTCCAAACCAGATTTGACTTTTTTTTTTTTGATCGATTGTGGGGCTTGAACTCTGGGTCTAGCACTCTATACCACTTGAGCCACTTCTGGTTTTCTGGTGGTTTTTTATTGGAGATAAGAGTCTCACGGACTTTCCTGCCCAGGCTGGCTTTGAACTGTGAGCCTCAGCTTCCTGAGTAGCTAGGATTACAGGCGTGAGCCACCAGCACCCAGCCATCTGATTTGAATCTTGTTGATTCTCCAACCCATGTCTATTGTTTGGTTCCCTACAGGATCCTGAATGGCATGATCTGAGCCAGTCTGTCATTCATGACCTGAACACTTTTTTTTTAACTTTTTAATTGTTAGAGGGGTAATGAGTACATTTCTTTTTGGATAATATCACCCTTCCCTCACTGTCTCCCAGTTTTCCCTTCCCATCCTCATCCATACTTGAACACTTTGGAAAAGGCTTGGCTAGCTCTTTTTGTAGACTCTACCTCCACATGGGCTTGTCTGATATAGTCTTAATTAGAGTTTATGAACTTTGGGCAGGAATCTCATTGCAGTGACAGACCTTCTGCAGGGCCTCACATGCTCAGGCTTGGGATCGTCATTTTGTGTGTGTGTGGGAGGAGGGGGGATTGGCCTCATTTTGCATTCATGGCTGGCACTCTACCACTTGAGCCACACCTCTAGTCCAACTTTCCTACCCTTAATTGGAGATAAGAATCTTGCTGCTTTGTCTGCCTGGGCTAGCTTCCAGCCTTGATTCTCAGATCTTGCTTCTTGAGTAGCTAGGACTCAGGGGTGAGCCACTAGTACTTGACTTTTGTCCTATTAATATTGATGGTGACACTCTCCACTTGGGATTCTGTCCTTGTGGTCACTTCCCCGTAACTTTGGGGTGGTGTGTCAAGACTACCAGGAGATGGTTGAACCAATGAATGGTACTGAATAAACGCTGTATATATTCTATATTTCATATAGATGAAAAGCACATATACAATGAAACTTACTTTATAAATTAGCCACAGTAAGGGATAAACAATTAGCTAACAGAACAATTATAACCATGTACTCTCATCAAAGTTATATGATCTCTCTCTCTTTCTCTTTCTTTCTCTCTCTCTCTCGACAACTTCTTGTTCTCTAATCATCTTGTTACAGTGAGTAACTGGACATGGGGATGGGGAGTTCTTTGACCTTTTTTCTTGGTAATTAATAAATCTCTTGAAGCAAGATAGGAGGATGGAAACATTTATCTCCCATCAGACTGTTGCCTGCTAATTTAGCATTCATGGATAGTGCTTTACCTATAATAGTCGTTACTATGCTGTTTGCTTATAGTGTGTATGATGGTTAATTTTTTATGTTCATTAGTTTGTCAACAGTTATTAATTAAATTCTACTATATGGAAGTGCTGCCCCTCTTCCCCTTGATTTATTATTCAGCCATTTGTTCATACTTGTCTGGACTCAGGTATATTTATTTTTATTTTAGGGACTATAATGCATTACTGTCGTCATTTATGATTTTATTCAAATGACCCCAGGTTGGGCCAAAGAGGGTCCCTTTAAATTGGATCCATTGTCCTTTCACCAAGTTGAGGGTGGGATTTCCCATGGTGCAGTGTGGCAGGCTGTCTGAACATTGGGTATGCAGAATGCTCTGTAGAAGAGAGGCCATCTTGCGGGAAGAGAGTCTGCCCAAGGTAGCAACCTTTCTTAGAGCCACCTAGGGTGCTTATGCTCTGTATCTGGCCCAGAGCTACTCACTATTTGACTTCCACTGTTACTCTGTTTTCATGTATGAGTGCCATGCTATGCCAGGGAGTCTGGGTGGGTGGGTGGGGATTTGGGGTAGACAAGGTTACTGAACATGTCCTTAACACCTTGTGATACCTTGTAGCCAAGTTCCCTGTGATAAGTAGGATCTCATGGGGAACCTGAGTCATCATCCCTCTGAGTGTTCAGTGGCATCCATTGATGGTGGGCACACCTGGAACCAACCTTTAATCTGGGTCTAGAGCCTTTTGTCACTGCAAATCTTGTTGCTTGGGATCCCTGCTTGGGCTCTGATGACGGGGCCAGGGCCATGTGAGCTGTCATTCTTGGTCTAGAATGAAGAAACATCCCGGTATCACCAGCAGGTACTCACTGGTTCTCTGTCCCAGATCCCTGTCCTCCTTTCCTTCCATCACTGCTTGCCAGGTTAGGACGCATGATGGACAGCGTCTGAAGGCCCGCAGAGAGGCCTGGCCACAGCTCAGACAACCTGGCTCTGAGAGCCCCGTCTCTTCCCATAAATAAACCAGACGAGATCCTTCATCAGATGGTGTGGCCTGGTTTTTGTTTTAGGAAATGTGGACAAGAAGGGGCAGCAGACAGCCTTAGGCCCTGGCAGGGCTACCCGCCCAGGAGCGGCAGCTGGGTAGGCGGGCAGAGGACGGTCGGCGGTCAGCCTGCCCCGGATACCACGGCGGGCCTCAGCGAATAGAGCAGGAAAGGAAGCCGGATTTGAAGAAAACCAAAGTGGGGCAGGGTGCCAGGACTCTCATGTACCATGAGGCCTGAGATGCTTAGAGAGGGCCTGGTAGCCAGGGACCTAGGGAGGTGACAGCCTGTAGTGACATGTGAAAGTCAAGATCCTTTGCCTAGGAAATCTTCCAGACCCAGAACTCTAGAGCATGTAGGCATAGAGGGCAGTACCCCCACTGAGCCTTGCCATCCCCATCTCAAGGTTTATCCCACCTCTGGGGAAACTGAGGCTTAGGATGGGAATGGCTGACATAAGCAGTGAAGAGATGCATCCCGTCTGCATCTTCTTTTCTGGGGAATCAGCCCACCTGGGAGGAAGCAGAGCTTTGCCTCCTACCTCCCTAGAACCAAGCACTTCCACCCCGAGTCCCTCTGCCCTCAAAAGCAGGAGTTGCAGAACGAGTCACCCAGCAACTCTGTAGACTCAACCTTGAAATTGTTCAGAATATTCTGGGGGTGCTGTCAGCACGTGGGGTGTCCCTTGGCAGGTGCCCTAACCAATCTCTTGAGGCATAGCCACAGGAATGGAGGGAGGCAGGCTGCAGCCAGTCCCAGATCTGGGCTCTGGAGCAAGGCTCCTACTGGTCTTCAGAGAGAGTGGAACTGGATTAGAAGGAGAGGTCTGCTCACTTCCCATTGGCCGTGCACCACTTGGGTCTGCCTCGTCTGCTCTGTGGCATGCAGGTGAGGAGGGAGTCCTACCTGGCCAGCCCTGGGCATGCTTAGACTTCAAAGGAACTGATGCCTTTTCACTTGCCTGACTTGTAGCCCACTGGGAAGTGGGTCAGACAGTGACCTGTGCAGGTGACTCGACCCTCTCCTCCTGCCTGAGCCATAGCCCTGCCCAGCTAAACCCCCCAGGCACATAACGTGCCTGCTGGCAGCCAGCTCTGCCTGTGTGGTGCACAGTGGCCCCCTGCACTGTACTCCAAATTTATATGTTCAAGTCGTAACGCTTCCTCCCCACCATTCCTTCAGAATGTGACTGTATTTAGAAACAGGATCTTCAAAGAGGTGATTAAGTAAAAGGAGAGCACTAATCCAATATGACTGTCCTTATAAGAAGAGATCAGGACACACACACACACACACACACACACACACACACGGACTCAGAGAAGATAGCCACGTGCAAGCCAAGCAGGGTGGCCTCAAAAGGAAGCAATCTGCTCAGGCCTTGATCTTCCAGCAAGTGTCCAGAACAGTGAGAGAATGGAGTTCTGCTATTTAAGATGCTCAGCCTATGGTACTTTGTTACAGCAACCTTAAAAGTACACTGAAGGTGTGGATGTCAGGGTTTGTGTAGTGTGTGTGTGCGTACGTGCGTGTGTGTGTGTGTGTGTGATCTCCTCTTGGAGCATTTAGTCTGGCAGCTATGTAGTGAATGCCCATGGGGTGACCTGTGGTCATTAGTTCCCTTAGGTGGGGCCTAGCAGGCTTTATCTGCTTTCTAGGATGAGCCACCCTCAGGTACCCCAAGGATGGTAACAATGCTTGCAGGCTCTGGGGCCTTGTTGTATATAAGTGGCTGATGAGGTAGGGAATACATACCCCCCCCAACCTTACTCTCTTCCTGAATAGCATACATCTAGGGGAAAAGTATAGGCTGGGACTTAGACCAGCCACTGTACCCCCTGCCCAGACTGTGCAGGATCTGTCTGGATTGGGGAGGGGTCGGTGGTGCTGAGACATGCAGGCTTATGGGGATGGGTGAGAAAAGTGGATGGGCAGTATGTACGGGTCTTAAGATAGAGAGGGCGACTGGGGACAGCCACACAAAGGTGTTGGATTCCAGTTGGCATGGGCTGCCCCAGGATCCAGTGCCAGCCCAGGCAAGGACCTGTTCGTGGGGCCTGTTGAACAAGGAACTTGGACATTATTCCGTGAGCTCTCTCCTCTACCTCTCATTCTCAAGGCCACAGTGTGTTGTCGTCCAGCTGGTGAGATATAGTAGCTCAGAAAGAAAGATCTTGCTTTTTTGATAGCTTGGCAAATGTTCCTGTAGCAAAAAGTCATTTTTCTTCTTTAGTGGAGAGCGCCCTGTTATTTATGTGAATGTTAATTTGCGACTGGGGACATTCCCCGACGCGGGCCTCATACTGAGCGAAACCTGGGAAATGTCATTCCGAGCATCTGGCAGGGATGCGTGTCAAGTCTCATGATGGAGGGGCAGAGCTGATGTGGTCCCAGGGTCTGAGCTTGACCTGCTGACCTCTTGGTCTTGGCCAGGTCTGGTGAGCTGTCTACATTTCCTGGAGTTATCCCCAGCTCTGGCATGCTTAGATGCTATGGAAATGGATTGCTGGTTGTAGGAACTGAGTGGGGGGACATTCCAGGCTCTCTCAGGCTGGACAGGTCAGCCCCTGAGGGAGCTATCTTAGTGTTGTCTGATTTAGAGGGCAGGCTGCCTGGCCAGCCCCCATGCTGGCCTCTACGAGGCTCCCTTGTAGGCATCTTGTTTATCCCATTTTTCTGTGTCTCTTTCTGTCCTTGTCTACCCTATTCCTTTTCTCTCTGTTCCTTTCTTTAAACAAATGGTCTGTTTTGATACATGCCTTTTGTAAAAATCGCAAGAACTACAGAGAATACAATAAAAATGTGAAACTTACCCCAGACCTTATCACAAACTCTGTTAAACATGTTTCCAAGCAACTCCCATGTCTTCATAATAATGACAACCATAATAGATTCTTTTTCAAGGCACTGTGCCGACTGCTCCACCTACTGCATCTCATTTAACCCGCCTATCAGCTGTAAATCCTATTAGGAAGCTCATTTTACAGGAAAACACCCAGCACGGAGTCCACATGAACCACTCTGTCAATGCTAGATCACAGTGAGGTTGGGCTCGGTCAGGGCCTGCCTTCTCAGACACCAGTGTGTTGTACACCCATTTGTTCCTTCAGTGGAGAAAAATCCTTTTGATCTAGCATAAATTTGTTAGGATGAGTAGAACTCTTTTGCGAAGTTTTTGAAATATTTTGCGGTTTCTACTTATAGTGATAGTACCTATGTTTTATTCTTTGGTCATGTAACTTACATGTTATTTTGTGTGTTCTTTTTCTATTTGTCTAGTCTTCTATGTTTATTAGATGGCCTATCCTCAGGAATTGGGAAGATGCGTGTTAATTTTACTAGCGGTGGCTTCTCTGACTTCAAGTAGTCTCTTTTTTTCTCTCTCTCTCTCTCATCCTAGTACTAGGGCTTGAACTCAGGGCCTGAATGTTGTCACTTAGCTTTTTTGATCAAGGGGGTATTCTACCACTTGACCCAGAGCTCTCCTTCCAGCTTTTTGGTGGTTAATTAGAGATCAGGGTCTCATGGACTTTCTTGCCTGGGCTGACTTTGAACAGTGATCCTCAAATCTTAGCTTCCTGAGAAGCTAGGATTATAGGTATGAACTACTGGTGCTGTCCAGTTTCCACTTCCTGTCCACCAGGAGAAGAAGAACCTCCTCCTGTCATGGTGTCCTGTTCAAGTGCACATGGCCAAGCAGCCACTGTCTGAACCAAGATAAATCTTTCCTTCCTTTAAATTGTTCTCCCAGGTGTGTCACAGCTATATGAGAGCAACTAATACACAGCCCTGTGATTGGTCAGTGGTGAGAGAGTCAGTTCCTTCCCAGGAAGCTCCAGGGTTGCCCTAATCCTAGAGGGATCACTAAGAGAGGTGGAAGTATCTGTCTGAGAGGCTCCATCAGGTGACACCCTCGGAGTGGCAGACATATTTGGGTGGCACTCTTGCTTAGATCAGCATGAAATCCACTTTTCTTGGCAGGTGGAACTGGATGGCTGTTGCCATATTGTCCAATGGAACCATACAGATTCATTGTTGACAGGAAGAAGGGGTGTAGGAGAGATTCTGATGGCCAGAGTATGGAAAGGCTCTGTGTGTGTGTGTGTGTGTGTGTGTGTGTGTGTGTGTTAGAACAAAGCTAAGTTCGGGGGAAAAAAGAGGGAACTAGCACTGATCTCTGCTGCCTTGTCTTTGTCCAAGTCTGGCTTCCTCTGTGTTTGACCACTTGCATACCTGACATCATGGGTGAACCAGCACATTACTTTATCGATTGAGTTGGGGTCTTGGGAACTTTTTTTTCCCACTAACCTGGGATTGTGATCTTCCAAATCTCTGACTTCCCAAGTTGCTGGGACTAGAGGTAACAGTTACCACGCTTGGCTTCTTTCTACCCTTGATTATCACCACTGCCTCCTTGACAAACACCTGGCAGTCTTTGTGCTGGAGGTTGCAGAAATGACAAGGTTGATGGTAGAACCTGTTACAGTCATGCACATGTGGAGGGCCTGCTGGTATGCTGCAGCCTTGGACGCCCACGGGAGGAACCAGTGAGGATAAGCAGACAGCTTTGCCCAGGGGAACAGGACGCCAGCTTGTTTCCTATGAAACCTTATCATTGAGGGCATCTGTGTTTTGAATGCTTTAAAATTCCAGGTAGCTGAGGATAACAGTTAAGTCTTTGGATACTTATAAAATTTTTATCTCTTAGTTTCCATTTCTAGTGACTACTTCACCAGAAAATCAGACAGTTAAGGAACTGGGCATCAAAGAAGGAGGTCAGGTGGGCATTTTGTAATTCCTGAATCCTGATGACTTAGTGGCCAAAGTACTGAGAGGCTCTGGTTCTCTGTGGTGACACCCAAGGTTGGGGACAGAATGCTAGGAAGCATCTCTGCCCCACAGGGGAAAATCTGCTTGGGTTTGGCAGGAAGTCACAGACTTGCAGAATGAGTGCTGAGGTCTGGGTATCAATCTTTCTGCAAGACACCAGGCTGGGCAGAAATGGGATGAGACAAGCGAGCCCCCCAACAGACTCCCAGTTGGGTGCTCTTCAGACTGGTGTGCTTGAGTGATTTCTTTAATATTTATTGAGTTGAGAGGGGAAACTGATTCTTATTAATAAAAAAATACATGTAAAAAACAGATAACACTTGCCACTGGCAGCAGGAAAATCAAAGTCCTAGAAAAGAACTCAGCCCAATGGAGCTTATATTTTGTGCCTTGTTCTCTTGTCAGTTTTCTTCTGCAGTTTAGACAGATTGCTCCTGGGATGCATACTAAAATATTTGAAGATCAGGCATTTTTATTGATGAACTCCACTTTCTGTATGAAGAGGAGACCCCCCTCACCCACCAGTGGTCTTGGAAAGAGATCAGCTGATCTTCTGAAGGTTATAAGCATCTGACCATCCATTAGTTTGGGGATGATTGTCCATTGGGCTTGAGGATGGGCAGTCACTTATCTAGAGAGTGATCTGTCCCTAGTCTCAGGAGGCTCACGTGCTGCCTTTGGAGCTGGTTGTATATTGTTTTCCTGATGGTCATCCATTGACCTTAGGGTGGGACAGGTGTCACCCAAGTTCATCAAGATGACATGTGTGTGCATTTCCTAATAGCCAACAATTGATGGGCTGCTGCTAGTGAGGAATATATCAACTATCTTCTAGTTGAGAACATTGTTGCCTTGAGGTCTCTGGTGGTGGGAGAAAAACCTGACACTTCACTGGACACTAGTGGCCTTCAGGTGGACACCTGGAAGGGTGCCCTGCCAGGCAGTTTGTATTCTGGCTTCTTGATCATTGTAGAATCAATTGGATCCAGGGTGTTCATGTCAGAACCTTACCTCTGGGGCACAGGAGATCCTAGACCATCATCCCCTGAGATCTCTCATCAAAAACAGTTGTTCCTTAGCATGCTGATCATACACTTACTGTCATGGGAGGCCCCATAGGATTACCCTAGGTTTGGGTTTGTGCTATAGATGGCCCTTAGTCCCAAGTGCAAGAGGACTCCTTGGTACCCCAACATCCTTCTTTAATTGTCCGCAATAGGTCTGATCTGGCCTGAGGTCAGGGGATGCCTCCGTCAGGTTTCCTCCAACTCTTGGACTCCGTTTCCTCATGTGGAAAGTAAGCAGGCTTGAGTGACATTGCTTGGGTTGAGGACCACTAACCACACATACATTGGTTCGGTGTCCCTGGCTGCACATGCTCTAGCAGCAACCTTGTAAGGGGAAACAGATTCTACTTATAGAGTCCCAAGGAGCTTTGGCACCTTCTCTGAGGTCACCTGACCAAGCTGAAAAGGATGCTGGGAAGCCAGAGCACTGGATTCCTGTTTGGATAGCCCATATACGGCTGCCCCCTCCAGGGTTAATTCCCACACTTCTTAAGTGAGTTTTACTTAAGGTACCTTTCAGACAACAGTCTCTCCCAAAGCCACACACATAAAGGACGGTCCGTGACAGTGTGCTGGAATGAATTTCTTGCTGTTGTAAACATTCTCACCATGTGCCATTGGACTGGAGCCACCCCCTTGCCCTTCCCATCTGTATGTCTCTCAGAGGACATGTCCCCATGCGTTGGGGTCATCTATTTACTCAGCCCTCAACCATTTACTGACTCCCTGCCAGTCCTAGACACAAAGATGAGTTGGAAGTGTGGGGACCTGCAGGCTTCCCCCCAGATGGTCTCCTTGCAGCCTGGTGAGCTCATTCCGCTTGTTCCTACTGCCCTTCCCTGGCCTCCTGGACCACTGGGTGTGGTCCTTGTGGCTCTATAGTCTTCTCCTTCACTACACCACCCACGGGGACCTGGTATTTGCTTACTGTGACCGCTATAACAAATTCCTTCTACGGACAGAAATTAATTCTCCCACAACTTCTGAGGACCTTAAGTCTGGAGTCACAACAGGCTGGTTGCAATCTAGGGCTGAGTTTTGTCTTCCAGGCCCCTGGGAAGAAATCGTCTTTGTTCTCTCTCAGCTTCAGGTAGTTACTAGCATTCCATGGTGTGTGGCTTCATCCCCCAAATCTCTGCCTCCCTGGTCACTTCTTATCTTCCTCTTACTGGTCAAAATGTGCTCTGCCACCTTTATTAGGGAAGAAGGCATATGATTACACTTAAGGTCCACTTTGACCATCCAGAACAATTCCCCAAGCAGGGCCAGAAACCAGAAACTGGATAATTATTTTTCTGGAGTTGTGTGTGTGTGTGGCGGCCGGGGGAAGGGGGGGGGTGGAGAGGGGAAGGCAGGGGAATGTCTTTCAGCCAATCACAGACCAGAAACCCTCCTGACCCTGGCATCTATCCCCAAATTCTATTTCAAGTTCTTTCTCAGCAAACTAGTATCTGTGTCCCATTTTTGCCCAGATTGGCATTGGATGGCATTCCTTCTATCTCTGCCTCCCGTGTAGTTGAAATTACGAGTGTGAACCATTATAATTGACTTTTTCTTTGTGATAGGGTATCACTAATGTGTTGCTCCGGCTGGCCTCAAATTACAATCCTCCTGTCTCCACTTCCCAAGTAGTTGGGGTTACAGGCACGAACCATTGTGCCTGGTTTAGAATTCTACCTTTAAAACATGAAATCTCACGGAGTGTTGATTCAGAACTTAAAAAAAAAAAGATTATTAGGTCCAAATTGAACATGTGTGTGGGTAAGTTCTGTCCTCACTGGTAGTTTTTACCTGTATCTTGGACCTTGGGCTCCCAGGGATGAGAGTAGTTCTCAGGCCATATTGGATGCCAGATTCTTTGTATCCCTCTAGGACCACCCACATCTGAATTCCTTCTTTCTCTTCTTGGCTTGTGGGGCTTTTAAAAAAGCACAGTCACTTTTCTGGAAGGAAGGCAAGCTGTGTATGTGATGGGGAACATTGTCCCAGGCAAAGCCCTTCCCCTAGACAAGGCTGGGCACTGTCCAGTGGTTCTGACCTTTGAACCTCTGAGTAGATGAGCGGGCACCAGTCTGTGCCCTTCTAGCTCACCCTGGATTTTAGCTGAGAACTGGGAGTCCTGGGCAGGCTCCTTAGATGGGAGGTTTTGTCTCCACCCATGCTCTCCTCACTGCTTTCCTTTCTCTGCACTGGGAATTTGAACATCTTACCTTTGCCCCCACAGGCTGGTCTTATTCGGATGGAGGAGGAGGAGTTCTTCATTGAGCCTCTGGAGAAGGGGCTGGCAGAGCAGGAGGCTGAGCAGGGCCGTGTACATGTGGTATACCGTCGACCACCCACTCCCAAGCCCCCTCCTCTGGGGGGACCACAGGTCCTGGACACAGGTAAGGCTCCTGCAGGTGGGAGGGCAGAGTGGGAAACGTCAGATGTCTCCCTAGCTGTCTGAGCTCCTAGTTCCCAGAGGAACATCCTGTGAATGCAGGCCTTAGGTTAGGCTGAGACTCAGGAATGGCCCATCTGCATGGCTGACCACGGGGCATGGAGGCTTTTCAAGGGTCCAGTGGTTATTTCCCCAAGAGCTGGCAAGTATTGGGAGAGAAAGGGAGATCCAGACTAGGTCTGCACCCCTGGCCTGAGTGCTATGCCCATAAATACTTCCCCTGCCTCCCCTCTGTTGCCATGGTCCCTGGCATATTGGCTACTGAGATCCCACCCTCTCCTGGCCGCTCATGGGAACAAAAGAACCCCAGAGCTATTTCTGGACCCCCTCAAAGTAAGCTTTGTGAAGACCCTGGAGATGTTTGTTAGCAACTTCAACTCACTTGTGGAGTATTACACTTTTAAACTTCAAAGCAAATTGTGCTTTGGACCCTGGAATGTGAAAGAGCTGCTGGGTGGCCAGGCGGTCACCTGGTTGGAACGTCACAGAGCTAAGGCTTTGTATGGCAGTCCAAACCTCCCCAGCATTCTCTGGGTCTCAGCTTCTGGGTCATGATGAAGTTTGGCAGGATCTGAAGTGGTTTCTAGGGTCCCAGCGCGTGTGGTCATCTTGCCTGTGCTTGGCTCTTGCTGGGCAGGTGAGCAGCTGTGAGCTCAGCCTCCAGCTCTAGAACTGTGGCTGAAGAAAGCCACAGCAGGTGGTGGTAGCCAGGGCAGGTGTGGCCTGGGATCTCAGGTCAAGGGCATCTGAATATTTACAGGAAGTACATCTGGGTACTACTGGCTAGGCCAAACCCCTCGTGCTGTGATTTCTGAAATACTCCTATTCCTCCGGGCAACCCTGGCTCATTTATTTTAGGTCTCTCTGGCCTCCCAGCTTGACAGATCAATTGGGTGCAGCCTGGCAGAGCACCATTCTAATTTCAAGAAAGCATGTTGAATACCTTTGCAAAGGAATTGTTCCATCAAGAAGCTCGGTATTCTCTGAAGCCAATCAATACTCTGGCGGCCCCTTCTTTCCTGGTAATGAATCGCTGTCCACCTTGGCTGTCATCCGCTTGGCTGGGCACTTACCTGCTTAGCCTTCCCTACCTCAGCCTCAGCCCCTCCTCCTGCCTCCTTCTCACCTTGGGCTTTTCTGGTGGGGAGACAAGTCTCTCTGGAGGGCAAGTATAAAAACGGGGCAGGGGAAAGGGCCCCCATTTGTTCTGTCACTTATCAGCAGGCCTTTGGCAAATTTGAGCCTCTGGCTTCTATTTTATCATACATCTGGGTTAGGAATGCCTGCCTTTCAAAGATCCCATGGCGTGGCTGCTTTGGGTTTCAGGCTTGGTATTTTTGATATGGCCTCTACTGGAAGATTCTGGGTGGTTCTAGTTCCTCACTCTCTGCTGGCTCAGGGTGGAGGTTGCACAGTGGAGCTGGCCAGGTGCCCTTGGCTATGTCTCTGAGCCCAAATTCCATATGGTGCTTATCTTCCTGAATGTGATAGCACTTCCCTTGTAGTCTAGCTAGCTTGGCTCTGTTTTCTGGATTTCTGCTTGTGTTTTGGCCTTTTTGTATTGAATCATCCTTCCATTTTATAATCCTAATCCACATATCTTTAATGGGAATTTGGAACTCAAAACACAGGAAAGAAGTTTCAAACTCAGAATAAGCGCAGAAAGCATTGGCCATAGAAGCTGCTAGATCATCCTGGCTGTCTAGGTCAGGGGTGAGGCTTGATTGGACCATGGGGGCTGGTAGTTGGCCATTGTGAGGAGGAGGCGACCTGTCCAAGGCTGAGCTCGAGGCCTCAGACCTGGGCTTCAAGCCCAGTGTCTCCAGCTGGGAGCTCAGGCTGTGGACAGGGTGTGGGCCTTGGGCTAGGTCAAGACCACAGCTATGGCCTGGAGCTTGGTTCTTTCTTTTATTTTTTGACGTTGCTGTCCACACAATCCTTCATGAGCGACTTGGGCCCACAGGGAGCCTGTTTCCTCTGTTTCCTCTTACGTGGCCCAAGGCTGAGGTCGACTCACTGGCTGGAAGAGGTCCCAGCACAGTTTATGCCAGGGCTGGGCTGAGGGCCTGGGGTGACTTCAGGCAGTTCAACTTTCCATCAGACTGGGACTTGTGAGGGCCCAGAGTGACAGCTGAATTCAGTCCCTGGGTGGAGAAAAGGACAAAGCCCTGGGACCTCAGTGCAGAGAGTATACGGGGAGTATATATGTATGTGGGGGTGCATGTGTATCATTTATAAGCAAGGTACTATGGTTTGGATGTGTTGTGTGCCCCAAAGTTTCATATTTTGTAAGCTTGGTTTCCGGTAGAGCACTGTTGAAGTGGTGGACCCTTTAAGAGGAGGAGCCTAGTGGGAGGTGGTCCGCTCATAGAGGCTCCACTCCGATGAGTAGATTAAACTGGTTTCACGGATTTGGTTAGGATGCACAGGAGTGAATGAATTCTTATAAGATCGCTATAGACGGAGATCACTCCCTGTGCTCGGCTTCTTGCCAACTGCTGTGTTTTCCTTTCTACCTCTTCAACATGTTGTGATTAAGTCAAAGGGAAGGCCAAGCCAAGATGTAGGAGCCTTGCTTTTTGGACTTTCTAGCCACTGGGATCATAAACCTCCTTATTTATAAGGAGTATTTTTGTTAGGTATAAGGGTATTTTGTTAGGACAATGCAAAATGGGCTTAGACGCTAAAGGACTGTATTAGTTCATTTTTGTTACTATCGTAAAACACCCAGGGTAGGCTAAATTTATAAAGAAAAGAGGCTTAATTAGTTTACAGTTTGGAAGTCTGAAAGCTCAAGATTAGGCAATCCCATTGGTTGGGACTCTGGTAAGTGCCTAGTGCCTGGTGGTGTCAGAATAGCAAGAGCCACTTTCCAAGGCATGAGACAGAATACATCCAAACCACAGCAGGGACCTTTTCTTCCAGTAAATTCTATCCATGTGGCTATGGCTAACTCAGGCAGGAGGTGTTGACTGGAGAGATCGTCCCACCTCACCCAGGGCAACTTCTGGAAGTAGTTTGGAAATATTCCACTACATATTGATAGGTAGTTTGTGTGTCAAGTCCCATAGGGAAGAGGATGCATATGTCCTGGGCTCTTGGGGTTACCTATGTCTGTAGGGTGCCTAGAGCCCACATGGCTTCTCCTCAGGGGTGCAAAGAAGACAACAAGCTTCCTGGGGGTGATCTCAGAGACTCACAAAGCCTCAGAAATTGGTTTTCACTAATCCTCTGTCATGATCACTCACTGCTGTTTCTCCAACTCAGACTTGGCTGGGGGCCAATGGGCCTTTTAGCTCATGATAGCATCCCATTGTGGCCCTAGAGGAGGCTATGAGGAAGAGCAAAGTGTTGGGGCAGGGGGCTTTTCTGTCCTCATTGGCCATTCAGAGGTCTACTGCTGCATGTTTACTTAGCTCCACTGTGTCTGGGTGCCTTGGGGGACAGAGGCCAAGCTCTGAAGCCAGGGATCTAAGGTGACCTTTTGAAATAGGCAGTTGATGCATCCCCCCCCCAGTCCTCTTTGGAGCCACGGGCCTTTCTTAGGAATAATGACTTTCTGTTGCATGCTTTCCTAAAGCCAGCCTTATTCCAGGGGACTCTTACGTCAGAGGGTAGCGGCTGGTGTGTGTGACATTAGCCGGTCTGGTTCTTGTATGCATGTGCATGCATCTATATGCACTAACAAATGTATATGAATAGTGCCTGACTCTGCGATCTGGGCCCTACCTCAGTAACTGTCTTTTATCCTAGTCAGGGGATGAGGAGGGAGTCCAAGTAGAAAGAAGAAGCAAGTATAGGAAGAAGAGACCTGACTGGATCAGAAGGCCTGTTCTTCTGCCCTTGGGATTGGATGGGCTGGCATTGCTTTCTTCTCTAAGCCCTAGGTGGCTGTGGCACTCCATCTGGGAAGATTAAAACAATGGACATTTATGCTCTTATAGTTTGGGGGGGCCAGAAATATGGAGTGGGTCTCCAGGTCCCGAATCAAGATGTTTGCAGGAAAAGATCCAGAGGCTTTAGGGGAGAATTTGTTGCCTGCCCTTTCAGATTTCTGGTGCCTGCCAGCCTCCTTTGGCTGGCACACACATCACATCCTCCTCTTCTATCTGTGTGGATATTAGATCTCCTTCTTAGAAGGATCTATGCACTTCCACTTACGTTTTGTCCAAGTTATTGAAGGCCATTTCCCAACTCAAGATCTTTAATGTAATCACATCTGCAGAGTCCATATAAGATACAGTCACAGTTAATGGGAGTCAGGCCTATCTTTAGGGATTACCGTTCAGTCAATTGCAAGAAGTCAATTGGCTCTTCTGTATAAGGCTGGTCATGCAATAGGTGGAGCACTCATTTGTGAGGTACCTGTGGAGGGCCTAGGTGCAGGCTTCAGCCAGGTGGAAAAGCTGAGCAGACCCTGACACTGAGTACACTGAGAAGCTGGTGGTGTTGAGGGCCTGGTTGTATCAGTCTTCAAGGAGCTGAATTTGAGATTTCACAAAGATCTCTAGGTCTTACACAGAGCCATTTGCAGAAAATTCCACCATCCTAAAACAAGATCTGCAAACTCAGAGGCCTACAAGGTTTACGGGCAGCCAATGGAGACAGTAGTAGAAGAAAAAACAAACTGCTCCCGCCCTTGGCCTGGCTTTCATTTCCTCAGTTTTGATATAAATATGGATGACAGAGAAAAACATCTCTGCTAAAATGAATGTGGCAGCACATGACACTTGACTCTGGCTTCACCATGGGCTCAGGGAGGCCCAGAGACTTCAATCTGAAGGGACAGCCCTTCCTTGGCTCCCTTGACCTTGACCTTCAAGAAGTGTGTGGATCTGGGGCAGCGATTCTCTTACTGCCAAGAGAATTCAGCTATCACGATCATTTATATGATTTTCCTTGATTTTAAACCATGGCTTCCGATTTCTTTTTCCTTTGTTTTTTCTTTTCTTTTCTTTGTGGCTTAACATTTCTGAAAACACTGTATGGATCAGATAAAACCTGCCCTTCCCCATTGGTTTCTGCTTTCTGAGATGCAGAGGCAGGAACATCTTCTGCCCTCTTCTATGAGCTGCTCTGGAATGGGTTCCCCTCAACTCCCCTCCCCCACACCCAGGAAATATATTAAATAAGAGGAAGGGCAGATGGCTCCTACCCTGATAACCTGCTTTGAGCTGATGTAGCCTTAATCCCCAACATATACACTGCCTTAGGGCTGAGAGGAGTTAGACAGCCCTATGTCTGTGACCTTGGCTGCTACCTCCTTTTCAGAACTACCTAGTGCCAAGCCTCTGCCCACTGCTGTCAGGCTGCGGTGTCCTCCCTGAGGGGCAGAGGGGGCCCAACACCATGGGAGCTGCTCTACTATGCCACTGCCAAGGCCAGCTGCTGAGGAGCGAGAGTGAGATGCCAGCACTGAGCGTTCCACGTGGCTGAGTGTAGCTGGCCAGCATACAGTCTCCACCTGGTGGCCCCCAGCCAGCCTTTCCCCAGGCCAAGAAGCTAAGCCCTCCTCTCCAGTCTTCTTCTTATTTTACTTTCAGCCCACTAGTTTTCCAGGCTTGTCAAGCTCAGGGAGCTCATAGTAGACATGCAGGGCAGAGATCTGGAGGACAGAGCAGATGCTTGGGGCTTGGTGGGGATTGCACCCCCAGATAACCCAGGATCTGGACAGAGTCCTCTGTGTACTGGGCAGCCAGCTGCTTATTGTTGGATTTCACTCAAGGCTAGGGACAAAGAGGCTGGAAAGGTGGCATAATTTGGGGAAGAAAGTGGAGTTTCTATCTGAGGGCCACAGGATGGGGAAGTTGGTGTGACTCTGTAGTGACAGGCAGATCATTAGGCCCCAGTGACACTGTGGATGTGAGGTGCAGGGGCAGGGCTCAGCCAAAGGTGTGAAGCCTGGTAGGGAGGGACGTGGGAGAAAATTACAGACAGTGCGCCAGGACATATGAGGGTATATATGTAAATTTTGCTGATCACTAGGCCCGGGAGTCTTTCTGCCCTGCAGAAAGGCCGCTATAATGAGTTACTATAAACTCAGTGCCTTAAAACAGCACGATTTATTCTCCTGCAGTTCTGAAGGTCAGAAACTCAAATGGGCTTTAAGGCCTAAAATCAAAGTGTGCATAGCTGGCACCCTTTGAAGACTGCTTCTACGGCACATCACCTACTCCTCTTCTAGAGCTGTCTCCCTCCTAAAAGGACATTCATGATTACTTTTAGGGCCCAGTGGAATAATCCCAGAGAGTCTCACCATCACAAGATGCTTAACTTAATTACATTTGCAGTTTCTTTTTACCATATAAGGCCACACTCTTGGGGTCCAGGATGTAGGATGTGTTCATCTCAGGGTGGTCATGACTCAGCCTAAGGTGTCTTTAAGTTTCCAACCCTGAGGTCCTGGGGGAGGGTAGAGAGAGGCTCTTGGGGGACCCAAGGAAACTCAGGGAGATGTGCTGATTGTGAAACCCAAGGCAGTTGGCAAGGGCTCCAGGAGGCATGTTCCAGAGCTGAGCGTACCCTTGGCGGAGGCTGCCAGAGCTCCTGTCCTTCTGTGGGCCAGGCCCTTGGGACGGCGCTTGGAGATGCCAGGATAGTGACGTGGCCCCACGCCGGGAAGGGTGGGCGGGGGCTGGTGCTGGGAAAGCCGAGGCTGCACATTCTCAAAAGCTAGGAGTTGTCTGGGGTCACACTTGGAGAGAAGGTTCCAGAGTTGCTGACTGAGCTGAAAGGGCCCAAAGCCCTGGGGTCTGCATTTGGGATCATTGTCCTGTGGATACTTTCCATCCCCTGAGCTCTAAAGGCAGAAGCAATTCATGTAGGCAGGGCAAGGACTCAGGGTCCACCTTATCCTGAAGTGGGAAAATCAGAGTATGTTCCTCACAATTCAATCCATGCATGGCATGCCCCCTGATTGGCCCTTGTAGCCATGTGCTCCAGTCTCCAACATAAAGACATCCAGGTGAATGTGTTCTAGGCAGGTCCTTGGTCTTTGATCTCCATGAACAAACGGCCCGGAGGATGGCAGCCTTGGCTTTGCCTTTAACTGCGTTCTCAGAGACTCAAGTTCATGAGACAGTTCTGAAAGAGGACCGATGCTTCTTAAAGGAGGGCTCTATCAGCTTCAGCAGCTCTTCTAGCATGGGGTCAGGAGACAGTTCAGTGGAGGGTCAGAATGTGTGTGACTCTAGCCCAGTTGGATGTTCTTCTAGCTGACTGTAGGGTGTGGGGGGCAATGGATCTAACCCTCTGGTGACTAAATTTCTCCATTTCTAAATATTCCGGTGTCCGTGGAATTAGACATGATGCTCCCCCTCTCATGCAGAGAACAGCGACTGCTCCTTGCTTGTTGTGCCAAGGGCTACAGGGGGTGTTTGTGGTGGCTCCTGAGGTTCCATTAGCCCTTAACCATCCTTTTCTGTGGCTCCATCTTCAACAGACACAACAGATTGATGCTTTTCTTTCCTTCCCTTGGATTTGTGTTGCAAATGTCCCCCAAAGAGCATTTCTGGCAGCACAGTAACCACACTGGCTTCCAGATAGCTGGCGGCTCAGAAGTGAAAGCTACGCTCTGCTCACTGCCGCTGCCGTGTCTGGAGTTTAATTAGTGAGAACTGTGTGTGTGTGTGTGTGTGGCCTTTGCATTGGCCTTGGGCTCGTTGTGTTTCTCTTTGCATGCTGCAGGTGCAAGAGGTAGGCAGCTTTTGGGGACTGAGCAAGGCTGGCTCCATGCTCCTGGTGTCCCCATGGTCAACTGTGAGAGTCTTGGGCTTCCTGCAACATGGAGGGTAGGAGGGGAGAGCATGCCATATTGGGCCCTCCTCAGAGATGTAGGTACCTGCACTGAAGGAAGTTACATTTCCTGATAGAGCCATATCCCACGATGAGACTGTGGAGCTAGTCCAAGGGGACAGAATACACTTTGCCAGAAGTAGTGAGGGTAGGCAGAGCTCAGAAACTGGTTCATGATCCAAACTCTGCCAGTTTGTGTCAGCAAGACCACTGACCACAGGCCCCACTTCCTCTCAGAATTCTCGGCAGGACAGCAAACACTTCAACCAGCTCCAAGCCTGAAGTGTTTTCTATAAAAATTTCCAATTTTCTTTGACCCATTTCTCTTTGAAATTAATCCCAAGCAGCCATGTGCACTTGGCCCTAAAGGAACTCTGAGCTGGGAAAAGGTCACGCAATTAGGTGGAAATGTTAGCGTGTGGTTCTCTCCTCTCCTCTCTCCCCGCTGACACCAGGCTATCTATTTCTCTTCCTCAGTCTTTCTCTCTCTCTCTCTCTCTTGAGATGGAGCTGGGGCAGCCTGAAACCATGGAAGAGATGTGGCTGTGGAATAGGAGGGACAGATCCTGATTCTGGCTTCTGCATTTAATCTGGGCCACTTGGAGATATTACCAGCCTCAGGACTTTAGTACTGTCTCATTCCCACTGCTTGGAACACTCTTCTTAGCACCACCATTAAGGTCACAGGTCAACTGTGGCCACCTGGATCTGGACCACCTCCTTCCTCTCTCCATCCTCTCTGGTACCGCACTTAGTTTCTACCCCATTTAACTTGACCAGTTCCCACTCTGCAGATGCTGCTCATACATCTGTCCTCTGGACTGTGAACTCTAAGAGATGATGAAGACTTGGTGTGGTTCACCTGCTGCTGTATCCCCAGCACTCTGTCCAGCTCCACACACACAGAGTGGACACACAAGAAGTGCAAGTTTGAGCTGACACATCTCTCCCATTTGATCCTGGCATGCTACAGTTGGAAGAACAGTTCTCCCACCCACCCCCTCCACCCCCCACCAGGGTTCATATGTTAAAGACTTGATAACCAACTGTGATGCTATGACAGGTAGAACCTTTAAGAGGCAAGGCCTAGTTGGAGGAAGTTAGATGTTGGGATCATAGCTTCTTTTGTGTTTCTTTCGTTCACTTCCTGACCACCATGAGATGAGAAGTCTGTACATGCTCTCAACCTGATGTACTGTGCCCGAAGTCACAAGACCATAGGGGCAGTGGAGTGAAGTCCCTGAATCTGTGAGCCAAGTAAATCTTTCCTCCTTTTAACTGACAGGAAGCTGACTAACCCAAGGGGGTAAAGCCTTAGGAATTTTAGCCAGAGCTTGACAGAAGTCCAGCCAGAGTATTTTCCACAGGTGCCTTGACAGTGTAATGTACATACCTAGAAGGGCCCAGGCGAGGGCTTGCAGGAGTCTAAGCCACTGCCTGGTAGAAAAGATGGCGTTGGAGCTGGGCTTGTGTGGGGAGATAGATGGGACTGATTCAGGCTAGGTTGTGACAGGACTCTGGGGGCCACAGAGGGTTCAGTCATATCTAATCCCAGTGCTGTTCCCCAGATCATGGAAGGAACAATAGCTAATTACAGGTCTACTTCCTGGATGGAACACTAGACTCAGAGAGGGTCCCTTGCTCATTATCCTGTGTGCATGCTTATTCATCCATCCACTTGTTTACTCCTTTCAACCCAGTCTCACTCTGTGTTTACTATGTGCTTGGGTGCTGGCTGGGGACACAGTATCGGACAAACCTGAATGAGTTTTTCCTCTCCTGGAGTTCACAGTGTGGCAGCAAAGAACCATGATCAGCATTTGTGGAGATGAATGGGCTGGCAAGGGAGGGAGGCATTCCAGGTCCAGGTAGCCACAGTTGACCCTGAATGATGCCCTGAATGATGGGAAAGTCAAGGGCTACAAAGAGTGTCGCAAAAATTAGACACAGCTAGCTAGTACTAAAGGCTGGTGTTATATCCTGTGAGCCCAGTTAAATGTAGAACCCAGGGATTCCATAGTTGCACCTTGCAACTGCTCTGTGCACCAACCCCGCCCCCCAGGCTCAGAGAAAAGGTATAAGCCACAGTTTGACCCTCATTTGGCTTCTGCTCTCCTGAGAGGCCTCAGAAGTGACACACAGGCTGGCAGGCTCTGGAATATGCTGGCGTTTCCTCCTGCCCTGGATGAACAAGGCTCTCCCTTTAGATAGGATTATGGGGACCAGGAACAGGGACTGATGGAGGTGTGTGTGTGTGTGTGTGTGTGTCCTTGCTTCTGTGGCAGGCTAGGTCTCCCCTCCCCAACTTGCTACTTTAGGGGAGGGTTTGCAGGTGAAAGAAGCTGAACTGTGAGTGTGTACTGGGCCTGGCGTGTAGCTGCAGGCAGACTACAGTTGTAACTGTCTCTGACGTCTAAGGTGATCCCTGCTTCTGAGGTGACCTGTCTTGGAATTTGGGGTCAAAAACACCCAGGTAGCAGACCTTGGGCTCCATTCTTGTGAATGGAACACATACCTTGTGTTGAGTCCACAGGCAATGACCTGAGCTAGTCTGGCTGCCCTGGAGTCCAGATTCTAAGTAGTCCAAGTTCTGTACACTCTCACTGTTCAGATAGAGCCAGGCTGGCTCCCCTTGCAGTTTGTGTTTTATTTCGTTTATCTAGCCATAAAGCTAGGCTGCTTTTGCCTTTCATTTGTTGCTTCTTTGATTGCTGGTGATGAGGAATGATGGATGATCTTCCTCTGTGTGATGATTTTGTATGTCTTCTCTTCCCATTTAAGTTCTTTGCCTGTTTCTCTCTCTCTCTCTCTCGGGGTCTTCTATATTGGGATAAGCCTTTTATCTGTTTTAGATACTGACTTTCTGTCATGTTTGATACATGCCTTTTCCCCAGGCTATAGTTCCCTGTTTCTTTACAGTTTGGATAGTGTTTGCTGCACAAATGCCCACTTTTCCATCAGCAGTTAGCTCTGTGAATGATCTTCTGCCCCCTTGGAGCCGAGCTGGCGGTTCAGGGACATGAATATTAATCAGGGGGGCTGCTTGAAGACAGTGAATGAACCCGAGTGTCTGGTCACCCGCATGGCAACCCTGGAAGCCTAGGAGAAAACCAAGGACCTCCAGGAGTACTGCCATTCAAGTAGTATTGGAAACAGCAGGGAGAGAAGGAAGATGGTGATGTTTTTGAACACTTCCTGGTACCACACCCACAGAGGCACCTCACGTGAGGAGCCTGCAGGGTTTGTTGGTGCTACTCCTGTGTCCACTTTGCAGATGAGGAAACTGAAGCTCAGATAGTTGGATAGGTTGTGAGTTTGTAGAGTTACCATGGAAGCCAGCCTCTGGCATGGGGAGAGAAGAACAGGCCCAGGACCCAGAGCTGCTGGTCCCCCCCCCCCATACAACACCCTCCTGTGTGACTCAAGAGCCTGGGGTGGCAAGACTTACTTGTCTCAGACTCAGCTGAAGGCTGGCTGTGCTTGGGACACCTCTGAGCAAGCAGCAGGCCTGGAGTTCTGCTTCATAGATGCAGAGATGGAAGCCCAGCGAGGGCGAGTGAGGACATGTCTCTGGGTCATTTAGCACATTAGCTCCCTGGAGAACCTTTCGCTGGCAGTGGAATCCCCAGCATTGCGTGGAGTGCCTGGCGCACAGTTAGTGCCTAAATATCCGTGAAAAGAAAAAAAAAATGAATGGAGCTGCTTAGAAAACCTGGCCTCATGATCATGCCTAGAGCAGAAGCCATTGCTTGTAGATGTTTGCTGGCTTGCTGCGGAAACCCACTGTAGTGTGGTCCTCTGCTCCAAGCCTGTAGGGCCTTAGATCTGTGGAGGTGGGATGTTGTTGGAGACACAGGACATCAGGTGTTCTTGTACCTTTAGTGACCCCATCCTTCTGTCCCCTGTCAGGGCCAGCCTGATGGGTATGCAACCTGTCACAGAAGGCTGGCTCCAGTCCTTCCAGGCCAAGAGTTTATTCTTTCTTTTTTTCCTTCTTTCTCTCTTTCTCACCCTCTCCCTTCTTTCATACTGGCACTGGAGTTTGAACTCAGGGCCTGGGCATTGCATCTTAGCTTTTTTTGTCCAAGGCTGATGCTCTACCATTTGAGCCTCATTTCCACATTTAGCTTTTTGCTGGGTAATTGGAAATAAGAGTCTCGTAGACGTTTCCTGCTCAGGCTAGCTTTGAACCACCATCTTCAGAAATCAGCCTGCTGAGTAGCTAGGATTACAGTTGTGAACCACCAGCCCCTGGCAACCCGGTACTTTCCAAGGGCCATTTAACCTTTATTGGGAATGTCTGCTTCTAGCCTACAGAGAACAGGCAGATGGGCTCTGCCGATGCTCTAATGACAGTCCTGGCACCTGAGAAATGTGCCCTGTTTTCTACCTGGGGACAGAAGTGCTGAGACTCTTAGCTTGCATCCAGGAAAGTCTGTTGAACTGGGGAGACAAGCTGGGCCCTAATGGGTAGGGTCGGGAAGGCAGGCCTTGCTACCCCCAGCATACTCTGGCTGCTATGCTCTACTTCACTGGCTTCAAACACAAAGCATCCGGTGGAAATCACATGCTTTGTTCACCTGCTCAATCAGCTCACTGAACAGGTAGTCATGAAGTACCCACAACAGGGCCTTGGCACTGGACTAGGCTTTAGAATCCTGGCACCCCCAGCTTCATACAGTTCACGGCAAGCACAGTTAAAATGATAGGCTGAGATTGGGCGTTGGGGCTGAGATCTGAAGGGTAAATTGCGGTTCACTAGAAGAGGAGAGGGACAAGGCAGATGTGAAGGTCCCGAGGAAGCAGACCCACCAAGATGGAGCCTAGGCAGGTTGCTTCTATGTGTCAGGACTTGTTGCCAAGGCGTCTGTATGTTCAAGAGATATGGGACCCATGACCCTGCACCTGGACTCAGAAGTAGCTGAGCTGGGCAACACAGACCCCAAGACAAGAGCTCTGTGGCCTTGACCAGAACTGAGAGTCAGGTATCTCTGGAGGACAGAGGTTGTGTGTGGACACAGGGGAACAAATGATGGGCAGTGGGTAGATGGGCTGGGTGTAAGACACAGGTAGATGTGAGGTTGCCGGTAGCAAGAGGGCCTCTGATGTTTTAAGCAAAACCAGAAGTTGCATTTTAATTGTAAAACCTCTTCATTTTCAAATGTTGGCAGCTAGTTTAAAAATACTATTATTATCATCATTAGTGTGTGTGTGTGTGTGTCTTGAGTTTGAACTTAGAGCCTGGGTGCTGTCCCTGAGCTTTTTTGCTCAAGGCTAACACTCTACCACTTGAGCCACAGATCTGGCTCTTTTTTTGCGGGGGGGGTTCAGTTAATTAGAGATAAGATTCTCACAAACTTTGCTGCTTGGATGGCTTGGGACTGCAGTCCTCAGATCTTAGCCCCCTGAGTAGCTAGAATTATAGGCATGAGCCACCAGCACCTGGGAGTAATTCACAATTTGTGGAAGCCATGTATGGGCCAAGTAGCTGTTGGGATGGATGGTAGTGGTGGAGACAGAATAAGGGGTATCCCGGGGTGCCTTCAGTGCTGGGGACCTTCATCTAACAGCCAGGGGCCCAGCCTCTTGGATGTGGCTGGAGCTGCCTCGGAGTTGAAATGTACTTCAGAGGAATTTTTATTTTCATTTCGGGAACGTCGCAAGAGAGCTTTCCAGCGGTTCTGTTTCTGCGAGGAGAAATCTGCGGTCGTCCTGTTTTTCTTGGAGGCCTGCGAGGAAGCCCATCTGCAGAGCATTAGTGAGAGGGAATGTGGGGGGGGGCAGGGGAAAGAGCATGTGGGGAAGGCTCGGTCCACGCTGGATAGGACCTTGGATAGACAGAGGGTTGGATGGGCTCCCAACCCCCTGAAATTAATGGCCATCCTGCCCAGGGCAGTACCAAGGTTGTCTCACCCCTGTAGCCAGGCCACGCAAGGCTGGAGTAGACAGAGTCAGTTGTGTTGCAGTTGGCGCCTCAACCAGGGGGTCTAAGGCTCAACTTCTCCTGGCTCCCTGTTCATCTTAGGCCCATATTACATTCTCCAGATTCCCTACAGCTTTGGAGAACATGGGGATTCCACCTCTTCTGGGAAGGACCAAGGGAGTTGCTTATATTTTTGGCCTTCATCACCAAAACTGGGCTTGGATTTGTCCCAAGACCTTGGAGTGGAAAGGGGCGTGGAAAGGGGCCTTGTGTCCTCACATGCCCAGAAAGGATGAGCCTTGCAGGAGCCACATCGTTTGGGCCCTTGGTGGGGACGACTGTGGACAGTGTCCTTCTCCTGCTATCTTCAGAAGTTGGGACCTTGTGACTTGTTCCCAAAGTGCCCCAGTAGGTGGCAAGGGACTCAGCTTCACCTTGCTCTGGCCTGGACTCTCAGATCATGAGTTGTACCTCTGTGCCCCCTCCCATTCCCACCCAAGGCCTTCAAAAACTTTTGAGTATTTACTTTCAAATCAGGAGGTTTCCATAAAATCCCCCTTTTTTTAGGCTTGTTATTTTTTCCCCCCAATTTCCTCCAGGAAGATCAGAAAACACAACAGTCCTGGGCACAGACCTGTAGGCAGCATTTGACCAGCAGCTCGGTATCTCTTCCGATGGGGTGAACACAACCCTTCTCTTCCCTGCCATCTCTTATTGGGCTCAGCTACTCATTTTGGCCTGGCCTACTGGGTTGGCAATGGAATTTGAGACCCCCGAACAACCCTCCTGGTTGGTGATTATATTTCCACACTGCTTGTTTCTCTCATATAAACACACATGAATGTGTGTATACCTACATGCATACATTCATGCACAGTGCTAAACAGAATAAGTGCACCTGTGTCTTCATCGATGTAGGAAATCCAGGGATGAACCATGCTATCCTGAGGCATTTCCCTGGCTGACTTCAGAAGACTTGCATCTGTTCTATCTCTGAATTAAATTCCCAGGGCCTTTGCCAAGACCTCAGGCTCATAAAAGCTTCATGAGCAGTCCTAACATGGTCCTTATAAGAACATCCCTGGATCCTTTCCCATAGGGTCTGGGGACCATTTACAAGACTGGCCAACCTGGAACCCAGGAGCTTACTGTGCCATGAGCTGAGCTGCCCACTGGGCACTCTGCATGGACAAAATGGTGCCTGTGTTCTTGCCTGAAGGAGCCATAGGACCATCATTCTTTGAAAAAGGAACAAGGCTGTTTAGGTCTTCCTAGAAGAAGAAAGACTACTTCAGAGAATGCTCACCATGGTGTGCAGAGGACAAGCTTTGGGGGCAGTGGGTAGGAACTAGTTAACGTTTCCCAGCTGAGCAACACCCCAAACTGCATGTACAGGGGATGTTGGTAGACCCAGTAAAACCTTGGCTCATTAGATCAGCTACTGGGATAGCAGCCAGTTCCTAGGCTTGGTGATGCTTGTACAAAGGTCTGATGGCCCAAATGGATAAGAAGTGGAGGGAAACATGACACATAACAAGACAGTTTGGTCCCATTCCTGCCCCTGAGACCATTATAACGGTCTGTATGATTCCCACAAGTCTCTGTTCTAGAGTCTGGGCTCTGCAACCTTTAATCATTGTGTCATGTTGCCTTTTTCTTTTTTAAATCAAAACATTCATCACTGGGCTCCGATGGCTCATGCCTGTAATCCTAGATGCTCAGGAGGCTGAGATCTGAGGATCGCAGTTCAAAGCCAGCCTGGACAGGAAATTCCTTGAGACGCTTATCTCCAGTAAACTACTCAGAAAGACCTGGAAGTGGCACTGTGGTTCAAGTGGTAGAGCTCTAGCCTTGAGTAAAAGAAGCTCAGAGACAGAGCCCAAGCCCTAGGTCCAGCAAAAATAAAAAATACAAAAATTGTCTGCATTCTTGGTGTTATTGACAATTATAAAATTGGTCAGGGAGGGCTAGGAGTTTTAAGGACAGTGAGAGGAAGAGTATGCATGATGTAATGTTTTAGAGAACATGCTTACAGGTTTAATTTACACCCCCTCCAAGCTCACTTCACTTATGTACATCTCTTCTGAGCTCCTGTAAACATCTGAACTGCTAGTTCTGGCCTTTTTTTTTATAGTTGACTATAATTCATAACATAGGATTCAGAATTGTAGCCATTTAAAAATGCATAATTTGTGGTTTTGAGTATTTGTACAACGCTGTGCAACTATCATCATTATTCAGTTTAGGAACATCTTTATCATCTTAAGTGGAAACGGCACTCATTGAGAAATCACTGCCTACCCCATCCCTTCAGCCCTGACAACCACAAACCTACTACCTGTATGAATTTGCCTAGTGTGGATATTTTGTATAAACGAAAGCATAACATCCAGTGACCTATTTGATCTGTTTTGTTTCGTTCTGTTCTATTTTGTTTTTGTACCAATACTGACCAATATTGGGGTTTATTTTTTATTTTTTGTCAGTCATGGGGCTTGAACTCTGGGCCTGGGCCCTATCCCTCAGCTCTTCAGCTCAAGGCGAGCTCCCTACCACTTGAACCACAGTGCCACTGAGGTTTTTCTGGTGGTTCATTGGATATTAGAGTCTCGTGGACTTTTCTGCCCCGGCTAGCTTTGAACTATGGTCCCCAGATCTCAGCCTCTGGAGTAGCTAGGATTACAGGTGTGAGCCACCAGTATCTGGCATATTGTATATCTTTGTCCTGTAGTTTTCTAGAAAATCTGTTTTACCTATGCGCAGTTCTTCTCCCCATATGCTATGCTCATGGTTCCTTCCTCCATGTTCATGTGGGCTCAACTTCGTCTCTCTTTCTGAAGCTCTGCATAGTTCTTCTTCCATCCTGGCTCTACCAGACAGCTGGCAAGGCGATGTCTTTCATGGCTACATACTTGCCTGTACCACACCCCGGTCCCCACAGAGCCTACTTGGCCAGGCTTCCGGGTAGAACATTATTCGTTTCCCTTAGTCCTTCATCCAACAACTTCTCACCCACATACTGACAAGTAGTCACAGAGATGGAACTTGGTCAAGTCTGCTGGGATCCTGTGTCTCCCTTGCATCTCACTTGTCTTCCTAGAACAGACAGCAGTATGTGTTTATGAAGCCTGTGCGCATACATAGAATTGGATGGGCAAAACAAATCGAAATGCATCCATGATCAGTAAGTATGGATGAACAAAGCCCACCAATTCCAAGATAGAGGTCATTGTATTAGATAAACAAGACAAAAGCCAAAGCCCCAAATCTAGCCATGTGCTCTCACCAGGGATACACGAAAATATAAGCCAAGGAAAGGTCATGGTGCAAGTGTGAAGACATAAACATCTAGCAGCCAGGGGTGAGCTGGAGTTGTCATCAATCTCAGACTCAAGACAGAAGATGTGATGAGGGAAAGACAGGTCACCATTTAATGAGAAAAGGTTCATTTCTCCAAGACGATATGGCAGTTCCAAAAGTGTATGCCTTTATTAAAATAGCCTTTCTGTATTTGATGTCAACTTTGTGAGACATGGAGGAATGGAAAAATCTATCATCATTTGGGGGAGATTTCAGCTATTTTTTCCAATTAGTGTTGGGCAAAAAAAAAAATCTACAAAGGTAAGGATGTTCAAAACAATACAAATAAGTGGCTGAATTTAGTGAACGTAGATAAATTTTGTACCTGATATAATAGAGGTTCCACATTTTTCTCAAGCACACATGAAATACTTATTTTAAAAATCCATCCATAAAATAGCAAATCTTATGGAAATTCAAAGAATAATTGTGAGGCAGAGATCATCATGCCTTCAAGTTTAGAATTATTACTCCCTCAAATAAAAATCTCCATTATTGGTAAATTAAAAAGAAACTTCTTGAATAATTCATAGGTCAAGGAAGAATTAATAAGGGAACTTTAAAAATACTTATAACTGAGTATCATCAAAGCACTAAATAAGAAAACTAGAATGGAAATTCATACGAGAAAAGAAAAGGGCTGAAAATTAAAGAGATCAATCTCCAATGTAAGAAAGAAGCTGGGGGGCTGGGAAGGTGGCTCAGTGGTAGAGCGCTTACCTTGCATGCATGAGGCCCTGGGTTCGATTCCCCAGCACTACAGAAGCAAAAAGAAAAAAGCCAGAAGTGGCGCTGTGGCTCAAGTGGTAGAGAGAGCACTAGCCTTGAGCTGAAGAGCTGAGAGACAGCACCCAGGCCCAGAGTTCAGGCCCCACGACCGGACCCCCCCCCCAAAAAAAAAAGAAGCTGGGGGAGGGGAAAAGAAAAAATAATCCAAAAGAAGTATAAGAGAAAAGGTAATAGAAATAAGACCAGAAATCATGACAGTTTCTCTGTTCTAACATTGCTGTTGTCAGGAGCATGCAAGATCAGTACTGCCAGATGTTTTTGGTTTTCAGGAGACACATGAGTATATTGCTGCCGAGCACCCATGGCTAATGCCTATAATCCTAGCTACTAAGGAGGCCAGATCTGAGGATCACGGTTCAAAGACAGCCTGGACAGGAAAGTTCATGTGACTCTTATCTCCAATAACCCACCAGAAAACCAGAGGTAGCTCTGTGGCTCAAGTGGTAGAGCGCTAGCCTTGAGCTGAAGAGCTGAGGGACAGCGCCCAGGCCCAGAGTTCAGGCTCCACGACCAACAAAAAAAATTCTTTTGCTGTAATTTCTCGATGTGCTTCATAGGAATAGTAGGCATATAGTAGTGCTTAAGTCCTCTATTTACTAATTAGTCTTTTGATTCATTAGTCTATCTGTTATTGAAAGTAGGATACTGAAGTCCTCAGAAACTTTTGAAGAATTGTCTCTCTTTAATTATACCTTTTTTTTTTTTGTTGGTCATGGGGCTTGAACTCTGGGCCTGGGTGCTGTCCCTCAGCTCTTCAGCTCAAGGCGAGCGCTCTACCACTTGAGCTACAGCGCCACTTCCGGTTTTCTGGTGGTTTCTTGGAGATAGGAGTCTCACGGTCTCTCCTGCCCGGGCTGGCTTTGAACTGCGATCCTCAGATCTCAGCCTCCTGAGTAGCTAGGATGACAGGCGTGAGCCACCAGCGCCCGGCTAATTATACCATTTTTGCTTCACACTTCAGGTTCTGTTGATAGGTGTGTAGATGGACATGGTCTTATGTTTTTGTTTGTTTGTTTTGCCAGTCTTGGAGCTTGAATTTAGATCCTGGGCTTTGTTCCTGAGCTTTTGTGCTTAAGGCTAGCACTTTACCACTTTGAGGCATAGCGCCACTTTTGGTTTTCTCATTGTTAACTGGAAATAAGAGTCTCCTAGACTTTTCTGCCTGGGCTGGCTTTGAGCCACTATCCTCAGATGTCAGCCTGTCTAGGATTACAGTCATGAGCCACTTGTGCCTGCCCTTTTATGTAATTTTGATATACAAGGAGTTCCATCAATATATAACACCCTTCCTTGTTGTCTGATAACAGCAAAACCATCCCAGATCTTTCTGATTACTATTTGCCTGGACATTTCTTTTTCCTTCCTTTCATCTTCAACTTATTTGTTTTTCCAGATTAAAGGTGGTTCTCTTAAAGACAACATATACTTGAATCATGTTGTGTTTTTGAAATCCATTGGGTAGATATCTGCCTTTGAATGACAGAATTTAAACCTATCTATATTTAAAGTAGAACTATACTTAAATAACTAAATCTTGCCATTTGTAATTTGCTTTGAATGTGTCAGATCTCTTCCTTGATTTCTCAAATGCTGACATCTTTTATGATTGGTTGTTTTCTAGCATACTATTTTGACCCAATTCTTGTTTCTATTTCTGTATTTTAAGTTATGTTCTTAATGTTGCTCTGAGGTTTACAACTATTATCTTAAACATACAGCAGTCTAGTTTGAATTAACACCAATTTAGTACCAGTAGTATATAAAACTGTTTCTATATAGCTGTATAGTCTACATTCCTTATAATCTTATTTTCACAAATTAAATTTTCATAAATTGTGTGCCTGCTAATTAAATTTATAATTAGTGCTTTATGCACATCTCCATTAATTCATGTAGGAAAAGAAAATTTTTTAAAAAGCCAAGAATTCTTGAAAACCAAGAATATGTAGTTTACTAGTATTCTAATTCATACAGCTTTGAGTTACTACCTAATATCCTTTTATTTCAATCCAAAGAACTTCCTTTAACATTTCTTAGAGGGCATGTTGACACAAATACCTTTGGCTTTTGTTTTTTTGGAAATGTCATAATTTTTCATGTATTTTGAAGAATAATTTTGCTGGGTATAATTCCTGGTTGAATACACTATCCCACTGTTTCCTTCTACCATAATTTATGGTGAGAAATCAGCTGTTAACCTCATTGAGGATCCTTGTAACAGTGGCAAGTAGTCTCTTTCCTGCTGCTTTCCAGAGTCATTATCTTTAGATAATTTGATTCCCATATGTCCCAGTGTTTGTTTCTTTTTGACGATCAAACTTGGAGTTCATTGAGTGCCTTAGGTGTGTAGATTAATGTCTTTTCTTTAAATGTAGGAGATTTTTTGGACATTATTTCTTGAAATAATCTTTCTTCCCTTTCCTCTGTCTTCGCTCTTTCTGGAACTCTCATTATATGTATTTTGGACACTTGACAGTGTCCCACGGGTCTCTAAGGCACTATTCATTTTTCTCCATTCTTTCTCTCTCTGCTCCTCAAATTGAGTAATTAAGTCTGTTTTCAATTTTGTTGATTCCTTGTTCTGTCTGCTCAAATCTACTGTTGAATCCATCTGCTGAATTTTTCATTCCAGTTATCCTTTTCAACTCTGAATTCTTTTATTATTTTTTATATGATTTCAGTCTCTTTATTGATGTTTTTTAAAGTTTGTGAGACATTGTTCTACAGTATTACTTTGGTTCTTTGTCCATGATTTTAACTACTTGATCATATTCAAGATAAATGACTTCAGGTCTTGGTCTACTGAAGTCTAGTCTGGACTTCCTCAGGGACAATGTCTCTTAATTTCCTTTTTTCTCTTCTTGTTACTAAACCACACTTTCTTGTTTCTTTGCATGCCTCATAATTTTTTGTTTGAACCTAGGCATTCTGAATATTTTAATATGATGATTATGGAAATAAGATTCTTTCCACTCCCTAGAGTTTGTTGCTTCTTTTAAGGGTTGCTGTTACTTGTTTAGTGAATTTTCCCAAACTATGTAAAGTCCATATTCTTTATAGAGTATGACTATTGAAGTCTCTGTTTTGTTAGCTTAATACTCTGCTAGTGCTTTTCTTAAATACTTAAAGGGGGTAAAAACTACCCAGGTTTTGAAGATTGGCCCTCCCTTACTGCTTAGTCAGAATATTTACAGCTGTGTCTTAGCCTTCTTGCATATAACCCAAAGGTCAGTCAGATGTAAAAGTTTTGTGAATTCTCAGCTTCTTTTTGGGCACTCATTCAGACTTGGTCATGTATGTAGATTTCTAGACTCCCAAGCATATATAGTCCTTATTCCCTCAAGTAGGTCTTTCCCCACTCTCTTTTCTTCCTTCCCTGAATTTTGGATCTGTTTATTGCATGCTTTGGCCCAGCTGTTGTACTTTGCCCCAGGTGGCTAAAGCTAATATATTTGCCTTTAAATGCTTTTTGTCAAATACCATCTGCAAAAACGACTTCAGTTTGGGGGAAAGCTCCAAGGCAGGTGAAGAAGAGGCAAGTCTCCAGACAAGCCAAAGCATATAGTGCAAGAATTAGGAAATTACAGCTTTCTCGAATACCATCAACCTGCACCAGGAGTGTGGACTACCATATTTATAGAACTACTGAGCTGGAGAGTAAAGTGTGGTAAATGGGTAAATTGACACACCACAGTGCTCTATTGTACTGACCTCAGAGCGAGAAGACTTCCTGCCCTGCTGGTTCTTAGACTATTACTGAAATTCAGCAGCTTCTTCTCCCATTAAGCATTTATTGGTTGTTGTTAAGTTTCTAGTTATATCCTGGGATTTCCAAAATGTTGATTCTAACAGATTTACAGGTTTAGATTTTCCTTTGATGGAGAGATTGAGGTTTGGCATTCTCTACTGTGTTATTTTGGTGATGCCCTCTGACATATCATCTACATCTTATCAGAATCAACTCCATATTTATGTTAAGGTACAATGAATAGAGAAATATCATCTCCTATAGCACTATTCCTTCACCCCCTCCATTTGTAGTCTTATTACTATGCGGCGTATATTAGTGTTCTATTGCCATGGCAACACATCGCCATAAATCCAGTGGCTTATGTAATATAATTTTATTATTTTACAATTTTTTCAGGTCAGAAGTCTGAAATGGGCCTCACTGACCTAAAATCAAAGTATTGGCCGGTCTTTGTTCCTTCTGCAGCCTCTAGGGAAGGATCTATTTTCTTGCCCTTTCCAGTTTCTGGAGGCCATCTGCATTCTTTGGCTCATGACACCCTTCCTCCATCTTAAAAGCCAGCAACCTCAGGCCAAGTATATCTCACATTGCTGCTTCTCCTGGTCTCTCTGTTCTGCATTCTCCATTTAGCTTTAAAACCTCTTGTGATAATAGCAGGCCTTCTTGGCTAATCCAACATAATTAGATTTGCAACTTTTTAAATTTACATATCCACAGATTCTTGAGTTTAAGACTGGCGTTTTTTGTATGTGTATGCCAGGACTGGGGCTTGAACTCAGGGCCTTGTGCTCTTGCTTGGCTTTTTTTGCTTAAGGCTGGCACTCTACCACTTGACCACACCTCTACCTCCAGTGTTTTGCTGGTTAACTGGAGATAAGAGTCTCTCAGATTCTGCCTGGGCTGGCTTGAATCTTGATCCTCAGATCTCAGCCTCCTAGTAGCTAGGCATGAGCTCCAGTACCAGTAACTTTAGCAATTTCAGAGGGCTACATTTCTTCCTGCCAAATATACATATGCTACATTCTCAAGAATGTATTCTCAAGAATATATTTTTGCTAATTGCTACTTTACATAGTTCTGTATTTAAAGAAGCTGAAACAGAAAGGAAAGCATGTATATATTTATAGTTTGTAATAATGACCTTTTAATTTACTATTTCTGATTCTTTTTATTTTGTTTCTATGGATTCAGTTACCATCTGGTATCATTTTCTTACTCTGCTATAGATTTTTTTCCCAGCCTCCTTTGTGCTGTTATTATTAAATATATTTTCATGATAGGCCCATTAATATGACTATATACATGTATTTTATATACTTACATTTTAAGGCAGTTAAGATAAGCAAAGAAGAAATAGCATTTATATTGTTTTAATAATTACATAGTTAGCTTTGGGGTAATTTGTTTTCAATAATTTACAAAATGGGTCTTATAAGATGAGACTGCTTATAACAAAGTGGATTTTTGTGTATCTAAGATTGTCTTTATTTGATCTTCATTTGGAAAGACAGTTTTGCTGAACATAGTGTTTTTGGTTCATTGTCTTCACTTTCACTCTTGTATTCCACTGCCTTTTGTCTCCTATTATCTCTTGGAAGAAGTCAGCTGTTAATTGTATTCAGTTTTCTTGATGTGACAGGTCATTCTTTTCCTGCTTTTCTCAAAATTTACTCATTTTTCCATTAGCAATTTTTCTATGATATCTCCAGATGTGAATCTCTGCATTTTTGCTACTGTAAATGTATCAGGCTTCTTGGATAGGTAGACTTAGTTTAATTTTAAAAAGTTCAATTTAGGAAGTTTTTAGCCACCATTGTATCCTTTTTGCCCCTTTGTCTCTAGTAGGAATATCTGATACTCCTACTAGAACTAAGCTTATCTCTTAATGGTGCCCCACTTTTCTTATCAAATCTTTCACCACCCACATCTGTCCTTCAGATTATACAGTGTTTGTTTACCTACTTGAAGATTCTTTCTTTTGTTTTTCAGTGCCAACATTGCCATTTAGGTTTTTAAAAATAATTTCTTTTGCTCTACTGATATTCTTTATTTGATAAGAAATTGCTATTGTAGCTCCCTTCTTTAAATCACATTCTTTTTGTTGGTGGTGGTGGTCACTAAACATAAAAAAAATGGCTGCTCTGAACTATTTGTTAAATCTGATCTGGGCCCTCTTACAAGCAGGTTCTGTCACTTGCTCTTTTCATGTGCATGGGTCACACTTCTTCATTTGTATATCTCATTTGTTGTCTTTATTGAAAAATAGGACATTTTAGGGAATACATCATAGCAATCTTAGGTACTGATTATCTTGAGTCCCATTTCCCCTCCATAAGGCTTGTTGTTTGCTTGTTTATTTATTTATTCACTTGCTCACTTATTGACTTGCCTTGACCTGGGCTAGGTGGAAAAAACAGCCGCAAACTCTTAGCTACACTTGCCAGGAATTTAGCCTCCATGACTTCAACTTGGAGGGAAGAAGAAATGCTGACAACCAACCTGTCCCAGTGAGATACTGTATCTGTTAGGTGAGATGTCAAGGAAACCCAAGTCCCATGTCCATGTTTTGGTCATATGCACCTAAGCAGAAACTTCCTGTAAGGCTCATCTGTTGAGAACTGGAGCTACTGGAAGAGTCTGGCTTGAGCACCGCAGACTCTTATCTTTCTTCCTGAGATTTTTCTCATCAAGACTTGCTAATTTTTTTTTTGAGTAAAAGAAGTTCCTTTATTTGTTGTATGCCTTTAATACAATTACCAGAGACTTTAAATTGTTTATTTATTTATGTTGTAATACTGCTTTACCCATTTTTCTGGGGAGCACATCAAGAGTCTCTTTTTTCCCACTGTTGCAGAGATATAACTCGTGGAACAGGTGGTTCTTAACTTCTTTTTAGAATTGCAGCAATGCACAGGGTTGAGGACTCCATCTGTCTGGGTCTTACAAGGTGTAATTGATAGAAATCCAAATCCAATTAAGCCATAGAAAAAAATTCATTGTCGCATGTAAATGAGACACAGGCACATCTGGCTCAAACGAAGCTCTGAGTTTCTCTTTTGTTGGAACTTGGTTCCATTTTTTGTACACTTCCTTCTCAGATTGACACTTAAGGTAGAGAACCCAAGCTTATATGATGAGCTTTTTGACCCAGAAAGGGACTTCTTAAAACAACAACAACAAAAACCCTCTCCTTGTCCAGATTTCAATGAAGACCACTGATTAGCCTCATTTCAGTCTAGATAGCATGTTAGGTAGGTTATGTTCCTCCCCTAGGGGTAAGGTGGGTGTGATGTCCACACCCATCATAGCTATATCAGGTGATACAGTCCCTGACTCTTCCTCCAATAGAAAAAGCACAGAGCCTTCCATTTGTCCCCTTAAAAAAACAAAACAAAGTAAACAAGACTCAAGAAACAAAGGACCTCCACTCATCTGGTTGTATCATTACTAAATGACCCCATGCTGCTGACCACATGTATGGTATATATGTGCACATCAGAGGGAAACTAGGAGGAGGACACAGAAAGAGAGGGAAACAGGGAAAACATACAACAGCAGGACTCATCAGCTATACTGGTCATTGATCAAAACGAACTAAGCAATTCAATGGCAGTGATGGGAGGGAGGGAATGAGCGGGAAAGGGAACAGCTGACACTAATCAAAAGGAAAGACATGTACATATCACCTGATGTGGAAGAAATAACTGTATTGTCAAAGCTCATAGAATTCACAAACTTTATAGACCACGATAGACAATTTGCCCCATGAAGATTAGAATGTGTTTGTGACTTTAACTAAGTATCACTATTTCACAGTACTGTGAATTTTGTGTAATCACTTAATCACAATAAAAATTGCTATAAAAATACATATAGTTAGGCACATACACAATTTTGCATTTCTAAGCAGTCCCACAATTATAATGGTTTGGCTTAGGATTTTTTTCTTTACTTTATGATGGTACAGAAGCAGTGTGCATTCAGTAGAAACTTTGCTTCCTATTTAGTGTTTGGATCATCATCATCATCACCGAGACTAGCACTTTGTGGTGTGATGTTCTTTCCTCATTCTGCATAGTGGAAGTGAGCCGCTCCATCCCAAAAGGATATGACCTATACTCTACAGTACACTATATTACTAAGATAGATCCATTCTGTAGGGCCAGTATAGTAAACCCATTTTTGAGTTTCAAGTTATGATAGGTTTACTAGGACATAACTCCATCATCAGTAATTAAGTTTCATGCCCTGCAAATCTCTTTGCCATACTCAGAATCAACAACAAAAGTTGCTAGAGTTATCTCTTTTGATGGCATTTTTCATGCAAAAAATAAATAAATACAGGGCAACTTCCTTTAAAACTGAACTAAGTTCAAATTGCACAAGTCAAAGAAGAAAAAAAAAAACAACACAAACTTGAGTTTTGCCCAAAAGTAAACTTCTCCAAGAAGATTGTGGTCTCTGGACTTTCATAAAATGGAAATTACTGAATGGCCTTTGACATGGCAATTTTCACATCATTTTGAACATCAAATTGATTTTGACTCTCTGTCTGGATGATAGAGAGGCCGAAAACTCTGACTCATGGGAGCGCCGAATAACAAACCCAGTTCACCCAGCCCTGCTATGTGAGAGGGATCTCACTGGGTTGATTTACAGTTGCTTCATTTTCCACAAATATGAGGTTATCTTTGACAAAGTGTGCCAGGCTGAAGCTAGGCTGGGGCAGTAAACACTGGCCATTGGTCCATGTCACACAGGAAAGATGATATAAAAAGTGTGTATGCCATTCTAAGGGGTTGCTGGGTATCTTGCACATGTCCCTGCTGACATAGCAACAAGACCTACACCATGGGCCTTGGTTTATCTCACCCATGTAAACTCACCTGTCCTAAGATTCATGCCAAGTATTCCCATCAAATGCTCCTACAATTGGGGTTTCATCCTCTTTCACAAAGCTGGGAAGTACATTCCTGAGTTGAACCATGCCCTTGATCAAGACTGTCTTTTGCAATGCCTATTAGAGTTCTACAAGGAGAGGGCATAACATCATCAAGAACTCTCCAACACCTCCAGTATGTTTGCTGTAGAATGTTCAAGGCCTCTGCAGAGCATGGAGGGAGACGTAAAGCTCTGGCTAAACAGCACCCTCATTGTCTGATGGGTTTCAGGAGAGAGAAGGGGGGAGACAGAGAGAGAGAGAGACAGAGAGAGGGAGAGGGAGAGAGAGAGATCTGGGTTTCTTTATTTCTGTTTGTTTGTTCTTCCTTTGTCAAATACCTTGAGGTACAAGAAGTACTAGGATTCTATCTTGGAAAACTAAGGGCTGGAGTTAAACCAGAGGACATGGCTGTTCCAGGTTGCCTCCTTTTTCCTGACATATTCCAGACAAAGCAAGAAGGACTCCAAGAAAGACCCAGAAGCTCCTCCTTAGGAGGAGCTTAAATTCTACCAATAGAAATTCTACCAATTCTTAAATTCTACCAATAGAAAAGTGTTTTGTATGATGTCTGTGTTTTATATCCCTTATCTAGAATGCTTGGGACCAGAAAGATCTCTGTTTCTGGAATGTTTTTTTCAGATTTTTGGAACATTTACATTGATTTAATGAAATATCTTGGGGAAAGGACCCAAGTCAAATACAACACTCTTTATATTTTATATACAATTACATCTATCACCCAAAGGTAATTTCATACAATATTTTCAATGCCCTGGGTCCTGATAGCCAACCCATCTCAGGGGGACAGGGGTGGAATTTTCCAACTGTGTCATCTATGTCATTACTCAAAAAAAGAGTTTGGAAGCCAGTGGCTCACACCTGTAATCCTAGCTACTCCAGAAGGCTGAGATGTGAGGATTGCAGTTTGTAAGCCATCTGAGGCAGAAAAGTCTGTAAGACTTTTATCTCCAATAAACTACTCAGAAAAAGGCAGAAGTGGCACTGTAGCTCAAAATGGTAGGGCACTAGCCTTGAGCAAAAGAGCTCAGGGACAGCTTCCAGGCCCAGAGTTCAAGCCCCCAGGACTGGCAAAATAAATAAATAAATGAATAAGTGAATAAATAAATAAATAAATAAAAAGAGTTTGGAACATTTCAGATTTTGAGCATTGGCATTAGAAATGCTGATCCTGTGCTGGTTTTTTTTTCACACTTTTTTAAAGACAGCATGTAGAGACAGCAATTGGGTTCTAAATTCTGGTAAGTCGCAGCACATCAATCTATTATTTTATGGAAATTTGAATAAAAACGTTAGCGAAACACCATGTATGATCCAAAGTGACTTTAGAGATTAGAAACAACACGTTCTTCAACTTATCCTCCAATCTATCCTTTGATTTGCTTGTTGAGTTTTTCTTTTCTTTTTTTTTAAGGGGGGTGGCAGGGAGTGGTAACAGGCTCTGAATTCGGGGGCTTGGGCTCACTGTCCTTGGCTTGTAACTGCCTTTCTCCATCCTTCCAGCCCCTGGCAACCGCTAATTCATAATTGTTGCTGTGTATTTGACACAACACCCACCCCCCTGTCTGTGCGGGATTCATTCTATGATGTTCTATGGATGTCTGAAAGTTCACAGTACTGAACCCTATCATCCTACACATACATAGCTATGACAAAGCTTAATTTATAAATCCCATGCCTTAAGAGGTTATCCACAGTGACTGACAGTAAAATAGAACAACCACAACAACGTACTATGGTAAAAGCTATTGGAAACACATGAATTGTTTGTTTTGGAAATTTCCATTTATATATCGGAACCATGTTTGACCTCACATAACTGAAACCATGGAAACTGGATAACCAGCCCATAGGGGTGGGAGCCCAAGTATGCTCATTCCATATTTATCCTTCCGGGGTTCATGTGTGTGTGTGTGGGTACAGATGCACACATACAGTCACAGACTAGATGTGCAAGACTGGCTGGAATTCCTTTCAGTTTTTGAGAGGCTCTTTGTCTTATAAAATGGAGGGCTGTCAAACCAGTATGAGAATGGTAGGGTTTGTTTGTTTGTTTTTGTGTACGTCCTGGGGCTTGAACTCAGGACCTTGGTGTTGTCCGTTAGCTTTTTTTGCCCTAGGGTAGCACTCTATCTCTTCAGCCACACTTCTGTCTTCATGGTTAATTAGAGGTAAGAGTCTCATGACACTGGGTGTCAGTGGCTCACACCTGTAATCCTAGCTACTCAGGAGGCTGAGATTTGAGGATCAGCCCAGGCTGAAAAGTCACTAGGAGACTCTTCTCCAATTAACCACCAGAAAACCAGAAGTGGCACTGTGGCTCAAAGTGGTAGAGCACTAAGGCCTAAGCACAAGAGCTCAGGGACAGCACCTAGGTCCTGAGTTCAAGCCCCATGACCAACAGAAAAAAACAAAGAGTCTCATGGATTTTCCTGTTCAGGCTGGCTTTGAACCTTAATCCTCAGATAGAGTTAGTGGGTCCATACTCCCTCCATGCTTCAGACTCTCGATGCCCACATGCACAGTTTTGCCAGGGCCAATGCTACAGCTGGTACGTGTTTGAGGCTAGGTCTCCCTCTGGCCTCTACAGAGCGTGTCCTGCAGTGAATGACTTCAGGATTCTGTAGGCTTTGCATAGCAGAGCCCAGGGAAGCAGTTCAGGGTCAGTGTTTAGGTGGGTACCCTAACCCTAACCCTCTGCCTTGCTCACCTGGCATGTCCATCCTACTTATGTCCTACCTTACTGCTCTGTCCATCTGCAAGCCCCAACCACTCTTTCATTCTGCCCAGGATGCCCTGCCCCCCAGTCTCTAGCCAGCCTTGCTCCTTGGGCTCCATTCTCCCTCCTCCTTCGGGGACCTCCTCTCTTGCTAGGCCACTTAATCCTGTGATATATATTTCCTCTGGCAGGCGGAGCCCATCGATTCTGACTCTCAGGGATTTGATTACAGTGTTTTCTAACAAAGTCAAAAGCAGATTTCCATGAGAGGTTTATAGTTAAGTAATTATGGTGCTTTGATGTTGTGTGCCAAGTCACAGAAATGTAAAGGCGGGGGATGAGGGGGGGGGAACAAGGATATCAAGAGAAAAGGTCAAAAAAATTAAATTAGAAGGAGGGAAGGGAGGTGAGCGTTATCAAGGGAGCCCCGGCGGGCTAGCAGGGACTTCCAGCAGGCAGAGGGGATGGTAAGAAAGGGGAGTTGTAAAAATGAACCATTGCATGCTTAATCACTATTTCCCATAAGGTACTTAAGGAACGATGATGCGAACTGAACTTGGACAATTAACGTAATTAAACATTCATGGTGCCTGCTGCCCATTTCCTGCCTGGGGATATCTTTGGAAGTTAAAGTGATTTTTTTTTTCTTCTTGGAGGTGATTTCAAGAGCAGTCTAGGGAGGGAGGGGTTTCTTGAGGGCAACATCTTGGGAGGGGTGCACCCCTCAGCCCTCAGTGGGGACAGGATCCCTAAAGGAGTGCTCATGCTGATGGCAGCCGAGGCTGGCAGAAGGCTGGATGTCATTGGCATGGTTGTCATGGGGATGGGTAGAGGGCCAGTGTCTGCGACCAGTTTCCACATTTGGTCAATTTCAAGCCTCTTGAATCTGAGTTTCTGGCTGTTTCCTCCTTCGATTCTTTCAAGAAGTCAGAAGGAAGCTGAGTCTCAGGTTTTTGTTTGTGGTGGTTTTTTTTTTTTTTTTGTCATGGACTGAGCATTTAAGGGCCATTGGTCAGGTGGAGAAACTGAGGCCCAGAGAGGAGATGCCTGCCCTGGTCAGAGAGCCGTGGCAGGGGATTAATATCCAGAGAGATATTGATCTGATCTCTCTGCTGATGGGTGCCCTTTCACCTCTTAGGAGTGTGTGGGGAGCACAGAGGTTCCCAGACTGATCTTTTAGGAGACTTCTGTCCAGAGTTGACTTGGAACTAACTCCCTGGTCACAAAAGGGCATGGAGTATGGGTGTCGACATTGACTAAGGTAACAGGTGTAAATGCATCCCCTGGGACCCAGCACCCTCTAGGTGTCCCGTAAGCATTCAGGAATAGAACTGGCAGGGCCATGCCACCAACTGGGTTCAGCTGGATGGGTCAAGGACAGGGACATCAGACCCAGGGTCCCATTCTACCAGTCTTGGCTGCTCAGCTGCAAAAGGTACCAAAGGATGCAAAGCAGTAGTTGGGGAGACTCTTTCCATATCATACCCAGGCACACCTTTGGACTCTGGCGGGTGGGGGAGGGCTCTTGGACGTGGACTGTAGCAAGTGCACCCATTTGCTGCTTGGTGGCCAGGGAGGACAGGAGAGCTGGCTGGTGTCCAGACAGGATCCTGTGGAGGAGGTGAGCCGAAATCAATAACCACTCTCTCTGTCCACTGGCACACTCCTATTTGCAGTCATTTGAACTTATTTTTTAATGTTATCACCCAAGGCAACCCCACAGCTGGAACCTCCCCAGACCACCCTTCAGGCCAAGCCTCTCTCCATGGGGGACACCTAGCTCTTTCTCACAGCATGGTTACCCTGGCCTCATCTGCCCTCATTCCCCGTGCAGGGTCAGTCACCCTCTATAGTGTCCTTTCAAGTCTTTGGTCATAGACATTTGTCTCATTCTGCCTGCCTAGGCTGGGGAGGATTAGACAGTCCCCTAAGAGCTTCTGAAGCCCCATGCCTGCCTTCCTGAGTCCTCTTCAGGGGTGTAGCACCACGGATCTGGGGACATAGGTCCCATTCACTAACTCTGTGGTCTCAGTCCTGACTGCCCCCTGGTTGTCTTTACTGTCAGCCAATGGCATCAAGCTCTCCCCACCCCTACCCCTGAGGGTCTCAGTAATGAGCTCCTCAGTCCTCACATCCTGCCATGCCCAGGCCTATGCCTAGAGGCAGTCTAAGGGGAAAGTGCCATACTGTTTCCATCCCAGGTCTCCGCGGTTGTCAGGGTGGCTCCCCCCGAGCTGCCAAGTGCACAGCCATCAGGGAGCCAGGCCTAACTGTGGGTCTTTGGTTTCCTTGTGCTCCCTGGGTTGAGGCCCACCCCTGGCCACCCACTGAGTCTTGGCTTTTCCTCCATCCATGTGACTTGCTTTGTGGATGGACTGATGGATTGCAGCTGTGTGAAAGGACAAACAGCAAATCAGCCTGACTTACTGCTGTATCCCGCCTCTGAATTCCCTCCCTGCTGGCCAGGTGTTCCCGTCTTTTCTCTACAGCTAGTTGCTCTTCACCTTTCCTACTGTGTCCCAGCCACGGGTGTGTGTGTGGTTATCATCCTAGAACTGAAAGCTCTGGTTCAAAGGATTTTCTGTTGTACGTATACGTATATTTGCATTTTCATCTTATCTATTGTATGTGGAATCGCATTTCCTGTTGCCAGGTAGTATATGTTGGAGAATTCTCCTATTGATGTTTACAGCTTTTTGTTGTTTCTGCCTAGACCTTCCATTATAGGAATTGCTTATTTCAGTAGACTTTGACTTTGACTCATTCTTTCAAGTTCAGTCATTATTTCAATTTATTTATACTTAAGTCCATTTGCTTAAGGACATTTGTACAATTAAATTCTTCAACTGGATTTGCAGGTTCAGAGGATTTAGATTTTGATATAGATGGTCACATTGACTTCTGGGAGGCTGTATTCGATATATCTTTTTCTCAACACATCCCTCATGTCCATATATTTCTGTCTTGACAACCTGATGCAGGTATTTCATTTATTTTTTTTTAAAGAGTTTGAACCCAGTTGCCAGTGGCTCATATGCCTGTAATCTTAACTACTCAGGAGGCTGAGATCTGAGGATTGTGTTTTGAAGCCAGCCCAGACAGAAAAGTCCTTAAGACTCTATCTCAGAAGTGGTTCTGTGGCTCAAGTGGTAGAGCACTAGCTTTGAGCACAAAGAGGTTCAGTGACAGCATTCAGGCCCCGAGTTCAAGCCCTAGGACCAGCAACAACAATAAGAACAAAAGTTTGAACATCTTTTCATACATTTAAAAGCTGTCTGATGTTCTTTTCAAAGAACTGTCAGTTCAAATCATTTGTCCATTTCCCTTTTGGATTTCTAGGTTATTTCTTATTGATCGGCAGCAGCTTTTTACATATTAAAGGAATTAATGTTCTTTGCCTGAAGTTCAGCTGATATTGGATGAACCATTGATTATATGCAGTACTAAATTAAGACATGGAGAGAGAGAGAAAGAGTCTGGCATCCAGACTGAGTCTGTGTGTAAGCATTCCTCAGTAAGTCACATCTACCAGGAGCTGTCTGCTAGGATGGAAAAGTATATAGGCCACAAGTGGGTGTGGGCTTCTAATGGAGGCCAGGTGGGCTTCCTCTGGCTTGTCAGAATATGACAGAATATGACTGTCCTCTGAGGCTTTTCAGACAGGAAGAGGGGCCAGGAGTGCAGCCAGGTTGCAGACTGACCTAGAGCCCAGCATCGTCTCCTTGCTGAGCTTCTAAACTCCTTTAAAATTGATTGCTGATATCTCAAACTCAGAGACTTCAAAGCAAATCCAGATTTTTTGGTCTCCTTTCACAAATAAGAAGGCCCACCAACGTGGACCCTGTAGTCTGGAGACAGCCTGCCTGGAGTTCACTGGGCCCTCCTCTTCCATACTTCCACGTGGCTTTTCTTAGGGGAGCAAAATATTTCTTGGTTAAGAGTGTGAAAACAAAAGATAAGCCAAGAAGGCTGCCTGTTTCAAGGAGAAATGAGAGAGTACATATTTCCCTCTGGAAATGCAGACCATTTCCGTGTTTAGTATTAGTACAGAATGTGTCTGTGTCTGGGAGAGAGGGACATTGTGGAATATACTATCCTGGCCCTGAGAGCTACCTGAGTCCTTGCATAGCATAATGGGGGACCCTGAGGTTTGTGGAGGCTGACTTAAGGGTTGCATTTGGCCTGAGGCCCATGGCCAAAAGCATGTTGTCTGAGTGGTGCCTGCGGGTTGTGGATGCACTGGGAGCCATAGCAACGGTTCACACTGAGGGAGGAAAGGGCAGTGATCTTCAAAAGGCCCACAGAAGCAGCCATACCTCCTTTCAATATGCTATAGCTTGCACCGTGCAGGTGCAACCACCTGCAACCACCTGCAGCCTTCCCGCATCTCCCCAGCCCAGCTTGCTCAGAAGGAGTGGGATAGCTATAGTTTTCCTTGCATTAAAAGGTGGAATTAGCCCAGGTCATTTATGTTTTTGCAAAGCTCCTTGGAGTTGCTTGGGGACCTGGAAGGGAAGCCGAGTTTGCCTCCATCTTCCAAGAGGTTTCACTGTAGGGTGAGGGTGAGCTAGGAGGGGTGTTCTTGCTTGTGTGCATGTATGTGTGTGAACATGTAAGCATATGTGTTGAATGTAAACATGCCTGTGAATGTACTGGCATGTGAACAAGTGTGTGCATGTGGTAGCACATGTGTGTGCATGTCTGGATATGTGCATGTGAGAATTGTGTGAGGAGGAATTTAGAGTGCATGCATAGGTGTGAATATGAGCGTGTGTGTGTGTGTGTGTGTGTGTGTGTGTGTGTGTGTGACAGATGATTGGTGATGGGGACAAAGGCCCCCAGGCTCATATTGGAAGGTGACAGTACAGAGATCCTGGCGATGGAAATGCTTGAGGAGTAAATGGACAAATGAATGAGCGGACTTTTAAGTTTGGAGGAGCAGAGAAGGAATGCGTCCCTCTGTGACCTGATGGAGGGCCAGCAGGTGGGGTGTCAGCAGGGACTGTCCCAGCCAGAGCCAAGCCGGATCTAAAAGAAGATCAGGGTTTACTAGACAGAACGTGGTAGTCAAGATGAGGGGCCAGGTAAGAGAGAAGCTTGGTCTAGCTTCAGAGGTGGAAGAAGATGGCAAATGGGTGGGCAAGGGTCTTGGCACCTTGTCAGTCCCTTGGTTAGAGTTAGAGCAGGTATCTTCCTCAGACACTGTCACCTCATCCCATGCCATAAGCTCATTGCCCAGCTGGTACCTAGTAAGATGCTGAACCATTGCCAAAAGCTGCCTGGCAGGATCACATCAGCATTTAACCATGAGAAGACCCCCTAAACTTTTCTCAAGTAGATTCCTAGGCTTGTCCTCAAAGCCCCTGTGAAGTCCTGAGTCGCTATGGCCTGTTGAAATGGTCCTGTACCATCCATCCTCTGCAGGATGGGAGACCTTTTCTCTGCCTACTTCCCCTCCCTCCCCAGTTCTCTGGGTAGCCCCAGGATCTGAGCTTAAAGCGTGTCCCTTCACCCTCCTTACATCTTGTTTGTTAGGAAAAGCCCTGGGAGGCTGGCCCGCAGATTAAATTCCCAGGACTCAGCACTTGCTCTGCCTTCTGATCTCCTCTAAATGGGGCTGATCAAATTAAGCCCCGTCAACACTATGGTCTGACAGCCGGCTTGGTGCCACATGGGGAGCACAGCAGTGCCTCCAGGGCTTTGGGGGAGCAGGGAACCCCTGCCCTTCTCTCTTCCCCTGCAGCCAGGGGCCTTTCTCTGGCAAATGCATCCTAAGGAGAGGGGCAGGTAGTGGTCAATTTGGTTAATCACTCCTACCTCCGGCCTTGCAGGCACCAAGTGTCCATGAGAAGACAAACAGGAGGTAAATTCAGCATCTTTACATTGGGAACAAGGGCTCAGAGCTACATCTGCCCTGGGATGTCTGTGGCAGATCTGCAGAGCACACCCTGGGATTCACCTGTGGGAGAGGCAAGCTCAAAGGAAGATGCTCACAGCCAGACTGCCCATGGAGGACAGGAGAGAAGCCAAGCAGCAGGCAGGAAGGCCAGGCCTGGCTGTGTTCCAAGTAGGGGCCAGGTACAGCATGAAAAAGGCAGGTGGTTTGGGGGTCTGGCAGCCAGAAAAAAAGGAGGGACAAAGGGGTGGTTCCCAACACTTGCTGGGAGAGAGCAGAAGTGTTCTGCGTCCTAGGCCAAGCAGGCTATGAGAAGAGAACTAGAAGAGGGGACAGCTCAGGTGGCCTCCACACGACATTCCTCTCAGCAGATCCAAGACGCTGCTCACCCTGCCAGGTGCCCACCCTCCCCATCCCAGGAAGCACTGGGAAATGGGCAAATCCCATGTGTCTCCTGGACGATCAGTCAGGAAGCCATACTCCCCAGGGACCTTGAAAACAGGAGGAGTGAGCCTACTGTCCAATCTACACTTCAGCTCGGAGTATCTGACAGTTCCCATGAATCCAGACCTGGGGAGGGAGGGAGGGAGGAGAACTCAATGGTCTGGGAGGGCAATGGGTGGCCAAGTTTGCTCAGTGCTGAAGCAGAAGCATTTTCCTGCCTCTCCCAGTGCCTGTCAAAGCTCCAGTTCCCAGATCCCTCACTTATTTTTTACGGTGGCTCTCTGTGGGTGTTTATGGCCACCAGGTCATGATGGAAATAACTCTGGGACCAGTTCCCAGCATGACCAGGTGCCCTGGTGCCTTTAGCAGCTTCCTGTCTGCTCGGCCCCAGTGCAACTGCTTCTGAGGTCATCATCAGGATTCTGGGATGCACTGGACGAAGTTGAATGCTGAAGCCAGACAAGTGCGTGCCCCTTACCTACCTGGCTACTATTTCACACCTGGGCTCATTTCTTTACCAGATTAACAGGGAGGGAATTTTTGCAAAAGCCTTCTCAACCTCCCACTTAGTCCATTTTCTGTTACTAATAACAGAATACTACAGGCTGGGTAAGTTATAAAGCAAAGAGGTGTTTTTGAGCAAACAGTTCTAGTCCAAGGTCAAGGGGCCACATCTAGTGATGACCTTCTTGTCATAGAGTCCTGTGATTCAGGGCAACTTGTGGTGAAAAACCTAACCAAATTGGTTTCTATAGCAACCTGCTTCCAAGGTCACTCACTCACCCGTCAACCCATGAGTTGGATGTAGATGAATGGCTGCATCCATGAGGACAGATCCCTATTCATCTCTTGAAGCCTCTACCTCTTAATATACATCTTATAATGAGGGTTCAGTCTCAACTGAGCATTGGAGGGAAAAAAAAAAACACTGACCACATCAATGTTGCTAAAGTCATCTTCATTGACTTCAACAGTGGGAACGTTTGACTGTCATGCTGCTCTTAGATATCTAGAGAATACTTCCTCATAGGCAGGTGTCTTGGGGGTACACGTGGCCCACTCTGAAGCATCACAGAATGCCCAGCACTAGCCAAGAGGAGCTGTGTGCTCAGCACCTCCGTGTGCCTAGCAGAAGACAACTCATTCACTCAGGACTAGGGAGCACTGGAGACCTCCTGCATGAGTTAGTAACCCACCCTACGGTGCCTTCACATGTTCTACTCGACTAACATCTTAATGAGTGAGAAGGGAAGCTGAAGTTGGCAGGTTTGGGGGATTCAGAGATTAAACAGGGCACCATCGATTCCTGTTGAAGGCATGGGTTAGGAGGTTTTAGAGACTCTTGGAGAAGGAGACATCCTTGTGGGGAAGAAGGAGACAGACCCATGTGTGCATGCAGGCACCAGACCCCCAGTGGGGAGCAGATGGAGGAGGGTGGGGGACATTCAGAGGGTGAGATCCCTGATGTCCAGGAAGCTTGCAGATGTCCAAATCAGGGACTCTGTTCACTGGGCTAGCAACAGAGACCCACTTACCCTTATGAGATGCTTTTATAAGCCGTGCACAGGCTGAAGCTCTGGCCATGTGGGGCTTTGCATCGTTGGCCACCAGCACCCCACTTACCAGTCACATGCTTCCCCCACATTCAAAACGAAATCCCAGGGAATCCTCCCTTCTGTTGGGACCTGTGGGTGTCTATGTTTTGTTCTGAAGTTCACAGTAAATATTTTCATTAAACGATCTGTTAAGTCTCTCCATTGGCTCCTACCATCTGGCCGCTGTGTGTTGGGGAGCCACTGTGCAAGAACTCAGGGCCAGTTCTCCCCACCCTGGGCCTGCTGCTCAGCACACAGGAAGTTTGGTGGTGCCCTGGAGCTTGATGCGGTCCCCAGGACCCTCTTTGGCTTCAGCACCTACTCATCCAGGGCACAGCCTCCTCGACTCTCTGCTGGCAGCCTCCCCAAGTGCCTAGAGGTCCCAGTAACCAGTTGCTCCAGAAGTCTTCAAGGATGAGGGTGGGTGGGCTGTAGAAGGTGTTGGAAAGTGGTACAGGGAACGTAGGAGAGCGTGAAGGAGCTTTGGCAGTTTCGCTGCTGGTGGTGGCAGAATGAGGTGGGAGGTTTGGAACTACCAGGTGACAGCAGGTCCCCGAGCCTTGCTGCAGGGAGAAGCTGGAGAAGCTCCCAGAAGTCCTGACATCCATCACAGCCCCGCCTGCTGGGACGCAATCCCAATGGCTTTCACCCTTCCACTGGGACACTGTAGCATTCCATCCTGAGGACATGGATCAGGGGATTGAACCTGACCCTTGTCCCTGGACTTTAAGGCCACAGCTGCCTTTTTCTTCTCTCTACATGGTGGCCCCTCTACAAAGTGGGCCATGTCAGCTCAGGCAGAAAGAGTGGCAGGTCTGATGCCTCTGGATACTCCAGAAGCTCTGGCAAAAACCAAACTGTGCTGTCTAGCTGAAGCCAATACATGTGATCATGTCCGTGTGGGAGCCTTGCATGAGGCAGAAAGCTAAGGGACCTGCATAGGCACCAAGAAGTTTAGGTAGAGATGTATTCGCTGTGACCTGATTATTACTCATGGGCAAGAGAAGAGACAGGTGTGGTGGGGACACCCACAGAACACTCCCTAGAAGTTGGAAGTGTGGTATCCCTGGGGCCTACCCAGCATCCCCAGCAGCTTCACGGAGCACACGCTGGCCTGCCAATCCAGGGGAGGTCTTCTGAAGGAAGGTCACCCCTTCCGTCGTGAACTCTCAAGATACCATCGCTATGTGACTGCAGATTCACCTAAAGATGCTCGTTAAGATAAAATATGTTTACGTAGGTGCATAATCAGGACAAGGCAGGCTAGAGGCCTGTCTGGCAGCAGGCAGGCTCTTTGGAGGCACTGGAAGCAGTCTCCCGTGGGGACCATCAGCCCAGAGTCCCACTGGTGAGTTTTATTAAAAGGAGCTCATTATGATTATTTCATCCCAGCCTTTAGAACTTTATTACTGATTCTGAATTAATTTTTTGCAACTGCCACAGAAGGCTCATCCAGGGTGATTTTTATGACTCGAGGTGGAGTGGAGGAGCAGTAGCAGCTGCCCTGCAGCTCAGTTCTGTCGTTTACCAAGGAATGGGGCTGCCCCTCAGACCCTCAAGCCCCAAGCTCACTTCACTGCCTAGAGCTTCCTTGGGGAGGAAACGTCTCCTGCCTCTTACTCTGGGGTACGCCTCAGAAGAGGCTCCACCAGGGCTGAGGGGTGAAGGGCACTCGATGGTCTCCCCCAGATCTTCCTGGCCTGCTTGGCACCCACTTGCCCTCATTAAGCCACTGGGCTTTTGCTACCAGGTGACCCATTACTTCCCGGGTACTTGTCCTGACCCCCTCCCCCTACACACACACACACACACACACACACACACACACACACACACACGAAATGTTGGAGAAAAGGGAAGGAGGAAGGAATAGAAGGAGAGGCTGAAATAGACCAGAGATACTCTATATTTTTAGGATATGGACCATAATGGGTTAAGCAATGTCCAGCCTGCAGAAGGTACACTGGACTTCTACCATTTCCTATCATTTACTGATTTTACTTACTATCTTAACATCTGGCCAATTATTCACAGTGTACCTCTCAATGAGGATCCGAGGTAATTAGCATCAAAGCAGAAGACAGGTTGAGTGGATGAGTCTCCAGGTCATGGGTTGAGTAACAAATGCTCTTCTGGGAGATAACAAAGGCGCTTCTGGAGAAATTGTGAGCTGTCCCCAGAGTCTTGGGAAATCCAAGGCTCTCCACAGTTGTAGACCTGGCATGGCTGAGGTGTGGATTGGATCCTTGAAAGCTCAAATATGGTCAGAGAAAAGGGTCTGGCCCTGTCCTCTGCTTCTAAGTGTGCTGTGGTCTTCCCCAGCTCTGATATCATCCTGCAAGTCACATGTGTGTGCTGAGCAGAGCAGGAGAGCCACAGCAGCACATGGTCGAGTCAAGTCAAGCTCTCCTGGCTATTCTCTTCTTCAGCTAAACAACATAGGCCCCTGGAAGGTGGGGTGTTGGTGATGTTTGAGCCTCTTGGGTTGCACTGCTGCAGTGTGGTTCACTTGCCTTCCACATCTGGAATAGAACTGTCCGCTGTGGATCACATTTTAATCCTTCTTCCAGGGGATTATGTTGTCATTTCTTCTGTATTGGATTGCTTGTTTGCTGTGTTGTGCCTCATAGCCAACTCTTTCCGGGTCACCTCGTTTTGTTTGCTGGAGCACATCCTTCAGTAGCTTTTTTAGAACAGGTGCTTGACAGGTACATGTTCTGGCAACTCATAGGTATAAAATGTCTTTGTTCCACTTTACTACTTGATTAAGAATTTGGATGTAGAATTACAGCCTTCAGAATTTTGAAGGCCTTGCTCCCTTGCGTTCTTGCTTCTGATGTTACTTTGACAAAGTTGAAGCCATTCTGACTTGAGTCCTCTGTGATCTCTTTTTGTCTCCTATAGACGTTTGTAGAGTCTCCTGTGCCCTGAAATCTCACAATGCAGATCTGTTTTCCTTTACTGTGCTGGGTACTAACGGAACTCCTTCATTCTAGGAATGACACCTAGTTACAGCCATTTTCTTGAATTATTTCATGAATAACCCTCCCCCCCACACACACACATACCCTTCTATTTTTTGGCAGGATTGGATTTGATCTCAGGGCTTTCTGCTTGCTCTCTACCACTTTGTCCCTCCGCTCATGCCTCTATCCCTTTTTGCTTTTGTTGTTTTTCCAACTACGCCACCCCTCAAATGGGGGTAAGGATGAAGGCAAGGAGCCTTTTCCTCATTCTAAGTATAGATTGGCTATTGGAAGTGACAGAGCTTTGTCACCTGTGATACATGCAGTTGTTTCAGGGACCTGGAGGCCGTAGGGTCATTCCCAGGAAGCTGGTAGGCACACGCCTCGGCCCCTTAGCTCAGGAGGACAGGCAGCAGCCTGGGTTTCGTGGGCCCACAGTTGAACTTGGCCACTGTGGTCCAGCCATTCTCCCGGATGGCGATTGCTTGTGTTTCCCAGGCAGGAATTCATCTTTTTCTATCTCGTCCTCTGCCCAATCTGTTGTGGACTTTGTTAGTCTTTCCTTTCCATGCTGAAGACTCTCAAACTGGAGATGGCTCTTGGAAACAGTTCCTGCTCTGTCATCCTTCACTCAGACGTGAGAAAAGAGAGTTCCGGCTGCCATCTGGAAGGGGCCCCAGGCACAGGGAATACCTGGACAAAACACCTCTTCAATCACTCATTTAAAAGATGAGTCCTGGCTGGGCACTGGTGGCTCATGCCTGTAATCCTAACTACTAAGGAGGCCAGGGAAAGAAAGCCGATGAGACTCTGATTTCCAATAAGCTACTAAAAAAAGTTGGAAATGGAGCTGTGGCTCAAATGGTAGAGCATTCGCCTTGAGCAAAAGAAGCTCACGAACAACACGAAGGCCCTGAGTTCAAGCTTCAGGACCAGCACAAAAAAGTGGGGGTTCTTATAACCGATGCCTTCCCTTGCAGGGAACCTAAGCCTGCCAAGTTGTCATTGCTGGGGTCCTGGTTTTCTCTGTCCACTTGACTTCTTGTTGGGGAGGCTGCACATGCAGGAAGGGGGCTGAGGAGCAGCATGGCTCCTGCTTCTACAGGAGAATGGCAAACTACATCTACAGTTCAGTAGCCAGCCTGGCGCAGGGATGAAGGATGGATGGGGCAAGCTTTGGGTCATTGTGGCTTACAGGACTAGGCTGTAATCTTATGAGAGCCTGCAGAAGAGGGCAGAATGTCTGCTCTTGGCTAGAAAGGAACTAGTAGAAGCCAGGCCAGAAGCCAAGTGCAGTGAACGGCCGCAAAGGCTAAGGCCAATGTCAAGGAGATCACTAAGAACCACACAGGAGCTGGCAGCTTGGCCAGCCCTCCTTGCAGCAGTAATCCCCTGAGAGATAGACCTGGGCTTCAGAGTCAAGCTTATGGTGATGAAAACCAAAATGGTAGCCATGGCTGATGATGGTACCCATGGCTGGCCTGCCAGAGGCTGTTGGCATGGAGGGTTCATGTGGCTCCAGTCCTGCTCTCCGTGTCCTAAGCAACCCTAAGCATCCATGGACACAACTGCAGGGGCGGTCACCTGCCAGCTAACCCCAGGGACCCTAACTTTCTGTCTTTACCTCCTGCTTTACCCCTGAGATTTGGGGCTTCTCTACAGTAGCTAGGCTTTAGGGTTGCAGGAATGTTCTAGATCATAATGTCCAAGACATCACCCCCCCACACCTCAAGTAATCATGCTGAGAATTTGTTGCCAACAATTTCGTTGTGTTGGATACGGGGCTTTGAACTCAGGCCTGAGCACTGTCTGTGAGTTTTTTTGCTCAAGGCTAGCATTCTCTCACTTGAGCCACAGCACCATTCCTGGTGGTTAGTTGGAAATAAGAGTCTCATGGACTTACCTGCCTGGGCTGACTTCAAACCACAGTCCTCAGATCTCAGCCTTCTGAGTAGCTAGGATTATAGGCATGAGCCACGGACACCCAGCTGAAATGGATATTTCTAAAGGATCTTTAGGAAGCTTTTTGGATTCAGTTCAGCTGAAAACCAGGCTTGCTTAGCAGAAGTGCTTTGAGACATGACAAGCAGCCCAGGTCTGGCCTCAAAGTGGTCCCCACATCCCTTGTAGGGGATGTCTGGAGAGATCACTGCTCCAAGGCCTTTGGAGGGGACCAGAGGGAGTCGAGCGTGACAAGTGGGTAGCCTGGCAACCCAGGCCTCATGTGCTCTATCTGTAAGTGTAGTCTCAGTTCATAGCCCTGGCTTATCTGAGGGCTATCCTCACTAATTCCTTAGGAGAACGTGGATATTCTAGATAGCTTTTAATGTTAACTCGCCTATGCTTCAAATATTATCACCCGCAAAAATGCTGCATGGCTCTAAAGAGAGCCTTGGTGGTCTGGTTTTGTCCTGGTGGGGTGTGGGGGGGGAGACCCTTAGCTTAATAGAGGCAGAGGTCATGTCCAGCCTCTCCCCAGGGGAAGACTTTTCTATGGAAATTACCATCTTTCTGCTTCTCAAGGTGGTTCTGAAGGTGAGCTGTCCCTGCTCGTTGAAAATGCAAAGAAATAAATGTATAAAAATAGAGTAGCAATTCCTCAACCCCTCTGTCAGGTTTAAGTCCCCAGCATCTCCTCTGGGAGCAGCAGGGATGGCCCTGAATCATCTCCAGGCAGCTCAGCAGAGCCTCAGCTCTGCATGGATGATGTCCCTATCCCTGTCTCTGGGATAGCCCTGATAGTTGCTGCCATGTGTGTGCAAGTGTACAAGTCCATTGCATGCACATGTGTGTGTAACTGTGGGAATACTGCATGCACACGTATGTGCCTTGCATGCACATGTATGCAAGTGTGCAGGTACATTGCACGCAGGCGTTCATGTATGCATATGCAAATGTGGGTGCATTGCACATATCCACGTGCACATGCACATTGGATGCACATGTGTGTACAAGTGTATGAGGGCATGTATACTCACATGTGCAGAGTGGGCCCAGGTCCCGCAGATCCCAGGAGGTATAATAAGTACTGAGGCAGCTTCCCTGCACCACCTCATCAATCATCTCTGTTCCTCACTTCTTGGTCTTGCCCACAGCCAAGCTTCAGGCTTGAATCCCTAACATGCTAGTTAGTTTGTCTTGTCTGAGACAGTCAGAAGGATGTGAGGCATTTGTTTGTGGCTAAGAATCAGCCACACTGGGGTTCCATCAGTCTCCACATCTGTAAAATGGGGACCAATATTCCTACCGAGGATGTCTGTTATCTGAATGGGCGAGGAGGCATGCTAGTGGCTGGTGTGTAACACAGGACATGGAACCAGGTATCTCCATTCCCTTCAGTGGCTTGGCTCAGCCTCTAGCCTTCCCAATGCTTTCTCAGGGCGAGAGTGTCTAGGATCATCAAGAAGATGCCACTGGACAACATGACCTGTGGCCTGGCCTGGCTCTGATAGAGATCGTGGCAGCAGGGTAGGGGTGAGCAGGGCTTCCAAGGTTCTGGTGTTGGATTTGGCAGGCAGAGGGTGATGTGGAGCTTCATCGGTGCTGATGGTCACTTGGTGAGTCTGCTGTCATCTCAGGCGGTGCTGGCCGGGGAGGGCTGGGCGCTGGAGCTCTGGCCCATGTTGAGCTCTGCGCTCAGTGAGAAGTTGATGGAATTGATGGAATAGAAACCCTATGCAGGTAGCAGGGACAGCATTCTGGGGCCCTGGGCCTGATGGGCATCCAGGCCCATCCTGGACCCTTCTGCTGAGCCTGCTTAGGCTCCATTCTCCTACATGGCCAGTTTATAGCTGGAGGGCAATGTCTGCCACATCAGCCTGTTAGGAACTGTCACAAAATGGGCGCATGTTGGTCCCTGAAGTACTAAATCAGCACTGGGGCAGACTTAGTCCACCAAAGTGGATAAGAAGCAGGCATGGGAGCTTTTGAACTCAAGTGAAAGACTGAGCAGAAAGTTCAAAGAGGATCCAGGCCAGAGACTCAATGGGCTAAATCTCAGTTTCCCCAGTTGTAACAGGTTGACAACAGACAGCCCATTGGGAGTGCTAAGCAGAGTCCCACTCTCTTCTCCTATACCACCTCTATTCTTGGCACACCTGTTGCCATGCACCAGCCTTGGGATCCCTAATGGCCATCCCGGTACTGGGCTGAGTCTCAACCTCAGGCCACCACTGCCAGGGTTGTGGCTGGAGTTGAGACTGGTGCTGAGGAAGGGGCTGGCCTTGATGCCATGGAGGAAGTGCTTTAGGGGCTACCGATTCCAAGTGGCCTGTCTTTGTCAATACTGCTACTCTGGGTTTCAATGAGGTGATGGTTGGCCTGGCCAGGGCTGAGTTGCATCCTGGGATTTCGTTGTGCTGGGGTCTTTGAGGAGGTGCTAGGCTGCTGCTGGAGATAGTGTCCTCTGCTTCTAGGAGCCTCCTGGGGAAACCTGGACAGCCTGAGCCGAGCCCTGGGTGTCCTGGAGGACCGCATCAATAGCTCTAGGCGGAGAACACGCAGGCACGTGACAGATGATGACTACAACATCGAGGTCCTGCTGGGCGTGGATGATTCTGTTGTCCAGTTCCACGGGAAGGAGCACGTGCAGAAGTACCTACTGACACTAATGAACATCGTAAGTAGAGCTGGCTGGGGCTTGGAGATGGGTTGGGTGACAAGGGAAGGGGTAGGTGTAGATGGAACATTGGGGCCTGGGCAGGGCTGCAAGGGCCGAGGACCAGGACTGGAGCAAGAATGAGAAGAACTGGTGGGTGAGATTCTTCAACACTTCCGGTGGCCAGCAACTTGGAGGCGCCCTGAGGGGAGAATACTGGTGGGAGAGAAGGCCAAGCTGTGGCCCTGGGTGGAGCATTGTGAGGAAGGGGTGTGGTTTGTGGGCTGCAGGTAGACTGGAAACCCAGGCAGTTGGTAAGTTCTGAAATAGACTAAGGCTAATCAAATGGCCCAGGTCCACGTGGAGACAGGCAGGTGGACAGGAGAGGGAGATGGGCTGTGGGCCCGCTGGGCAGTTCTGCTTTGCTGGACCTGGTGCTGAGCCCTTAGGTGCTAAGCTGGCACCCAGACCCTGGTGAAAAGACACATTGGGGACAAAAGAGAGGATGTGAGGGCTGAGCACCGAAGAACGACTGCCACCAGCGTCACCATCCTCCCCTAGTCTGGGAGGAGTCATTGCCACCCCCAAATCCAACCTTCACAGTGAGACTGAAGAAGCCCTTTGCATGTGCAGAGAGCATTTTATTTTGAGGACTGTTCTTCATCTGCCCTTAATGTGGAAAATTAGCCTCATATTAATTTTAATGTAATAATAACAATATTAATAAAACCATCGAGAGCTCCATCATCGGAGTTCGCAGTATGTGGCCATGTGGGGCCTGTGCTCTGAGTCTCCAAGACAGGTTAGATGTAAAAGTCTTTGTCAGCCTTCAACATGTGAATTCTTTCCTGAAGCCTCTACTACCTTCCTACCCAGTGGGGAAATAATGCTGGTCCTTCACATCTACAAGTGTGGCATGTTCATCCTCTTTCACTGGAGAAACCACCATCCAGTTTTGCATCTTCCATTCCCACCAACAAGGCCCAGGGGCTCTGATTTCTTCACAGCCCTGCAGTGCTTGTTTATTTATTACGGTAACCATCTGGGTGGGGAATTTGTAATTAATCAGTGCTTAGACGTAAATTGCCAGTGTGGCCAGTGGCAGTTGTGAGGGGAGGGTACCATTCAGGAAGATCGGTACATGGTGCCCTCTTCTGAACTTGAACTTCGCCACTGTGAACTTGAACTTCACCACCACCACAGCCTGGACAGCCCTGAGTGTGTGGCACCTCAAGCCACAGCCCACATGGCCCTCTAAGGCTTGGCCAATGGCTCATCACAGTCCTCTTGTCAGCCCACAGATCGCAGGCATATGTGGTCATCATGAGCCAGTCTTGACTGCTAGCCTCATAGAGCAGGATTGGGCTGTGAAAGCCACCAGGCCAGCGCCAGGACTCAGAGCCTGGCCACAGAGCCCCTGGGGAAGGAGAACCCTGGGTCTGTTGATGATGATGTTCCTCCATAGACTGTGAATTCTAAAGAAATGACATTTGATGCAGAACATCAACATTCTACAAAGCCACCAAGGACCAACAGTTGCCTTTAGAAGGAAAAAAAAAATACTGACACTAACACTTCATCCAGGGTTGCCGTTCTTGATAACTCCCCCCACCCCTTTGTCTGTATGTCTCTACAGTGTAGGAGGACAGTGACAGGTCACCCAGAGCCGGTTGGGCATAGTTGTATCAGAACACTGTTTACCTGGTGTCAATAGAAGCAATAATAGATCAGCAGATCATTCAGGGGGAAAAAAATTAATCACCTACTACTCACAGACTGATTAAAAATCCAGTGCAAAATTAAAGTTTTGAGATTAAGAAGAAGATTCATCCCCAGGATCCAAAAGTTTTGCAAGGAACATACTACTGAATAGGGTACATTGTAATCAATACTGATTTTCTTCATCTTGTGTCACTGATTAAAAATAATAATAATAAAAACCCTAGGTGTTAAGTGACAGGGAATCTAAAAATCGATGCTAATTCTCAGAGTTCTTTTGGGGACTACGGTCTCACACCAGCATCAGGAGATCCTCATCTTATTTTGTGTGTGTGTGCGCATGTGTTGCAGGGTGGAGGGTACTGGGACTTGAACTTTGGACCTCAAGCTCTCACTTGGCTTTTTTCACTCAAGGCTGGCATTCTACCATGTGAGCCACACATCTCTGCTTTTCTAACTTTTCATTGGTTAAATTTGAGATGAGAGTCTCATGGATTTGTCTGCCCAGGCCTCAGGCTTCAAACTACAATAACAGTTAACTCCATTCAGAGAATCTCTCGTATGTCGTCTCCCTGGCTTTGATTATTCAGACTCCCCATTGAACCGGACTCTCCACAGTGAGTGCCTGTTCCGGCCGCCATTTTGTACTGAAGGCATTGCCCCAGGAAAGTTAATTGCCAGTCAACCATGTCCAGTGATGACACTCCTCCTCCCTTACGTGAAAGCAAATTTCTGAATCTTGAATTCACAACCGAACAGGAAAATGCCAGGACTAACTGGACCAAGTCGTCTTCTGAGTCAAACATGTCCCTTGCACAGGGAGTCTGAAAGTCTGATACCTTTTGGAAATGAAAAGTGTGGGTTTAAGAATTGTCTTGCAAAACCCAAAGTGCCAAGCGATCAAGGAGCTAGAAGACACGGAGTCCTGGGAAATACGAATAGCACTGAAATCCACCTTGATTGTATTCCATCTACAAATAAGGGACTTGCAATAGTGTGGAGGATTCTTACTTTAATATTTTTGCTGGAACCTTCTATCCTGCCTTATACTATACTTTGGATAAAATATTATATATGTTTCATTTCTTGTAAAAAAATCTACACAGCATTTCTGCCTATACATGTTGCATTTAATAATGTCAAAAGTGAGGGGGAGAGGCACGCATAGTGACTCACAGCTGTAATCCTCACCTCTGAGGAGGCAAAAATCTAAGGATCATAAGTTGAAACCCAGGCAGAAAAGTCCTCAAGACTCCATCTCTAATTAATCAGCAAATAAGCCAGACAGGAGACGTAGCTCGAGTGGTAGAGCATCAGCCAGGAGCAAACAAAGCACTCTGCCATTTGAGCCATGCTCTTAGCCTTTTGTTTTTATTCTTTTTTTTTTTTTTTTGGAGACAGAATATTACATTATTTTGCTTGGGCTGGCTTCCAACTTGCGGCTCTCCTACCCTGGTCTCCAAAGTAGCTGGGATTATAAGCCTACACTACTATGCTCAGCCATGTGCTCTACTTTTATACACTTGGCAGCAAAATAGGATTGTTTACAGCAGCAGCCCGCATGAGCTGTGTGAATCATTGTAGTACCACATTAGGGTGGCTACGATGACACTAGATGACAGGAATTTACCCGCTCCATTATCATCATTGGGGATCATTCTCACGCATTCAGCCTGTCTTGCTAATCCTTTTCATGGCACATGATGATTGTATGTTTACCTGTGAATTTTTTTAAAGTGAAATCTTTGCCAAGACTTCCTTTGTGCCTTATATAGCGTTTAACGGAAGCACTCATTTCCAACCTCTTCCCCGAGAAGCCTAAGGCCTCAGTATGTTGCTGAGATCTCACAAAGACCCAGCAGTCAACACACTCGAGTTATAATCCTCCTGGCAAACCTCGCCTCTGCTGAACTCAGTTTCCTCATCTTTAGACTGAGGGCTTTTCCTCCTCGCACACACTCCTAACTTCTACAAAGACCTGCACAGTCTCCCTGGCCAGGAAACAAGTTCCACTCTGCCCACCTCAGTTTGCTGAGCCTCTGCAGCCAGAGCAGCCCTGCCTGAGGATCATCACAGTCACCTCACCCTTGAGCTGAGCTCTAGCTTTATCCTGCTCACATCCCCAGCCCTCCTTCCTTCCAGCTGGCTGTGCCAATTCCAAGGACCTGTGAGATCACTTTAGGGAACATGTCTAAAGAATCAAGGGAATGGGCCTTAATAATCATTTGAAAATGGCAGGCGCTGGTGGCTCACACCTCTAATCCTAGCTGATCAGGAGGCTGAGATCTGAGGATCTCAGCTGAGATCTGAGGATCTCAGTTCGAAGACAGCCTGGGCAGGACAGTCCCTTCTCCAATCAATCACCAAAAGCTAGAAGTTGGCTCTGTGGCTCAAGTGATGGAGCGCTAGCCTTGAGCAAAAAGAAGCTCAGGGACAACAGCCAGGCCCTGAGTTCAAGCCCCGGACTGGCATACACACACACACACACACACACACACACACACAATGGCAGAGTGAGAAAAGAGATTTCTGGGATGCTAAACAGTCTCTCCCAGATGTATTAACTGTTTGTGTTCTGGAAGAATTCCTAAGCCCCCACACCTCTTGTGCAGAGGATGGACGTGCTCCTTAGGTCTACCCAGGACATGGGGGTACAGGGGTCTCTTTTCTTCACAGCCCAGGCCAACCCTTTGCCTCCTCCCAGCCCGGGGATGGTCCCCTGTGCAATATGTTCTGGAACGATTTCCCGTTGAATGAATGATTTCTCTCAGTGCCAAGACTCAAGATATTTTCCCTCTTTTTCTTTTCTAATTTAATCCAGAAATTGGCCTTGACTTACCAAAGTCTTGCCAGGGTTTGCAAACAATCAGGAGGCATCTGGGCTCAATTGCTCACCAACTTTCAAGAATGTTGGGGCCACGTGGTGGCGGTGGCGGCGGCGGCAGTGGTGGCCACGGCAGCAGCAGGGGACAGCAGAGTCAGGACGAAATGTTTTCTGCTGGTCACGGGGAGGAAGAATTCTCACGAACTGCAAACCAGCCAGGCAGGAGGCGTCATGCCCGCCCTCCACCCCCCCTTCTCTCTTCTCCAATCCCCCCCCCCCCCCCCCCCCCCCCCCCCCCCCAGTCCTCAGTCAGGTGTCCTTGTAAGGACACCTCTGAAACTGGACACAGGAACTTGGGGAGTTTGGGATTGGCCACAGCTTAGGACTGTGAGCAAAGTTTCCTTCTCCCCCATGACAGAATCCCAGCATCAGGCCACCAGGGTCTCCCTTGGCTCTCGTCTGTTCCCCATGCTTGTCCCTGCAAGCCCTCCTTGATACAAATGTGGGGGCCAGTGCTCTGTGTGTGTGTGTGTGTGTGTGTGTGTGTGTGTGTGTGTGTATCTGGCATTGCATTCAGCTCAGGTGCTGATGGGAGCCAGAAGGCAGTGAACACCGGGGCGGGGCGGGGGGGGGAGGGTGGTATTCGGACTCTAGGGATTGGCTGGGACGAGGGCATCAGGAGAGGCCACACCCCCAAGAGGTTCTGCGGTGCTCCGTGCCCACTTGTGGTCTTGTAGGACTAAGCAAGGCCCCGCCGGTGCCAGAAAAGAAAAGATGGAAATCCAATTTCCATGGGAAATCTAATTATTTCTCCATGCGGGCCACAAATTGAAATGAACCCCACGCTGCCCAGGTGAATGAGCGCGCAGCCAGCCTCAGGATGAGTCTGGCCTGTAAGTGACCCATGATTTCTTCCAGCCTAGAAGACCAGAGGCAATTGCCTGCTCTGACATGCTGCTGTGCCCAGGGAGAGGAGTGGTTAATGCCATGTCTAGAGGTTTCTGTAAACATCAGAGAAGGGCCTGACAGGTGCTGGGTACCTAGAGGGGCCTTCTGAAACTGTGAGCTGTCCCTCAGAACCCCTGATTCACATAACCCCATTTCTGGGGTCCTGTTCAGGCAAGGGTGGATGCAGTGGGGGGGTGGAGGGCGGGAAGCAGGGTGAGGACAATAATTCACTTCTATCACCTGCTGATCTCACAAGGGAAGGGTGATTGGGGTACCTGGGTCAGGGGAAGCTCTTCAGATGAGGGCTACTGCGGCTGCCTCCCACAGAGGGTCCTGGGTGGCAGGAAAGCATGTGCAAAGGTCCGGTGGCATCTCCCGCTAACATGGTTCTGACCTGGCTGGAGGTGAGGATGTTGAGGAAGGGAAGGAAGGAGATGAGATTGGCTTGGCATCTAACGATGTAGAAATGTGTCTCTGGAGGAATTGAGGGCTGGAGTGAAGCTCTTAGATTACTGAGAGCACATATCCCCAGAAAGGAGAAACTGATGGGGGTCGGGTTGTTCTATGCGCTCTACAGGGAGAGAGATCAGGATGTCTCTGTATTGCCTGGTGGCCTAGCGAGGTTCCCTTTCTGGGCGTGGCCAGCCAGGCTCAGAGAGGTTGGACAGAGGCCTGTGGCTGGGCCAGGCAGGTAGGACCTGAGTAGGTGGGGGATGGGCAGGCACATTCTCATCTCTACCCTCTCTGACCTCTCCCCTTCTCCCTGCCATACCCAAGGACCTCTCCATCTACTATGTGTTTAGCCTCTCTTTTGTTGTTGTTGTACCAGTCCTGGGGCCTGAGCACCGTCCCTGACCTTTTCCTCTTCTTCTCTTCTCTTTTCTTTCTTTCTTTTTTTTTTTCTTTTTTGGAGATAAGAGTTTCACAGACTTTCCTGGCTGGGCTGCAGCTTGGGCTGGCTTCTAACCTCGATCCTCCAGTCTCAGCCTCCTGTCAGGCAAGGATGACAGGTCTGAGCCACTCCGTACAGACTTGGCGAGCATGGTGGCCAATGTGGTGAGCTGTGAGCCTCCTCGTGGAGCTCATGGGTGGCCCATGGACCAAAGATGCTGGAGCATTCTGAAATGGGGGCCACAGGCCAATTTTGCTTCTGTCTCCTCTTATGGACATCTGTCCCCTGGCTTCTCGCTGTTTTCCTTGCTCCTCAGTGAAGGCTCCTGACAGCTGATGCGCACAAGCCTGGGAGCTGTCAGTCCTTGGCATTCTGTCCCCTGGGGAGCTGACAGTTGTCAGAACAAGAGGGAGAGTCCCCAGAGGATGGACCAGGAGGCCGGGGCTCCATGACAGCTTGAGGTAGCCCGGGAGCTCATCTCCCGTGTGGATTCCAGCGAGGATGTGACAGCTGAGTCAGGAAAGCGGCGGCAACACGTGCGCTTGCGCTTGTCACCCCCTCCTCGTTCTCCATCTCTGAGGGGCCCTCTCAGGCTACTCCCTGAGTTGAGTGACAGTCGAGTGACGCGTCTTCAAAGCTCTAGGGGTTCACACAAAGACACCGTCTCTTAAGTTTTTAAACCAGAGAGGGTCTGCCTATCTCATTTGTCCAGGCGTAATACCTCACAACAGGTCGGCACATAGTAGGTGCTCAATAAATCCCCCCCCACCACCACCACACACACACTCCCTTTTTTGGGCTTTTGCATTTGCTAAGCCAGGTGCTTTTCCTCTTGTGCCATACCCGCAGCCCTTTTCCTTTTCCTTTCTGTTTGTTCATCAGCTTCTCACTCTCAGCAAATGTTTCGAGTGCAAGCATCCTCAGGACCCTCACCGCCATTTCTTTCGGCAGGGGGTGGGGGGGGTGGGAGGGGGAGTTTTCAGGGAAGATCCTCTCTCCCTAGCCTGGCTGATTAGCTGGGGGTTGCCTCTCATTGTCCAGTGCTCAGTCAAGAGAGCAAGCCTTTCTAGAAGGTCGGGTTCTCTCCCAGGGAACCGCATCAGCTGCTACACACACACACACACACACACACACACACACACACACACACATCCCCTATAACCAGCCAGGCCCACAGCCTCCCCCAGCATGGAACTCCAGGTCCCCCCTACTAGGGTCTCATCTGCACCCATTTTCCTGACTTTGGCAGAGGGGGAACTCCCTGCCCAGCTGCCTCAGGTCACTCCCTCCAGGGACTGGCATTGGTGCCCCCTCTCTCCCTCTCCCCCCCCCCGCTGCCCCCAGTGGCACAGAGCCAGCAGCAAGGCAAACTTTTCCATTGTCAGGCTGAGCCTCCTCCTTGCTTATTGTCTATTCTGCAGCAGAATCTTGGCTGCATCTTTGCATAAGCGAAAGGCGAATTACAATGTGTTTCCCCCCACGCCTGAGTCCTTGGCCTCGCTCCCACATGCACCGAGAAGGGCTGCGGCTTTGAACCTTTTCCCCAAGGTTTAAAGATTCCAGGATCAATTTCTCAGACAGGCTCAAGGACGTTGTCCTTGCGCGTCCCTTCCCCCTGCTGTCTGGGCCGAGGACGGCAGCTTCTCCCCAGCACATAGGCCCTGTGGAAGGGCAGGGCAGGAGGGCAGAGGGATGCTGGGAGTGGGGGACAGAGAACATAACTAGAAACCTTTGTGTTACCAAGAAAGGCAGGCCCATGCTGACCTTTAGAACCCTCCAAAGTCATCCATTCACTCATTCATCCATTCATCCAACAGTTCCACAATGAGCACCTACTCTGGGGTAGATTTTGCTGGGGATAGGGGAGGTAAGGCAAGTGCAAAGGCCCTGAGGTAGGGATAGGCCCACTAGGCAGAGAAGAGCCTAGAAGAGGCAGCAAGGCTGGCTCTTCCTTGCCTTGAGGTCCTGGAAAGGCATTACAGTTTTACTCCCAAGTGCCAGAAGAAGGCCCTGGAATAGAGGGTCTAAACCAGGAGTAAATGCCTTCGTCCTTCGAAACATTTTCACTACTACTGCTTTCTGTCTTCGAGTGCTCTCCAGACACTTAAGGAATTTGGGGCCTGGAGAAGGGAGTGTGGGAATTCCAGGCATGAGCCATTGCGCAATGGCAGGAGAGGAGGCTACAGGCTTTGGAGGAAGGCCCACAGAGCAGAGCGACTGAGCCTGGCCGTCAGGAGTCGTCCGAAGTCAGGGCTCCCTGCTGGAGAGAAGCTAAAGTGGGAAATGGAGAAGCCAGCCAGGACTGTCTTGGAGAGGGCACTGGGAAGCCATGGAGGGTCTTAGGCAGAGGAAGGAGGCAGTGGTTTTGGAAAGGAGAGGGACAGACCCAACCAAGGCAGGAAGGTCTGGGAAGCTGTGCCAAGCTCTTCCACACAGGAACACTTAGATCAAAGCTAAGCCCTGGGTCACGGCTTCCATGGCTGTGACCAAACACCTGCCCCTTGTTTGGCTTCTGGGTCCAATCCGTGTTCCACCTGACTCTGTTGCTTTGGGCCTCCCATGCTGAGGAAAGCAGAGCTGCTTACCTCATGGCTGCTGATGGGAAGTGGCTAGGGCTGCCCACCCCTAAAGACCTAACTTCCTCCCGCTAAGCCCCGCCTTCTGAGGGCTCCATCACCTTCCCAATGGTGCTATAGGCTGAGATCCAAACCGTAACGTCCAATCTCAGGCTCAAGCTTGGTTCTAATTGCTTGGACTGGAATCAGCGAATACCACCAGGCAGGGGAGCTTATGTAACAGAAGTTTCCTTCACACATTTCTGAAACTGGGAATTCCAAGATCAAGGTTGCCAGCTAATTTGTTTTCCCCCCTGGGGATGGGGGGAGGACCTTTAGCATTTACAGATGGTCACTTTCCTCGCCGTGTCCTCATTTGGACAGAGTGAGGGGGTGGGGAGAAATTGAAGCAAGGAAGCCTCAGGATAGCTCCCAGCCCAGGGCTCACCTGGCCCATGTGCTGAACAGGCTGTGTGGTGGAGGTGTAGCAGGGTGGGAGCACTTTAAAAAAAAAATTGTTACCATGAACCTCACGGACATCTGGAGAAGCCAGTGGACACCTGCTCTGAGTCAAGTTTAATTTTTCTTTAAAAGCCCCTAAAAATAAAATAACACTGAGATACGAGAGACAAATGGCAGAGTCACACCTATGGGAACAGAATGGAGACCGTCTGTGATATCACTAGTGGTTCATGCCTGTACTCAGACAGGGGGTGATGGCCACAAAGGTGAGGGCCAGAGGAGGATGATCAAGAGAAAGATCAGCAAGAAGCTAAGGGTCCTGTCAGGTTTGTAAAAGCATGGACCAGGGAACAAGTTGGGCAGGAGGGTGTTTAATTGAAGCTGGTTTAATTGAAGCGTCATTCCTTCCCGGTTGTCTTTTAGGTCAATGAAATCTATCACGACGAGTCTTTGGGCGCCCACATTAATGTCGTTCTGGTGCGGATTATCCTGCTGAGCCATGCAAAGGTGAGTGAGCCTCCCAAAACCAGGCCCTGCCGGCAACACTGCACACCACACCACAGCGCCACCTCAGCCTCTCGCTGCACATCTGTGGTTCTGTGCACCCAAGCCACCTCCATGCCCTGTGGCCCTTCCCCTTGACTTCTTGTTTATCGTTCTTCAACACATATAAAGATGCCATCAGTCTGGGTGTGGTGGCTCACGCCTGTAATCCTAGCTACTTAGGAGGCCGAGATATGAAGATCACGGTTCAAAGCCAGCTTGGGCAAGAAAATCTGTGAGCCTCTTGTCTCCAATGAATCACCAGAAAACTGGAAGTGGGGCTGCAGCTCAAACAGTAGAACCCTAGTGTTGAGCAGAAAAGCTCAGAAACAGCACCCAGGCTCTGAGTTCAAGTTCCACGACCAGAGGGGGGGAAGAGCAATTGTGTAGGATTCATTGTTTACCAGAGAAGCTCTGAATCCTCTCTGTTCTGCCATACTTAACAGAGGAAGGCTTCTTAACTAGCTGGTCCTTTGCAGTCAAGGTGTGGAGCTGGCCTTCCAAGAGCCATTTCCTTTTCCTTTTCTCAGGAACCACTTCAGGTAATATGGTCATTTTAGATCCACACTGGAGCAGGGGTTCTGTGCCTGGCTGTGGGCTCTGCTTGATTCAGCCAGTGCAGTTTGGAGCTGCAGGCTGAGCAGCAGTATCTATGGGAAAGGAGGACGGGGCAGCGGGAAGCTGCTCACACACTGGGGCTCAGATGACATAGGAAAGAGGCAGTTAGTGGAAGGTAACTGCCAAGGTTCAAAGAACCCCTCTCTCCTGGACCCCATTTCTAACCTACTGTAGACCAATTTCCAATCAAGTATTAGAAAAGGCAACGGTGACAACGCACAAGCTATATATATATATATTTTAAAGTTTCTTCAGTGGGTGCCGGTGGCTCTTGCATGTTGTCCTAGCTACTTAGGAAGTTGAGATCTGAGGTTCACAGTTTAAAGCCAGCTTGGGTAGGAAAAATCTATGAGACTTCTTTCCAAGTAACCATGTAAAAGCCAGCAGTGGAGCTGTAGCTCAAGTGGTAGAGTGCTAGCCTTGAGCACAAAAGCTCAGGGACAGCATCCAGGCCCTGAATTCAAGCCCCAGGACCACACCAAAAAAAAAAAAAAAAAAAAAATCCCTGTTCTTTTTTTTTTTTAATGACTAAATTCCATAAATTTCATTTAAAAAAAACACATGCCTGTAATCCTAGCTACTCAGGAGGCTGAGATCTGAGGATTGCAGCTCAAATCCAGCACAGGCAGGAAAGACAGTGAAACTCTGTATCTCCAGCAAACTACCAGAAAACCGGAAGTGGCTCTATGGCCCAAGTGGTAGAGCGCTAACCTTGAGCTGAAAAGCTGAGGAACAGTGTCCAGGCCTAGAGTTCAAGCCCCACTTTTAGATTGCTTTTGTGTCTGAAAGTTTCACATTTCTGTACTCTATATTGCATAGCCCAACTTCTAGGAGGGCCTATGCTTTTGGAATCCCTTGAGGATATCATAGAGGAAAAGCAGAGCCAAAGCTTCTAGAAGGGAGTCTGGGGACAGCCAAGATGAATAATATGGAGGAGGTGGTCTGTGGAGATCTCAGATTTCCTATTGAGGAGTGAAAACCTGTCTGAAGGAATTTAAGTGCGGCAGATTCCCGGTGGGTATAGGCAGGAAGAAAGACTTGAGGGGGGGGAGTCCCGCAGGGGGATGAAGGGCGGTGACCTTGACGTGGCCAGAAAGTGGCCCAGTTCCTCAGATTGTACTGTCCATTCCTAATTGTGACAGAAATAGACGCCCTCCCCCACAATTCCCATCCCTCCCCTGTCCCTAGGACCCACACACTCCAGCAGGGATAAAATTGGTAACAGGTACATGAGTGACATGTTATTTGTCTTCTGGCTTATGAGAAGCCTCTGAGTTAGCTCAAGTTTTCCCTCAAACAACATTTTTCTCCATTTCTTAAAAAAAAAAAAAAGCAGAAGAAAAGAGATTATCTTATTTTATACAATATGCCACCAGCCCGGGAGCAGAGCATCGGCAACATTGGAGGGTTGCATAGCAACTAGCTTTTCAATTGATTTTTTTTTTTTTTGGAGAAGGTACCAAAGTGAACTCGACTGTTCTCATTTTTTAAATATTCCCTAGGATGATGGAAATCAAAGCAAATGGGTAGCAGAGACTCAGGGTCAGAGAGGGACAGAAAGGTGTCCTGTCATGCGAGGCCAGGTGAAAACAAAGGGTGGAGGGCTGGTTGGATTTTGTTCATGTGAACTGAGAGTTCTGACTAGAAGAGTCTTAGAGGATGAGAGAAGAGAGGTGCTCAGCACCCCAGGGCCCCACAGCAGCACCGCGGTGTTCTACACACACACACACACACACACACACACACACACACACCCAGCGGCGGCCCCTGGAGCCCTCCAGAGGTCCAATTCCCAACCTGATTGGAGTCAGGTATGATGGTCAGTCCCCAGTTCTTCTTGGCCAACCTCCTGGCCTGAACTTCTCAGGGTGCCACACTGCCCCCCTGCAAAGTGTCCTCATCCATTGGGGCTGCTCTGACACAAATACCTCCATCTGGGTTAGTTGTTGTCAGATGGATGGACTGGAGGCTGGGAGGTCTAGATCTAGAGGCCGGCTGATTGGGGGAGGCTCATTCCCCAGAGAGGTGCCTCTGTATCCCCCTCATGAGGGAAGGGCAAATGGCCTTCCACAGGACTCTTACCTGGGCAGGTGTGAATGTACACATGGCAGGGGGGGCAGGCTTTGTCTTCATGACCCCCCACTTGTCACTATTGCTGGAATTTGGGCAACCTTCAGAGACCATCGCAGGAGGCCACTGCACTGTGGCCAGCCCTGCCTGGCCCGGGGCAGTGGGTGCGGACACCTCTTCTAGGAGGTGGCTTTCTCTAGAATCAGCTTCCCAGGATTCCGGGAGACGGTGCAGGAAATAAAACGTGTTTCCTGCCATGAGAATCCCAGCACAGAAGTGACTCTTCCTGGGGTTCTAAGCAGCCTGTCATGAGATTTGAGCTCTCTGAGCTGGGTTGATGGTAGAAGAACCCGGCCTCGAGGGAACTCTTGCCACATTTGCCAGGAGAACACAGCAGACCACAGACTCGTGGAGCCCGACCGCGCTGTCACTAGTATTAATTCCAGACCTATGGAGGCATCATCATCCAAGAGTAGTATTAACCTCCCCTCATCCCCTCTTTGTTGGATACTGGGATTTGAACTCAGGACCTGTCATTCACTCAGCTTGCTTGCTCCGCTGGCGCTTGACCACTCCAGCCATGCCTCCAGCTGGGTTATTTTGGAGATGGAGTCCCATGAACTTTTTCTGCCTAGGCTGGCCTCAAACTGGGATTCTCCAAGATCTCAGTCTCCAGAGTGGCTAGATGGGAGTCACCGGGTGCCTGATTCTTCTCTTCACAAGACAGGGGGGGAGAAGGAAGGAAGGAAGGAAAGAAGGGGAGGGGGAGAAAGGATTCATAAATCTTACGTGGGATTTTTTTTGGGGGGGGTCCGGTCGTGGGGCCTGAACTCGGCCTGGACGCTGTCCCTCAGCTCTTCAGTTCAAGGCTAGTGCTCTACCACTTGAGCCACAACGCTACTTCCGGCTTTTTTCTTTTTGCTTATGTGGTGCTGAGGAATCGAACCCAGGGCCTCAAGCATGCAAGGCAAGCGCTCTACCACTGAGCCACCTTCCCAGCCCACATAGGATTTTTTTTGTCAGTCCTGGGTCTTGAACTCTGGGCCTAGGTGCTGTCCCTCAGCTCTTAAGCTCAAGGCAAGCGCTCTACCACTTGAGCCACAGCACCACTTCTAGTTTTCTAGTGGTTAATTGGAGATAAGAGTTTCACAGACTTTTCTGCCCAGGCTGGCTTTGGACCTCAATCCTCAGATCTCAGCCTCCTGAGTGGCTAGGATTACAGGTGTGAGCCACTGGTGTCTGGAAGGATTTTTGTTTTATTGAATCTATTTTATTATTGGCGTTGTTTCTCTCTCTCTCTCTCTCTCTCTCTGGGCCTAATTGATAGATTACACTTTTACCCTAGGTATGCAGGGAAACACATGGTATCCAAGGGGTTTGGCAGCACCCAATGCTTCAGATATCACCTGAGGGTGTGGACATATGTCCCCTGAGATTTAGGAAGGACAACTATAGTGACAGTTGTCATCTCTACCTGACAGCCACACACTGTTTATTGTTCACAACTAAGGGAGGGGATGCTACTGGCTTCTGGAAAGTTCTGGGCAGGGAAACTGCTGAATACCCTACAATATGCAGCATAACCCTCTCTACCGAGGATTGTCTGTGTCTCAACATTAGCCAGGCCAAGACGGAGACATACCTTCTGATCACCTCAGCCAGCCCCAGTGCCTTTGCACGTCATCCCATTTTATGCCTGTTGGTCTGAGGTGTCTTGAGATGGATCTCCCTTGGAGCACGAACCGTGGGGGTGCAGGCCAACTCTGGTAAGCGGGCCAGCTCCCCTCCCCCACTGTGGACTAGTCCAGCTTTTGGAGAAAGAGTGAGTTTGAGATAGAGTTTCCCTATGGAATCCAGGCTGACCTCAAACTCTCATGATCCTCCCTGCCTCAGCCTCCTGAGTGCTGGGATTAATGGCATGCATATCAGGCTGGAGACTGGTCCATCTTATTGTCATTGTCACAGAAGACAGGGAGCATTTGTGGACTGTGTGCTTCCCACACATACACACACATCGCACTGTTACAGATGAAAGACTCACCTTGATTGCATCTTAGTTTGCATCTGGGGAGCCCAGAACAACGAGGTAACTTGTTCCAGAACACAGAACACATGACAGATTTTGGCCCATGTCCCCAGGTCTCAGGCCCTCTGTTTGCCCAGATGAGCCACCTGCCATGGTCGGTGTATTGGGCACGTGACATGTGGCAGACACAGCTGCACTGTTGCAGAGTGCCGCTCCAGGACGACCAAGGCTGGAGGCTGACGATGCCATGTTCCTGTCTCCTTGACTGATAGAAGAAAGAACATAAATAATTCAGCTCATTCCAGCGCAAACAAGACGGGTGTCAGGGAGCACTGATTGCCACAGAACTTTTTTTTTTTTTAATTTTTGCACAGGTTTTAATTGGTTTATTTAAGGTGAGGCTCCCAGGGGCTATGTCTGGGCCCTAGAGAGACCTTGTTGACCAACCACTGCTGGGAGCTGCAGCTGGGCCCTAGGAGCATCCAGGCCAGGCCCAGTCTCCCCCCCCACCCCCCTTCCCTCAGTCTGTCACTGCATTCTTGCTGCAGCAGCGCCACCTGGTGGCCCCCTGGGAGCCCTGCTCTTCCTTTGCCTCTGTCCCACAGAGGAAGGAGTGACTTCTGCCGCCACCTCCACCTCTTTCCCGCCGTGGGAAAGTAGGAAAGTAGGGAGAGGATGGTGACTGTACCATAGAAAGCTATAACATTTATTTGAGGTGGGATCTCCCTGTACTCCCAAGCATGGCTTCTAGTGAGTGTCCTGAGCTGATTGTAGCCCTTGTTATTGAGATCATCAGATCTTGCCTGTTGAGCCAGTCCCCTTCTCTGGAAGTTTCTCTAGTCCTGCCGATGAGGTATACACCCTTCTCTTCCCACCCCAGCCTTCGCTGTCCAGCGAGCACATCTTCCTGCCTCCTTCCCTCTCTCCACCCCTTCTTCCCTCTCCTCCTATAAAAATACATGTCGAGCAAACAGACCCATCCCACGGCTGGTCGCTTTCAGTGCTGTGTCCAGAGCAGAGGCCAGGCTTGCTTGCTCAGTAAATAGTTGTTGAGTGACAGAGCGAACTGGCTCTGTGGCACATTGAAGTGGGCCACGCCTGGGACAGAGACTGGGGTCCGTGAGCTTTAAGGTGTTTACAATTCAGCAAAGTCAGAGGTCAGGTGTTTTGTATGGCCAGGTGTAAAAAGGAAACAGCACCTGTTAGTCACTATACCCAGCTAGGGGTGTTGGCAGACCCCACTCTGGTGGGGGGAGAGGGGGGATGGGTCTGTGGCCACTCAGCTCAGGCCTCCGGTTGGTGAGGGAAGCTGTTCATAATGTGAAAGAGTTTGGTCCCAGGACTCAAGGGCCCTCATTCCCTTGGGAGATGGTCCCTGTGGCCACCACCCAGCCCCAGGAGATGGACATATGCTCAGGAATAATCCGGATCCTCCCCCGCCCGCCCCCCACCCCCCAAGGACTGCTGGTCTGTGGAGTCAGCCCCTCACAGATCCTGGGGTGTTATTCCTTAGGAATTTGGTGGCCCAAGAGATTCATTTCAGGTATTCCCCCACACACACACAATTCCAAGGGGGAAAAGACTGTTCTAGAGAATCCAGTGCAGAATGGTCAGGGCAGGAGTCAGATGCGTTCAGGGATGGAGAAGAGGCCGAAGCCCAAGGTGAGAGAGAAGCAACTCCGTAATCCCCCTTTATCCAATTGCCCACAGGCAGCTGTGGTCTGGAAATGGTAAATGGAAGATTCCAGAAACAAGCAGTTGGTAGGTTTTAGGTTCCATGTTGCTCGGGTAGCACGATGAACTCTCACACCCGACCCACACCCTCTCACTTGGGAATCCGATCTTCTGCTTTGTGCAGTGTATCCATACGGTATGCACCACCCACCCATTAGGTTAACTTTGTGCTTGCCTTGAGCCTCCAAGGCTGGTATTCCGTTCTCCTTCATCTTATTGAATCGTGGCATCAGACCCAGAGGGGTATCAGTGCTGCTAACGCAGATACGCTGAAGTGAAATGGTGAAAGTTTGTGTGGCTGGGAACTCAATTTCATCTATGGTTGCAGGCATCCCCTGGGGGGGGGGGAGTCCACTGTAGATGCAGCTCAGAAAAGGCACCGAATAGCCGGGTCTAGGGTGAGCCAGAGGGAAAGCCTGAGAGGAGATTGAGCGGAAGAGTGGGCGGAGGTCAGATCCTAGTGGGTGACTCATGTGGGAAGGTACAAGGGAGCCGGGGCTCTGTTTCCCATACTCTGGACAGCAGCAAGAGGCTCCCACAGGCCCTGGCGAGATGCCAGGACTTGTGCTGTCTCTGTGGGCACCCTGTCGCTGGGCCTGGGGCCCAAGCTGCCTCGAGCAATGAATACTTTACCCTGCCCACGGCCCAAGCCCCGATCTCCCTCCTCCGACTCAGAAACTGCCCAGCTGCTCCCAGTGTTGTCTGGCGGGGTGGGACGGAGGCCAGGGCACCACTGGCGGCTTTCCTGAAGTAGGGAGAGCAGGCTGAAGGAGGGGGCCCTGGTGCAGGAGGTCAGAAACTGGGTGGTTAGTTATAATTACATTTCAGCTGTTTTGGGGGTGTTCCACGGGTGCAACTGAGCCTCAGTACGCACACGCTCTCATGCATTCTGCAATCCCGCTCCCCGGGTCTCCCGTAGCAGCCTCTCTAGTCCTGTTTGGGGGTTGGATGGCGGGGGCAGGAATCTTCGGGATTCCCCAAGGCACCAAGCAGTCTCTAGACTCCTGCAGCAAGGAACTCCTTGGGGTCGGGGAAGAATGGCAGTCTGCCTTCTTGTAATGAGCACAGCACGAAACAAGGCAAGAGCAAAAACACAAATCGATATGACGATAAATTATCCTGCCGCCGCAGCAGAATCGCCACACAGTTGCCAGGAGGGGCTGAGAAGCTGGGGGGGGGTGGACCGTAGATGCCCAGCGTCTGAGATTCGGACACTGTCCTACCTAGTGGGCAAGGTGGGTGTGGAGGAGGGGCTGTCTGTCGGAGGGCTTTGTCGTGGTATAGGAGGTGGGTTTTCCTTCTAGCCACTGAACTGAGCTGGCCACCCGCCCGTGGCCTCCAGTCTTGCATGACAGCTGTGTAACAGGTTGGCCTCCGTGGACATGGCCCCTTCGGCTATCCAGAGTGCCTCAGTTTACCACAATCCGCACTGCCTCATGCTTCATTCAGTGCCCTGCCAGTGATCATGTGTCCTGCTGTTCTGCTGTTCATGCCCCACCTGAACGCAGCCTGAACTGAACTTGGCTTCTGAATTGATTGTGGCTCTGTCTTACACGTGAGCCCTTTTGACGTTGCTTGAGTCGGTCATTCTGGAGGCAGAAGCAAGCTTCCATGTGTGAACGGCCTTGTGGAAAGGCACCCTCCATCCAGCAGTTGAGGGGAAACTGAGTCCTGCCAGTGACCAAGGCATGAGCTGACTGTGGCCATTGGAAACGCCCAGCCCAGCATCTAGGGGATAGGGGTGAAGATGATAGGTTTCCTGTGCTCATGTCTCTTCCTGCCTTCCTATTTGTGTGCCCTGGGGTGAGCTGCTTAACTGCTCTGAGCCTCTGTCTCCTCTGCTTCATGGGGTGCTTGTGGAGAGCCCATGAGAGCCTGTGCCGGTGTCAGGGGGCACTGTGAGCGTGCAGGACTGTGAGTCCTGGGGGCATTCTTGCCTTGCAAGTGTAGTTTATGATATAAAGAGCAAGATAATGCCTGGTCTGTCAGCTCATGGCAGTAAGCACAGATACTCTGTACAGTGGTTGGAGGTTAGCTAGGGCATAAAGGTGGCAAGAGTCCATCTCAACCAACCAGCTGATCATGGTGGTTCAGATCTGTAATCCCAATTAATGAGAGGCTTAGGTAGAAGGATCCTAGTCCAAGACAGGCCCCAGGGAAAAAACAAAAACAAACAAACAAAAAAAAAAAACAGGAGACTTTATGTAAAAGAAAAAAAAACTGGGGGCTGGGAAGGTGGCTCAGTGGTAGAGCGCTTGCCTTGCATGCATGAGGCCCTGGATTCGATTCCTCAGCACCACATAAACAAAAAGAAAAAAGCCGGAAGTGGCTCTGTGGCTCAAGTGGTAGAGCGCTAGCCTTGAGCTGAAGAGCTGAGGGACAGTGCCCAGGCCCAGAGTTCAGGCCCCATGACCAGACCCAAAAAAAAAGAAAAAAGAAAAAAACTGCCAGGCGCCGGTGGCTCACGCCTGTCATCTTTGCTACTGAGGAGGCTGAGATCTAAGGATCACGGTTCAAAGCCAGCCTGGACAGTAAAGTCTGTGAGACTCTTATCTCCAATAAACCACTAGAAAACCAGAAGTAGCACTGTGGCTCAAGTGGTAGAGCACTCGCCTTGAGCTGAAGAGCCCAAGCCCAGAGCTCAAGCCCCACAATCGACGAAAGAAGGAAAGAAAGAAAAGAAAGAAGGAAGGAAGGAAGGAAAGAGAGACTAAAGCAAAAAAAGTGTTGGCTGTGGCGCTAGTGTTACAGGCCTGTGCTTTAGCAAGTGCAAGGTCCTGAGTTCAAATGTTCAAATCTTGTTTTTTCTCTTTCTCATGCTCTCCATCCACCTTTCTCTCTCTCTTTCTTTCTCTCTCTCTCTCTCCCCTCCCCCTTTCTCTCTTTTTTCTTTTTCTTGGTTGTGGGTCTTGAACTCAGAGCCTGGGTGCTGTCTCTGAGCTCTTCAGCTCAAGATAAGCACTCTACCACTTGAGCCACAGCACCACTTCCAATTTTCAGGTGGTTCATTGGAGATCAGAATCTCACGGAGTTTCCTTGCCTGGGCTGCTTTTGAACCACAATCCTCAGATCTCAACCTCCCCAGTAGCTAGGATTATCTCTCTCTCTTTCTCTCTCTCTCACCACCAGAGAATAAAAGGAAATGTCCTTGGTTTTCATGCTCTTCTCATCCACAGTTTTTGTAGGAATGGCCCATTTACTGACTTGTTCCTTGACTGCTTTATCACTTACACTTTCTTTCACTCTATTTTGTGGTTTCATAAACAGCTTCAAACAGGGAGAAACCATCAGGGTATTATCCGTCTGGAGTTACACACCACATTATAGGGGCTCCTACCTCCCCCTTTATCTTTTTTTCACAATATTTGATTATTTTCTTTACCCTGTATGATAGGTATTATTGTTCCATTTATCTTATACACTTATATGCCACACTGGCTCCCCTGCCCCTGAGCATCTAGAACCATAGCTCTTTGAAGCAAGGTCTACCATGACTTTTCTTTGTGCTGAGAACTTGCTCAGAACAGAGAACTCTGGGCAATGGGGCAGGGAGTGGGCCGCACGAAGCCCTAGGTGACCTGAGCTTTGCTACCTCGTACTCGCAAACACTGGGGTCTCTGTGGGAGCTCATGCAGGTAAGGGCACCTGGAAACCATCCCTTCCATCCCAAAGGGTGGAGCCCAGTGGAATCAATGCCTGAGAGGGACTGGCCAGGATTAAGGCCACCTGGACCAAGTTCCCAAGAGCTAGGGTCTCTCGACATGACAGCGTGCTCAACCTCCAAATAGCCTGCCATATACCAACCCAGCCCCCTTTCCTTCTCTCCCCTGCACTGCAGTCCATGAGCCTCATCGAGATCGGGAACCCCTCTCAGAGCCTGGAGAACGTCTGCCGCTGGGCCTACCTGCAACAGAAGCCGGACACAGACCACGATGAGTACCATGATCACGCCATCTTCCTCACCCGGCAGGACTTCGGGCCTTCGGGCATGCAAGGTGAGCCATGTCTCTTGCAGGGACACGGAGAGGACAGAAACCGGGGGACCAGCCATTGATCACGGGAAGGAGGAAGTGCCAGTGGAGGGGGAGAGGGGATGTGTGCTGTGGGTACCATAGCCAAAGGATGGCTTCGGTTTGTACTCGTGACCTCTGACTCTGGGAAAAACCCAGGACCTAAGCTGGTTCCCTAAGAAATTGTATCCCACCCCTCCCGCCCCCAGCAAACAGAGGGAGAGCAGAGATGATCAGACAGAGACTGAACATGGCAACCTCCAAGCCAGGCAGTATCTAATGCTGGTGGTTTTGGTGGGCAGGGACCAAGTGGGGACCCATGTCTTCAGAGCCAATCTTAGCAGGTGTGACTAGACTGTGCCCAATGGCTTCTAGGGCTGGGTTCAGGAGAGACACAGCATTCGGGCCCACCTTGTTTGGGCTTTTGCAGCCCTAGGCCTGGGAGCTGGAGCCGAGTCACCTTGTCTCCCCCCAGGCTATGCTCCTGTCACCGGGATGTGCCACCCCGTCCGCAGCTGTACCTTGAACCACGAGGATGGCTTCTCTTCGGCCTTTGTGGTAGCACACGAGACGGGCCATGTGTGAGTGGCTCTCCCGATTTGTCTGGGGGGGAAGATCGGGGCTTGGAGAGGACACCCCAGGATCCTCCCTCCCTGGCTGCCCACTCTTGTTTGAGTTCCAGAGGCACCACATGGGAAGACTTTACCTGGCACAGGATACAGCCTGGGTCTTCTTCCCATGGCAGGGACACATCAAAGGAAAGATGCATCTGAGGGCAGAGGCAGTACGCGGGGCTAGTGAGGAGCTGGTGTTGGGGGGGGGTGTCCTTCACCATGATCACATTCCAGTCCAGAGGGTAGAGCGGAGGCCCCAAGTTACAGAAGTCACTGGGGAGCGGGGAAGGGCATTGAAAGCCAGAGTTAAAGCCACAACGGACACCCTGATTAGATACCCCCAGCACTGCCTGAGGCCCAGGACCTTGGGCTATGCCAGTGTCTGTGGGACTCCCTCAGGATGGAATGTTGGTGCTGTGTGGGCTGGGGAGGATGCTGATCACTGGGTGTCTCCTCCCATAGGAGACAAGCAGCCCAGACCAGCTGGGGTTAAGAAGGCCAGTGGAGGAGGTGTGGGGCGGGGGATATGTGTTTGTGTGTCAGGGACACCCTCCTGGCGATGGGTGGGAAGGAGATGGCAGATGAGCATGGCAGGGTAAGGGTCCATCCAGGCTGGCTTGCTCTCTCGCACAGGCTGGGCATGGAACACGACGGGCAGGGCAACCGCTGTGGCGACGAGGTGAGGCTGGGCAGCATCATGGCGCCCCTGGTGCAGGCCGCCTTCCACCGCTTCCACTGGTCCCGCTGCAGCCAGCAAGAGCTGGGCCGCTACCTGCAGTGAGTGCCTCCATGCGGTCCCTGGGGGTGGGGTGGGGGCCTCCCTCCTCCCCTAAATCCCTGGGCTCAGTTCACAGTGTCAAGTTGTGCCTGGCTCCAGCCTGAGCCTTCAGACCTCAGAGCCTTCAGCTTGAAGTGCCAGGGACGGGAAGGGACAATTCGTGGTGACTTTGATGTCAGGGAGGAGATCACAGCATTGGACGGGCTCACCTTGACGGGCAAACAGACCCTGCAGCTGCTCCTAGGAGCTGAACAGCCAGGTCTTAAGCAGGACAACTGAGACAGCAATGCCAAGTGCTGTCTGACCCACCATGAAAGACTCAGTTGTCTCCCGGGCTGGATGTCCAGCCCCACCAAAAGCTGCTTGTGATCCCCTCCACCACCACGTGTCCCCCAACACAGCTCCTATGACTGCCTGCGGGATGACCCCTTCGCCCACGACTGGCCAGCGCTGCCCCAACTCCCCGGCCTGCATTATTCCATGAACGAGCAGTGTCGCTTCGACTTCGGCCTGGGCTACATGATGTGCACTGCGGTAAGTACGGGCTAGAGGGGAAAGGTGGAGGGCAGATGGATAGCAAGGTCCCCCCAGGGTCCCACTGTGTAACCCCAGCCCCTCCTAGAACACTGCAGCCCACCCCTCAGGGCCTCCAGAATCACGCAGATCTCACAGCACACACCCCCTCTCCCGCAGCCACTCAGGCCAGTTCTCCTGGGGTACCCCAGGTTATAGGACCTGGGGGGGGGTCAGCAGAGTGATTCCCTGGATGGTCCTTCACAGCAGGAAGTAGCCAGGTAAGCTTGGGGTGCTCTTATTTTTTTTTCCAGTTCCGGACCTTTGACCCCTGCAAACAGCTATGGTGCAGCCACCCTGACAACCCCTACTTTTGCAAAACCAAGAAGGGCCCCCCCCTGGATGGGACTATGTGTGCACCTGGCAAGGTGAGACTGGGCCCCGGGCTCTCAAGGACAGAGGGGTAGCAACCAGGACACACACAGAAGGCCCTGTTGATTGGGGCCTGAGCCTTCCCAAGGAACTGCAGTTATCCTCTCTTCCTCCCTTTGTAGTTACTCCCCTTGTTTCAAGGGACACAGCTTCCCATGCCAGAGAAACCCAGCAAACTCAGAGCTTCTCAGTGTGTCCCCAATCCTTTGCCCTTTGTGGGTGACTCTGAGTGGCCTGACCATGAGGCAAACACACTGGGGCATCTTCTGTGTTAGGAGGCCCACCCTCCTAGTAAGTCTGCAAAAGCAAGGGCTGCTTCTTTCCAGTTGACACAGCCAGAACTCAAGGGCCTGATTCTCATTGGTTCAGGTGAAATCACATGCACATTTCTCAGCCAATCACTTGCTAAGGTGCTGCCATAGGAAGATGAATCTAAACCTGAGTTTTCCCTTCCCTGCTGAAACTATCCTGGCTATCAGGGAGGCCCGTGGAGGGGAGAGTGGCTTAAATGATCCCACTCCACTCCACCCCCAGCCCCAACCAGTCATTCACACTGTGTTTGATCCGTGCAGGTTTTGGGCCTAGATTGGACTAGACCAGCTGCCTAATTGTCTTTCCTGGGATAAATTCTTTCCTTAAAGATACAGACTTCCAGGACCGTCCTGGAGACTGGTTTTGTTTGCTTGTTTTGTTTTTGATTTTTTTTGTTGCTGTTGTTTTACATTCAGTTTTGTTTCCATTTTAAATTATCACAAAGCATGAAATAAAGTTTACCATTTTAACTGTTTATATTGTATAGTTTAGCAGCATTTAATACATTCACAAGATTATCACCACCCCCTAGTTCCCAGACAATTTTATCAGCCTAAAATTATACCCATTAATCAATCTTTCGTCTTTCTTCTTTTTTTCCCCCAGCCCCTGGTAGCTACTAATCTGTTCTCTGTTTCTGTGGAGTTGCCTCTCCTACATTTCATGGAATCATACAATTTTACAATGTATGACCTTTTGTGTCTGACTTATTTCCCTTAATATGTTCAAGATCCATCCCAGTTGTAATTACCAATACTTCATTCCTTTTTTAATAGCTGAAGAATATTCCATTGTATGTTTATACCATGCTTCATTTATCAGCTAATCCTCTGATGATATATTTTTTTCCACTTTTTTGGTAGTTGTGAATAGTGCTGCTATGAACATTCTCTATATAACTTTTTGTTTGAAGACCCAGAAGTTGGGTTTTTTTTTAAGAAGTATCCTCAGATGATTGAGCACTGGCCCAGATTTATCAAGCTGTGAGAAGTCAGAGGTGGGATGTTGTTAGTAATTCACCAAAGACTTGGTAAAGTCAGAGATAGAATGTAGATATAGTTCTCTTTTCTTTCTAGAAAAAATGATGGTTACCCAAAATTGTGTGTAAGTAGGAATAGAATATGGTGGTAGAAGTCAATAGGGAAGAGAGAGAAACATTGGTCCCTTCCAAAGGCCTGGAAGGCAGCCTGGTAATGTGTCCACCAAGTCAGATCTTCCAATAAATTTTGTAAAAGTATGATATCTTCACCATCATCAATTAAGATCACTTCTTCAAGGCTTAAAGAAACTATCTCAAATAAGTGAAAAAATAAATAATCCAGGTATTGCTGTGGCTCATTCCTGTAACCCTCAGTACTTCATGGTGTGAAGTCAGCTTGGACAGAAAAGTCTATAACAGTCCATCTCCAAAATAACCAGCAAAAAGCAGGGTTGAAGATATAGTTCAACTGATAAAATACCAGCTGAGGCAAGCAAGCGAAGGAAACTCCAGGCCCTGAGTTCCAGCTCCAGTAGTACCCCCCCCATTGTATTTCTATAAACTAGCAATGACTGATTTAAAAATGAAATGCAGAAAACAGTTTTACTCACAATAGCATAAAAAATTAGAACAACAACCCTTATGAGTAAAGTGAACAAAAGCAATGCAAAACATATCTCAGTAGCATAAAATTTCACTGAAAGAAATTAAAGATATAAGTAAGTTGAAAGGCATCCTACTTTCATGGACCAGATTGGTCCAGTACTCATCCAGGCATGGTATCATGCTTGTATATGCAACTACTCCAGAAACAGATTGGGAGGATCACAGTTCAAGTCTAACTGGGCAAAAAGTGAGCAATACCTCATCTCAACCAGTAAATCTTAACCAGGCATGTTAGTCATGACTGTGGTTCCAGATACAAAAGAGGCAATATGCAGGCTGAGGTAGGCTCTGGGTAAAAACAAGACACCCTTCCTGGAAAAAAAAAATAAAGCAGAACAGGATAGGGGGGCATGGCTCAAGGGGCAGGGCATTTTCAATGGGTTTTGTTGTTCTGTTTTCAAACATGCAAGCAAACTACTTGGATCACATTCATTCTCTTTCACCTGTCACCTTAGCCCTCACTCTAAGAGGCATCCTAGTGTCACGGTGTGGGGCTGTGGCTGAGGGGGCAGAGTTAGGCTGGGCAAGGTACTGAATACAGGTAGACAGAGCTGTAGGCAGATAGTAGGGTTGAGAGAACCAGCACTTCCTGTGCCTCTTCCTGTCACTCACAGGCTGAGCCTGATCTTCCTGAATACTATTATCAAGGGCAAGGAAGGTTTGATCCCCATCCCCAACCCTGTACCTTCCCCTGCCCCACCCAGACACTGATGGCTGAAGAAATTGGTAGTATCCCAGGAGCCTGCTGTGAGTGGGGGTCAAAGGACAGACTTTTTGCCTTCTAGCATTGCTTTAAGGGACACTGCATCTGGCTGACACCTGACATCCTCAAACGGGATGGCAACTGGGGTGCCTGGACTCCATTTGGCTCCTGCTCCCGCACCTGCGGCACAGGTGTGAAGTTTAGGACCCGCCAGTGTGACAACCCACAGTGAGTTGGCCACTTTCCATCCCTCACCCTCCTGAGTGGCAGCCAAGGTCCCCAAAGCCCCTCTTTAGCTGAGCCCCATTCTGCAGGGCCCTGATGGCTGCCGCATGCTAGTTCCAGACTACCATTCTCCTCCTCCTACCTGCGAGGAAGCTGAGACCCAGGGGTGGGCTCAACCCCTGTCTCCAGTGCATTGTCCTGGAAAACTGATCTCCTGACCCCCTGGCCTGAGGACACACAACCTTGCTGGTTTGCAACCCACTTCAGACACAGGCTTCCTCTGTATTTTACGGGGTGTGGACATGGAGAAGAGATAGGAAAGTTAGGGGAATGTATTACACCCCACCCCCAGGCTGAGCGGCATCAAGCAGTGGATGTTTGCTTTCTTATCCAGCCCAGCCAATGGTGGCCGCACCTGCTCAGGCCTTGCCTACGACTTCCAGCTCTGCAACCCCCAGGACTGCCCAGACACCCTGGCCGACTTCCGGGAAGAGCAGTGCCGGCAGTGGGACCTGTACTTTGAGCATGGAGATGCCCAGCATCACTGGCTGCCCCATGAACACCGGGATGGTGAGGTTCAGCCTTGGGATTCTGCATAGGCCTCAGGCAGGGATAGGCAGGTCTCATCCCGTGCCTCTGAGCCCGCATGGAGCAAGGCTGCAAGAGCACTTGGGCCTGACAGCAGAGTTCACTTGTGGCCAGTGTGGCTGCAGGTATCCACTCCTGGGTTCAGCTGGAGGCTGGACTTTAATGCAGGTACCTAAACACTGGACATGACTAAGGATGCTGAGGAGAGGCTGAGGGGCCAGAGGCTGAGGGTGGCAGGCTCCACAGTCGCCATCTAGTGCACGAGACTGGAGTTTCATGGCTGGGCTGTTGTAGTGAAAGGGGGCAGCTGACTTTGCCAAATCATCAGATGACCTTTGGCCTTCAACTGTTAGGCTTCTCAGTTTACAGGTGTTGAAAGCACAGCTCCAACTACTTTAAGCATTTAAAGGGATTTATTTAGCGATTGGTAGAACCAAAAAAAAATCTGGTAGCATTAGATAGTGAGTGGCCTGGGTTTCCATAGGACACCAAACTCAAAAATGGTGCCATATTTGTATGTTTTCCTTCCACGTATTTAATGCCTTAAAATAACCTAATACCATGCAAATGCTAGCATTGTCATACTGTGTTGCTTAGAGAAGAAGATCAACAATCAAAAAACCCCAAATATTTGTATGTGCTCCATGCAGATGCAACTGTTTTCAAATATTTTCCATCTAGGGAAGTCGAGTTTGCAGACTTAGGAGTGGGTACAGAAGGTCAACAATAGATATTCTATTTAGGGCTCTCTCTGTCTGCTCTTCCCAGGGAAGTAGGCAGGGAAAGCAGGCTGGTGCCATGTGGCTCCACATGATTTGTGATGATATAGCCCCCTGCTGTGTGTCCTACTCATACTAATGCAAAGCTTGGCCATAATAGCAGAAAAGGCTGCTGTCTACCAACCCAGGCGGGCATTTTTCGTTGCCTGGGATAAAGGCTGAGCAGGGATGGTTGCAGAATCTGGTATTAAATCCAGTGGGGGGGGGGGCTCCTTGTATTCAGGACTTCATAGATGGGTGATAAAATCTCAGAGGAGGCCTATGCCTGTGAGTCCAGTGGGGAAAGTTTTGTCTAGAGGCAACAACTCAAAGGCTCAAAAGACACTGATCTGGGACAGTGGTTGCAGCCCCCTTTCCCTCAAGGGTGGGCAGGTGAATTTGAAGACCCGTGGGAGTTTCTTCTTCTGCGGATACAAGAAAGCTTGGTGCTGACTTGACACTCTACTGCTTCCCTTCTAGCCAAAGAGAGGTGTCACCTCTACTGCGAGTCCAAGGAGACTGGAGAGGTGGTGTCCATGAAGCGCATGGTACATGATGGCACACGCTGCTCCTACAAGGATGCCTTCAGCGTCTGTGTGCGTGGCGACTGCAGGGTGAGTGTCACCAGGCCAGCCTGGGACCTGGGCCTCGGTCTTCTGGGTCTCGGCTTCCACTCCTTGGGAAAACGAAGACAAAGTTTACACAGGGTCCAGAGAAACTCTATAGACCAGGGTAGGCTTTCAGATTTCCCCTTCCCCTGGCAGGAGGGAGTGGGGAGGGAGGAGCAGAGGTCGAGGTTGAACTACATCCCCGGATGATTTCTCAGGAAACCTGGGGGCTCTGTCTCATATTGCCTGGGGGGTTTGGGAGTTCCCCAGGGAACCCCTGTGCAAACCACCCAACCCTTATACTCCACAAAGCCCTCCATGAGCTATGGCTAGGTCAGCGTGGCCCAACACAAAGCTAAGTCAAGCCATCGTACATTGGGGACCATCCCTATATCCTTGGCTTCTACTAACTAGTCAATTTAGAAATATGGAGGTGGGGCCTGGAGGGGGGGCGTGACAGCTCTGAGAGTATAAAAGTGCTCGTCTCCTGTAGTAGGACCACAGGTGGGTGACTTAGTCACCCCCAGGTGGCATCGCCTTTGTACTGGCAAGAGTTCCATTCATGTTAAGTGACATTGTGGGAAGGCCAGAGCCATTGAGAGAAAAAGTATCCATACATCTCCCCACTACTGAAAAAAAGAAATAAAAAGGGGGGGGGGAAAGTATGTCTCAGTATGAAAGATAGATGGCAACAACAACTTTATTAGTATCAAGATCTAACAGATCAGCAGTTTCCTCCATTTCCCTTTTGCTCCACTTCTCTGGCACTGGGAACAGACTCTCAGAGCTACTGTTTTGAGCCACAACTGTGGCTCCACATTTTCTGAATGAGCTCAGTTTCTGGTTGGTGTTATTGGATATAAAAAGGAAAAAAAGGAAGGAAGGAAATGAAGGAGGGAGGAAAGAAGAATGGAGAAAGGGAGGGAAAGATAGGGTGTGAAGAAGGAAGACTCCAAGAGCAAAAGGAAAGGAAGTGAGTCTCTGCAGGCGTGGTAGAAGCATCTTGGAGGGAGCATTGGCTCAGAGCTTCCAGGCAGCCAGAGCAAGAAGGAAAATCCATGATGCATGCCATTATGCAATCTGGACCAGCCATGGGGAGCATATCATTGAGGGCCAAGCTCATCTCCTCCGCTGAGATCTGTTCAGAAGTGGCCTTGGGCAGGGCAGCATGGTACACGCTAGGCCCCACTGAGCTGCTGTGGCCCTGGGAATGGAGTGCTACCAGTGTCAGAGAAAAACCTGAGTGTTCTCGTCTCTGCCAGCTGGCCCGGGGCTCCATCGTTTAGTAGAATCATTTTGGCTCCCGGAGTGGCAGACTTGAGAGGATCAGTTAAGAGAATAAAGGTGAAGTCAGAGTCTCAGCCAGCTCCTGCCACTAGCCTGCCCAATACCTGAAGACAGACTTCAAGGGACATTGTATTTCTGGGTCAGAGCCAGGGGTGAGGATGTGCTGTGCTGGTGCTTCTGGAGACGGGCAGCGAGCACAGCAGGGCCAGGCCAGGCTTGGACAGATGTGCTCCTTGGAGACCAGCTGGGCCAGTGGCCCTGTGTGGGCGCTGTAGCGGGGCTTTCCAGATGTTGCTTCTCAAGGCCTGCCTTGCTCTGGGTTCCTTCCTCCTCACTGCATTGGAACCACAGGAAGGGAGATGCAGATCAGGAGCTGCAGGAGGGGAAAACAGGTGCCAGGGGTTCTGGGGTCACCAGCCCCCAAACATGGAGACATTCTCAGCGCTCCCTGCCTCCCTTCTCCTGCAGAAGGTGGGCTGTGACGGGGTGATCGGCTCCAGCAAGCAGGAGGACAAGTGTGGCGTGTGTGGTGGGGACAACACCCACTGCAAAGTGGTCAAGGGCACATTCACGCGCTCGCCCAAGAAACACGGTGAGTGAGTCCCACCTTCCACCCGGGCCCCGAGTGGAGCAGCCTCAGCACCTGATGCACAGGCTGAGCCCTGCAGGGCTGGGCCCGAACCTCCCCTGGGGCTCTGTCTGAGTTCTGGACTGTTTAGGGCTGAGATCTGGGAGGGTCAGAGGGGGAGAAGGAGAACCTGAAGTTAAAGCAGCCATAATCAGAACAGAAGAGGGAGAATGAAGGCCCAGGTCACAGGATCAGGACCAAAAAATCCACAAGTTGAGACTCGGAAATCCTTATCAGGGCTGGGAATGTGGCTTAGTGGTAGAGTGCTTACCTAGCCCTGGGTTCGATTCCTCAGTACCACATACACAGAAAAGGCCAGATGGCTCTGTTGGCTCAAGTGGTAGAGTGCTAGCCTTGAGCAAAAGAAGCTCAGGGACAGTGCCCAGGCCCTGAGTTCACACCCCAGGACTGGCAACAAAAGAAAAAAGAAGGGAAAGAAAGAAATCTTTATTAGAGATCAGAGGTTAGCAGAGGACCCCTTCCCTAACCTCCAGGGAGGCCCAGCCTGCCTGCCTCTTGCTCCCTCCATTTCTCTGTCTCCAGCTAGCTGTCAGCAGGACTTTCTTCACTGGCTTCCCTGGTCAGTGCAGCCAGTGGCCCGCTGGCCTCTTTTATTCTGTCTCCACAGGTGATGAGGCTGGGGAACTTAGTCCATTTTTTTTGTTACTGTAACAAAATACCTGCGATTATGAAACTTATAAAGAAAAGTTTGTTTAGCTCATAGTTCAGGAAGCCAAGATGTCTATAAGCATGACCCTTACTCTGACAACAGCCTCTCTCCTTTCATCACATCGTGGCAAATGGTGCCATTATGGCAGAAGTGTAGGCAAGGAAAAGAGAGATCACAGGGTGAAACAGAAAACTAGAGCCAGGAAAGGTCCTACCTCTTAACCACTCCCCCCCATCACCACACACTGGGGACCAGGCTTCCACACATGAATCTTTAGGGGGTACATTCAAGTCATATCCAAACCACACTAGTTTCTTTCTAGACTGTGCTTCTGCCTACACCTTGTGTGGTCCTGTCTGCATTTTGGTAGATTCGGCAGTCTATATCTGAACCGGAAGAGGCCACTTTGGTTTGCTAATTGGAGAGAGCCAAGGGAAAACATGCAATACTTGGCTGGGGCCAGCGCCAGGGAATGCCTGTTTGAGATTAAGTGCTCAGTACTGGCCTTGTCAAAGGCAATGTGGTCCAACCAGGCCATGAAGTCTGCAGAGGGCCTTCTACCTACACAGGCAGGCACGTTAGCGCCCTGCTCTGGATTTCTGTCTGAGCTTTCAGTGGGGGAGGCAATGGGAAAATCTGATGATGGGCAGGACGCACCTTCTGGCCCTCGGCTGTGGCTGGTCCCAGACCCAGTATCTTTCTGATGGGTGGGAAACCAAAGCCTGGGAAATACAGTAGTCTTGGGAAAGCCAGCCATGGAGCCCACGAGGTCCCTCAGATTGTCTGACTTTGAGCTGCCTTTTCCTTTCTCATTTGCTATTCTTCCTTTCAACTCCCAAAGATTACATCAAGATGTTTGAGATCCCCTCCGGAGCCAGACACCTGCTCATCCAGGAGACAGACAGTGCCAGCCACCATCTGTGTGAGTGTCCGAGCTCAGACAACTCCATATTTCCAGGTCTTGGCTCTTCTTGGATGGGAAGAGTGCCAGGGGTCTGAGGCCTGGGTTGTGTGGCCAAGACCAGAGCGGGGATACTCTAACTGACCGACATAGCTGCAGCCCCTATCTACCACCCACCTGGAGGGTCTTTCTGGGGCTCATCTCCCTGTGGGAAGGCCAGAGTTTGGGCTCAGAGGACTCCCCCTGGCAGCAATGTAGAGGGGCCTGTGTTCAAGCCAGGCCATGCCTCTCTGGTCTGCAGAATGCTGGTAGGCCCCCATCAACCCTTGGGAAAGGATGACAGGATCAGGTTCCAGGGTGGTACGCCGCACATACCCACTAGAGGGCGCCAGAGCCCACTGTGGGATGGGATCATTCCATACATTCACATATTTTCACTTTATTTATTCATTTACTCTGGGGATGGAACCCAGGGCCTCACACATTGTAAGCATGTGCTCCAGCCCTTTCATGTGAAATTCAAGAGATTCCACCTGCCGTAGGGAAGTCTGACAGCTCTTGGAAATCTGCACGCTCTCACAACTCTGGTGACGCTGCCCACGTGGCAGCCTCGGCCTGTGAACTGGGCATTCCCTGGCTACCCAGAACATGACTTAAGGGCTCCCCTCACCTATTACCAACCCCCAAAGGAGTTTTCCAGACTCTGTCTCCTGGGTAGTTGTCAGGAGACTCCAGTGGTGATTCTGGGGGCCAGTGGACAAGTCCTTGTCCCCAGCCAGGCTTTCCCTTTGTCTCCAGCCCTGGGAAGTGGGATAGGGGTGGGAAACTTCCAAATAGCCACAGTGAGCACCCCAGGATGGTGACCAGCCCCCACTCTCTTAGTATTCATTGCCCTTCCGTTCTGAAAGGACACTTGGTAAGTGCAGAAACGGTACTTGCTAAGTAGCAGTACTGTCCCAAACTATTTCCCACGGAGTCTCTGAGGCCGGGGTCCAAACTTCTTTGGCAAAAGGCAGCAAGTGCCTGAGCAGTTTAAAACCTGCTGACTTGACACTGGGCACCAGTGTCTCATGCCTGGAATCTGAGCTTCTTAGGAGGCTGAGATCTGAGGTCTGTGGTTCAAAGCCAGCCCTGGCAGGAATCTGTAAGATTCTTATTTCCAATATACCACCAAAAAGCTAGAAGTAGAGCTGTGAATCAAGTGGTATAGTGCTAGCCTTGAGTAAAAGAAGCTCCGGGACAGCACCTAGGCCAGACCCTAGGTAGGACTGGAGCATGAGTACACACACACACACACACACACACACACATGCATACACGCATGCGTGTACACAGACCTGCTGGCTCCAAACTAAGGCTTTCTTTACAACATGGATTGCAAGGACTTGTACAGGAAATGATTTTTTAACCTGTTTCCTATCTGTTATCTTCTCCTCCCCTCAACCCAGTCACCCACAGCCCCTATGGCTGCTTTCCATACTGCAGGCAGTGTGGTGCTTCCTGGCCAGCCAGGTTCTCTTGGATGGTGTAAGGAGACCCAGTGGCCCCCTTGGGGAGTGAAAGGAGCTGGTGGGGCTATGTCCAGGCCATAGTTACAGATGGGTGCAGAACTGTGCCTTCCCAGCTAGATATCAACTCATCCCCAACTCCCACCCATCCCTGTGCCCTGGGTCTAGCACATGCCCTGCACCCGGTAGAGATGCCTCCCTGCTAGCCTACTCTGGAAGCATCTGCATTTGTCAGCTTCACTTTGCCACAATGAAACACCTGAGGCAGTTGACTCATAAAGAGAAAAGGTTTCCTTAGCACACCATTTTTGGAGGTTCAAAGGCATGGTGCCTTAATTGCTCCAGCCCTGATGAGGGCAATACATGGTGGTACATTGATGGGAGGGCATGTAGGAGCAGAGGGAGGGTGGTCAGGGTCCCTCAGTTCCCTTCCAGGGCCATTCCCAATGACCTAAAGGCCTCCCATTAGGCCCCACCCCTCCCAGGCTCCACCACCTCTGAATGGCACCTCCCCGTCCTAGAGACAAAGCTTTGAGGACACATTCACATCAACTTCCAAGTGCCACTGAGGCCCTGGTTAGTGGCAGGGAGGTGTCCTTGGCAACTGCAAAATCACCTCTGAGGGGAACCCTGGAGCCTCCAGGACTCAGAAGGGCCGATCCAGAAAGAGCCACGTGGAGGGTAATTATTTAGACTCAAGCCCCAGAGCAAGATGTGACCCTCCCAATGTGATGTGGACTATCAGAGGCAAGGGGCTCTGCTCCCCACCACGCCCCGGGCCATCCAAAGCCCAGTGCCCTGCAGTGTCTCCCCAAGCAGGTCTGGGTCTTGCACGTGAGTGACTGTGGCCGGGCGGGGGGGCTCCTTTGCCATTCTCAGCCGTCAAGAGCCTGGAGACAGGCAAGTTCATCTTGAATGAAGAGAACCACGTGGACCCCAATTCTAGATCATTCATTGCCTTGGGCGTGGAGTGGGAATACAGGAATGAGGACGACAGGGAGACGCTGCAGACCATGGGTCCCCTGCACGGCACCATCACTGTCCTGGTGAGTTGGGGTGGGCCGGCTCCCCTCCTTGCCGCCCGGACATGGGGACCAGTGAGTGGTCTGGAGAGGGCTGGAAGCCCTGAGCCTCTCTGCATGCTTCAGGCCACACACTAAGCAGACTCTTAGACCTGCTCTGGCCCCAAACGCAGCGTTAGAACCAGGAACGGGCACTGGGGCCTTGGGCCCTGCACCTGCCCAAAGAGGGATTTCCATCACCTTGGTCCCTGAGTTCAAGCCCCAGTAGCCCCCTCACACGCACACACACAACACCAACAATAAAAACCATATATCCTGTCTTTTGTGTTCATTTGTTGTCAAAATGTTCTGACCAGTTCCTGTATAGGTACTGCTGATTTGCAGTAGCCCCTCCCCTATAAACCCATCGAGTCCCAAAGAAATGTGTTGAGAGCCAGGCATGGTGGAAAACCCTGGTCATGTCAGCTATGCTACAAGTGTAGGTAGGGGGATCACAGTCCAGGGCTGGTCTGGATAGAAATAGGGAAAAAAATAACTAAAAGTCCAAAAAAGAGACTTGGGTCTGTGGCTCAACTACTAAGAATTCTGGCTTAGCAAATGTGACACTCTGAGTTCAAACCCAGTACCTCCAACCAAAAGGACCAAAATAGCCGGGCACTGGCGGCTCATGCATGTAATTCTAGCTACTAAGGAAGCTGAGATCTGAGGCTCACTGTTCAAGGCCAGCCCAGGCAGGAAAGTCCATGAGACTCTTATCTCCAATAAACCACCAGGAAACTGGAAGTGGCGCTGTGGCTCAAGTGGTAGAGCGCTCGCCTTGAGCTGAAGAGCTGAGGGACAGCGCCCAGGCCCAGAGTTCAAGCCCCATGACCAATCCAAAATTTAAAAAAAGGATCAAAGCCACCGACCATCCTAGCAAAACACACTGCAGGACATGAGATAGTTGTATGGTGATCTCTTGGTTGATAGAACTGCCACCTTGCATCCAGAGAGAGGATCGCGCTAGTCCAGGAAAAGGTTCAAATTCAAAATCCCAAATACATAAAAGACTCCAAGTACTGTTTCTATCAAATGCACATCACATCTCCCGTCAGTAAGTTGGGAAATGGTAAGGCCACACCGGAAGTCAGGGACCGTCTGCATTTCCCCTTGGGGTCATGGTCCAGTACTCAGGGATCTGACTGAGCAAGGAGGGTTTCAAGTTCTACATTGTCTGCGAGGGAGGGTGGACAGCGAGGCAGACCCATGCACAGCTGTACGTGTATGGGCTTAGGTTATCCCAGAAGGAGATGGCCGGATCTCGCTGACCTACAAGTACATGATCCACGAGGATTCGCTCAATGTCGATGACAACAATGTCCTCGAAGATGACTCTGTGCGCCACGAGTGGGCCTTGAAGAAGTGGTCTCCTTGCTCCAAGCCCTGCGGTGGAGGTGAGGGGTGGGGGGGACTTCCCATTGTGGGGTTCCTGGGCTAGATGACAAGAAGAGAACTACCAAGGGCTGGGGCTCAGCAAGGGCAGGAGCTTGGACTCCTACAGGAGGCCTGAGCTGGGTGGACAGTCTTCTGGATGAAGGGTTCCAGGCAGAGAGTCAGCGCCCTCCAAGCCCCTTTGGGAAGAGGGAGGTCTTCCCCATACCACTGAGCCCCCCTCGAGTACCCTGTGTCCAGGGTCTCAATTCACCAAGTATGGCTGCCGCCGGAAGCTGGACCACAAGATGGTGCACCGAGCCTTCTGCGGCGCTCTCCCGAAGCCCAAGGCCATCCGTCGAACCTGCAACCCCCAGGAGTGCTCCCAGCCTGTGTGAGTGCCGGGGGGGGTGCGGGGAAGGGGACCCCTAACCCAGTGTCTCCCTCAGAGGGAGAGGTCAGAGGCCACAAGATCCTCCATGAAGGGAGGGGTAGTATCTGAACCTTAGAGCAGCTCAGGCCCTGGCATGGCCTTGGGGTTTGGTGGCTCATTCCTCACCCACCATGTCTCATGGACCCCCCCAAGATGCTGCAGGTTGAAAGGAGCACCTCGGCCTCCAAGCCAGAACACTAGTATAACCTTGGAAGTCACAGCAAATGGGGGAAACTGAGGCTCAGAGAACTGGCTTCCAGTGTAGAGACACATGTTTCCTAAGCGGTGGTTTTTGGTCTTCAGGCTCTGGGGCTTGGTGGGGGGTACTCCATTTCTGGGTACAGGTTTCTTTCCGGGGTATCTAGGAAGATGGCAGATGGGGGTCACATGAGACAGGGGGACTAAGGGAGTTCACTCTAAAAAGAAAAGATACAATCAACTCTTTCGGGTTGGAAGCATAGCTCAGATGGTAGCGCACCAGCCAGGGCGCACAAGTGTCAGATACCAAGTTCGAGTCTTGGTCTCAGACAAAAAGATAAAGTGAGGCTGGGGGCAGATTAGAAGCCTGAGAGGTTAGGATACATTATAATGGACAGATGCACCGTAACCACCTGGCTCAGCAGCGTCTCCAGTTGTGGACATGCGTGGAATTATCCGAGCCTCAGTTTCCCCTCCATGCAAACCCACACACAGCCAGCCCCTTTGCAAGAACAGGAAAAAGGTTCACCATCTACCGGGGCCATTCCAGACAGGGCCACGAGAGCTCAGCCAGGCTGCTTCTCCGGGGCTGCAGGGGGCTGACAGTGTACCACCCTGCCCTGGCAGGTGGGTGACCGGCGAATGGGAGCCCTGCAGTCAGAGCTGCGGGCGGACCGGCATGCAGGTGCGCGCCGTGCGCTGCATCCAGCCCCTACACAACAACACCACCCGATCTGTGCACACCAAACACTGCAATGACAACCGGCCCGAGAGCCGCCGAGCCTGCAACCGAGAGCTCTGCCCTGGTCGCTGGCGGGCTGGGCCCTGGTCCCAGGTAAGTCCCTCTTGATACCTTACCCTTGATCCCTCCCCCCTACCACCCCCACTGAGCTTGGGAGAGACTGAGGAGGCCTTCCACTTTGGGCACAGTGAGGGCTGTGATTTCCAGAGTCTTCTCTGGCAGCCTTGGTGTGTTGGGGACTTCCAAGGCCACCCAGAGGCTCAGTCAGTCCCCACAAGGACTCCGGTGGTCTCGTGGTCACAGAGAGGCTGCGGAGTGGTCAGAGTCAGCTGATGGAGATGGCGTCTGAGCCTCCTCCAGATTGGAACCCCCGCTCGGGGTGGTGCCCCCCTTTGACTGGTGACTCTCCCCTGACAGTGCTCGGTAACCTGCGGCAATGGCACCCAGGAGCGGCCAGTGCTCTGTCGCACGGGGGATGACAGCTTTGGTGTCTGCCTGGAAGCGCGGCCTGAGACAGCCCGGATCTGCAGGCTTGGTCCCTGTCCCCGTAAGCTCTCTGTTGTGCTGTGTGTGTATGCGGGGGGGGGGGGGCATCTAAGCAAATTCTTCTCTTTCTTCAAACTGGCTGGACTTAAAGAAGTTCCTCACCGGGGCTGGGCTTTCCCTAGAGGGAATGGAAGGGAGAGAGGGTGGCATTTTGCCCCACGCTGCTGTTGGGCCAAGCCTGGTACAGACAGGGAAAATGGGCTTACCTCAGTCCAGCACGGCCTTCCCAGCCCTCTTGGTAGCGGTTGTGGACTTCTGCCAGGGGCTAGTGACAGAATACCTCCTGCAGATTCCTGGCCTAGTAGCACACACAGCTCCCCTCTCCTGGTCCCCAAGAGACTCAAGACTCCCTCAAGATCGGCCCAAGGGCTGGGAAGGTGGCTCAGTGGTAGAGTGCTTGCCTAGCATGCATGAAGCCCGGGGTTCGATTCCTCAGTACCACATATACAGGAAAGGCCAGAAGTGGTGTTGTAGCTCAAGTGGCAGCAAAGAAAAAGTGGTAGTCTTGAGCAAAAGAAGCTCAGGGACAGTGCCCAGGCCCCGAGTTCAAGTTCCACAACCGACCAAAAAAAAAAAACCAGTGGCTCAAGACTGTTTTTGCTTCTACTAAGGAAGGAATGCAGGGAGAGGTCAGGTGTACTTGCACCTTGGACCCTGGACTGGGGAGCGGAGGGATGTGGAGGGAGAAGGAGGAGGAAGATTGGGAGAAGAGACGGAAGGAGAGAGTGGGGAAGGCCAAAAGGCAGGACCAGTTTGTCCCTGGGGGGCCAGTGATGACCCCCCAGATGAGTTGGAGTCCTTTCTATTGCTCCCCCCACCCCGGGGATACCAGTGTCAGAGCCATGTTGCTTGGGCTGGGATGAGTGGGGGGCCCACCCGGAGGCCCCAGCAGCCATGCCCCCCTCTCTCCCTTCCAGGAAACACCTCCGATCCATCGAAGAAGAGCTACGTGGTTCAGTGGCTGTCCCGGCCCGACGCAGATGCACCCATGGCGAAGACCTCGTCAAGTAACCGACCCATTTATAACTCTGCCTCTGTCCTGCAGTGCATGCCCCGCGCCTTGTGGGGCCTGCCCTGGGCCCCGCTCCTCTCTCTGTACGGAAAGCTGCCCTGATCGCGGGGTGCACGCCCGCATCTCTCTTTTTCTCCGGGCTCTGTGCCCGGCAGCTCCTTGGAGCTTGTAACACCGGGTTGTGAGCGGAGGCCCGGCCTTGGGGAGCATCACCGGCCTCTCCTTGCTGTGGGGGGAGGAGGCTGGGACCTGGTTGGCGATAGCTCGTAAAGGGGCAAAGATCTGTCGTAGTGGTGCCGGAGGGGCTGGAGGTCAAAGAGCAATCGATCGTGCCCATTTGGCCCTGGTGATGGGTGCAAGCCGGCACACACCCCCTGGCTCACAATGCCCCCCGCCGTTGTGGAGGCCAGGCCAGAGGGGTCTCTAGGCCGTTGAGGTGTTGTTTTGTTTTGTTTTGTTTGCGTCGCTGTGCCGGGTGATCAGACTCCCTCCTTCCCCACCCCTCACCCCCCCCTCCAAGTTTCCAGCAGCATCGGGAGCCACCTGCTGCCGCTGCTGTCCTGTGGAGCTGCCCCTCTGCTGAGTGTGTCCTTCCGCCTTGTGACACTGTGGCCTGCTTCTGACTGGCCTTTGCATCCGGCCCACACCGCCCTGGTTCCCCCCACACACACACACACCTCCCCTGTCCTCTCAGGGGTCTGGTCGTGAAGGAGGAGACAGAGGGATGTGTCCCCTCCTGGGGGACACGATTCCTATTCTCTGTCCACTTGCTCCAATGGCCTTTTCTTACCGTGTGCATAAGACCCCGTGCAGAGGGTTGAGAGTACGAGAGATTGGTGATCGATGGATGGATGGATGGATGGATGATTGATTGATGATTGATTGTGTGATATGGATTTGCCTCGCCTACCAGTGTGAACAAACTACAGAATTACCTCAATTTTTATTGCTTTTGTGCTTAGGAAACAAACAAACAAACTATGTAGAACATGCCTTAACGTTGAAAGGTCACAGGACTGGCTGCTGAGTCCAGCCTCAGTGGAGGACGTGGTCCAGGGAGGAGGCGGGCACCAGAGGTCTAAGGGAAGAGTGTCCAAGTCACCCACTTTGTTTTTTTTTTTCTTTTTTGTGCCAAGGGCAAGGTTTCTAGATGCAGATGGTGGCCTTGCTCCTTCTGCTGAGGGAATCCGAGCTCCCGGAGTCCTGGGGACACTGGTTCCATCCATCTCCGTAAAAAAGGAGCCCCATAAGGATACCCACCTGGCCAAATGGCGCTGACTGTTTTGTGGAGACCCCCCCGCCCTGCATGGCGTGGGGGGATCCAACAGCGCGGCCTTACTCCCAGAGGGTCACACACCCTGGACCCTTAGCTGTGACCAATGTAGCACTCCTGTCCTACCCCTAGGCCAACTGCATCAATTAAGAACAAACCTGCTGGACCACGGATCCCAGCCTTCTTCTCCTCCTCCTCTTCCTCTTCCCCCTCCTCCTCTGGCACTAATTACTGTTATGTAAATAATCGGTGTGTAACTGCATACTAATCTTCATGACTGTTAACTTCCAGCTTTCTCGAGGCAATGTGGGTGACCTCTGTAGCCGGGAAGGCACAGCGTGGCTCCCAGGCATTGTGCTCTCTTGTCTATATGCACTTTGGTTTATCAGGGATATTTTATTAGTGTTTTTGTATGTATTTAATGACGTATGATTATCGGTTCCATTGTTGTTGTTGCTTTTCTGTTGTTCTTTTTATTTTTTCCTTAATGAGACCACATTAGCGTGTGCCAAAGTGACTGTGAAAAATGACCTTTTATTCTCACTAATGATGAAAAGACCTGTCATGCATCCCACAAATAAACTCAATAAAAATTCAGTCAAACTGGGTGCTTGGGTTTGGCAAGCTAATGGCTCGTTGTCTTCACCTTCATGGCCACCTCGCCAGGGAGCCAGGGAGTTGTTCTGCAGCACTGATTAGGGTGCCGACTTGACTGTAATGACCTCACAGCCCGTCCCCTGTCTACCACAAGGGTTTGGGTTCATTCTTTCATTCTCTCTCTTAAAAAAAGGAAAGTATTTCCCAACATGCAACAGTGCACTGCATGATTTGGAGTTTCTGACCTTTAATGCGAAGCAAAGTCTAGGTTCTCTGCTTCCATGTGGAGTCTCAGAATCAGGAAGAACAGTTTAGAACACCCCTGGGTGCCAGTTGCTCACACCTGTAATCCTACATACTCAGGTGGCTGAGATCCGAGAATCTTGGTTCCAAGCCAGCCCAGGCAGGAAAGTCCGTGAGACTCTTATGTCTAATACACTTCTCGGAAAAAGTTGGAAGTGGCACTGTGTCTCAAGTGGTAGAACGCTAGCCTTGAACACAAAAATGCTTAGAGACAGAGCCCAGGCCTGAGTTCAAGCCCTAGGACTGATTTAAAAAAACCAAAAAACAAAACCTGAACAGTGAAGTGGAAATGTAAGTGCCTGGTCACCTGTCCATGCACCACCACCAGGTCACTGTCCTGGCCCCAGGGTCCATCCTAGTTGTAATCATCTCTCAGTATTGTCAGGGCACTGGTTCAGGTTCTCTGGGGACTCAAGACCCTTATATAAAAGAGCCCAGTATTTACGTACAACCTAAGCACTTCCTGCTGTATAGACTAAATCATCTAAAGATCACTTAGGATGCCTAATGGCATGCAAATGCGATGTTCATACCTGTTCTTCTATATTGCTTGGGGAATAATGACAAGAAAAAAAAAGTCTGTGCATGTTCAGTAAGATGCATTTCTCTTTTTGCCAAATATTTCTGATCCATGGGCTCACCAATGTGTAATTGTAAATACGGAGTAACAACTGTAGTCAAGTTGTTCCCAGCTGATGTAATATCAAGCTCTTGACTTGTGTTGTTCTTTTTTTTTTGCCAATTTTTTTATTCACTGACTTATTTCAGTGTGTATGTGTTTGTGTGTGTGTGTACTGGGGCTTGAACTTGGGGCCTCGTGCGCTCACTAGGCTTTTTTGTTTGTGGCTGGTGCTCTACCATTTGAGCCACACCCCCAGTCCAGCTTTTTGGGCTAGCAAATTGGAGATCAGAGTCTCACAGACTTGTTTGCCTAGGCTGGATGGATTTCAACTTTCAGCTCTCAACTGCCTGAGTAGGTAGGCTTATAGGTGTGAGCCTATAATGTCAACCCAGTTGACATTTTCATTTTTTTTGGGGGGGGGTCCAGTCGTGGGGCTTGAACTCTGGGCCTGAGCGCTGTCCCTCAGTTCTTCAGCTCAAGGCTAGCACTCTACCACTTGAGCCACAGCGCCACTTCCGGCTTTTTTCTTTTTGCTTATGTGGTGCTGAGGAATCGAACCCAGGGCCTCAGGCATGCAAGGCAAGCGCTCTACCACTGAGCCAACTTCCCAGCCCGACATGTTCATTTTTAACAATGGAAGGCAATGTAGCTGCTCGGAGAATGTCCAGAGGGAGTCAGACAAGGAATTCCTCTATGGAAATAGGTAAAAGGGAGCCATGAGCCCAGTCATCAGTGCTGACTGTTTTACTTACCCAGTGAGTACTGAGCACTTCTGTGGATCAAGCTCTAATCCAGACAAGCTTTAACCAGGGATCAGCCAACTTTTTCTACCAAGAGCTAGGTATTGTGGCTGAGAAGGCCACTATCACACTGCTCAATACTGCCCTTGTATTGGGAGAGCAATGACAATAAATGGAGTGTGGCAGAGTGTCAATAAAACTTTATTTATAAAACCAGATGAGAGAACAGATCCTTCTATCACCATTGCTTCCTGGCTCCTATGGCAGATCTTATAGCCAGCCCTTTTCCATATCCCCACCTGTATCCCGAGGAGCGCTGAGGTCAGTGGGGTTTTCACAAAACTTTCCGTCTCAGTGGCTACTTAGAGAAGGGAGTACAGGTGGGGCTCTGTGTCCCCTCCCCTAAACCTCAAGCAGGACCGTGCTGATTTGCCTGCATAATGTCTTGGGTGTCTGAGGAAAGCACACTCAAGTGTCAAATCCCTGAGAGCCACCGTCTAGGCCCCTGAGTGTAAGACCTTCACCCTCCAATCTACTGGTGAGCGTTTCTCAATCAGTTAGGACCACCTGGGCTTTCCCAGAACGGCTGGTCAGCTTGTGCAGTGAGGGCTGCAGCCAGTCATGTTTCCTCTTTGTTTTGGCCACTTAGAAGTACAGGTTCATTGTTTTGGGTGAGGGAGGGGGAGATGTCTGTCTGTCTGTCTGTGGCAGTATGTGCCGTGAATGTTCTTGCCTGTAGCTTTAGTTGATTTCTAGGTTGTATTTTCTGCCTCGGGCATTCGTAGCTTCTTTCCGTTTATCTCTTTTATACTTGTATGCGCAGACATCCTTACATTCTTTGATTCACCGAGCTTGGCTTGGGGACTGAGGGTGTGTACACACAGCTGATCCTTGGGACTTTGAGGGTGATGGCAGTCAGGCAGCTCCGGTCACTTTTAGATGACAATAATATGGGAACTTGCAGGCTGGGAGGGAGTTGGGGCAGGATAGACCAGGAGTCTGCGGAATAGGGAGCTTTTACCTCCTAAGAGAGCTTGGGCGATGCTTCAGAGGCTGAAAAAGGAAATTCTGGAGCAGAATGACTGGATGAGCTGAAGAGAGGACAAATGATACAGAGGCAAACAATGAAAGGGGCCTTTTTTTTTTTTTTTTTTATTAAAACCATGATGCAACCCAGAGGCAAGGCAGCGTGGCCAGACAGGAGTGGAAGAGAGGCGTGGACAGGCTGGGAAGGACTTGGAGATGAGGGAGCAGGTGGGGCAGGGACACCACGAATCCGGCTGAGGTGTCTGAAAGGCCACTCACTGAGGCTGCTGGTGCCATCTGATGCCATGAACTTGGGCTAGATGGGTAAGAATGTGCCAGGTGTCTTTGGACCCACGGGAAGTACAGCTGGGAGCAATGGTCCTTGGTGGGAGCGGAGGGTCTATTCCTCCTGGGTGCGCAGGAGAGCTACATGGCGATGATGCCTGCTCCCTCCTCCTCCATCCCACTGTCCATCCTTGAATTAGGGGATGAGGTACATGGAAGGGAAGGTGCATCAGGAGCTTACGTGAGGGTATCAGGAGCCATCACTGTGGAAAGAGCTGAAAACGTGACTGGCAGGGTGGGGCCCAGTGAGCTCTGAAACCAAGAATTCACAGTGGAGCTCATCTCCCTCTTCTGTCTGAGGTATTCTTTGACATTGAATGGGTTGGGTAAATCCTGTCCTTTTTCAGGTTGTGGGTGGAATGCTACGGGAGAGGGAAAGGGGTGTGACATTTTGGGTCAAAAGGGAGAGGGACAGCCAGAGAGGAATGATGGCCTTGAATCGACAGAGCTGTGGGCAGAGGGGGGTGGGCTAGGAAGAAGACAGCTGTGCAGGGAGAGACCTGAGAGAGCCAGGACTCTGCGTGCTGGCTGGACCATGAGAGCCAGTTTCCTGTATGGGAAAATGCTGGACAGAGGGTGAGCGTTTAGCAAAGCATTCAGTTTGTTTGAGGAAGGGCTGCCCAGTGGGTAAGTTGAGGCAAGTGTAGATAGAGAAACACACGCACTGGCCACTGTTCAGAGCACCTGGGGAGTCTGCGTCAGGATGGGGGTGTGGCAGGGCACACGGGAGCTCACAGCCAGGCTCTGGGATGGGCGCTTTTAGGTTTCATTTTGTTATAGTCAGGACTTGTTAAGTGGCATTGGGGTCGCCACGAGGGTCTGTAGTGTGAAGAGCCGGCCAAGTTCCATTCTTGTAAGCATTGAAATCACTCTGAAAGAGCGAACATCTCAACCTTTGAGACCCCTGGAAAAATCCAGCTGCAGCTGGGGCTTTGCTTGCAGGAGGGGCGCGGGGCTCGATGGATGCCACCCTGCTAGGCACGTGGACGCCGCGAGCACACAGACTATCCGTGCAAACGCTCTGGCTCTAGGCTGCCTCTGGGCTCTTTCTCACATGCCTCCTCCAGCCGCTGCACCCTGCGGGGGGCACCAAGTCCCCCTTACCCTGTCCTTTGGTTATTTGTCCCAATTTTCTCTTTCAGAGGACCACTGCCAAGGTGACAAGTCAATGTTCTGTAGGATGGAAGTCTTGTCTCGCTATTGCTCCATCCCAAGCTACAACAAACTCTGCTGCAAATTCTGCAATCTGCAAAACAACCTCACCGACCTGGACGACCGGGCAGAGCCACCGCCGGGGAAACACAACGACATCGAGGTGTTCATGCCCACGCTCCCAGGACCCACCCTAGCCACGCAGACACAGCCTTCGCCGGGCGCCAGCCCGGAGATCCCTCTCAATGTCTCCAGCGTCAATGCCTCCAGCACCGAGGACCACCCAGAAACCAATGCTCTAGATGTCCCCTACAAGGTCCATGGCCTGGATGACGAAGCCCAACCGCCCAACTTAATCCCCCGACGACCGAGCCTGTATGAAAAGACCAGGAACCAAAGGATCCAGGAGCTCATTGATGCAATGCGGAAGAAAGAGGCGCGCCGGAAGGCCTAATAAAATGCAAAGAGCATCGTGGCGTTCATGTTTCTTGCTTGTAGAGATATTCCATGGGATGGAGAGCAAATCTTAAGCCGTTGGACATGAAGCCAAAGTTCCTGATTCTAAAAGGTTTCGTGGGGGGGGAGGGGAAGAAGGGAATGACACTGTGTATGTGTGTGTGCATGTGTGTGTTGGTGTATGTGTGTTGGCGTGTGTGCACATGCGTGTGCATAAGGCAGTCAGGTTAGACTGTATATTCTTTTGCTGGATGAGGAATCACCTGAATCGTGTAATAGTGTTGGGTGCAGAGTAGACAGGACTGGAGAAGAGCAGGAAGCAAAAGGGAAAACAGGAGCAATTGGACTTCCCCAAACTGCTGAACAGTGGATGGCAAGTTCCCTGTCCCTAGGAGATATGGCTAAGACATTTCTCATTAGGCCCCAAATCAGGACCCACCCACGGGCACTGTTAAGACACCCTGAGATTTCCTTCATAACTAAGCAGTGGTCAAGATGAGCTCTCTAGGGTCCTAAGGACCAGGCCGGTGCTGAGGATGAATGCAGTGACCAGTTTGGGACAGTGGGGACACACTGGGAACTTACATACACCATGTTAGAGCGGCTTGTGAGCTGTGGCCATGGCTGCTAGGGTGAAATCTGTCTTCCTCCAGGAGCCCTGGCTTGGCTTTTTCAAAAAAAAAAAAAAAGGCATAGTTTTGTTTCTGTTTTTGTTTTTCCTATGAAAACTCTGTCTTTAAGTCAACTCTAAATAGTTTAAAGGAAATTTGGAAGACTCTTAGGGTCTGAATCCAGTCTCAATCATTAATTCATCACCGGGGGTTGCCTTGATCATTAAGAAGTTCACAAAAGTCATCTCATTTGGTGCTCACATTGTACTGTGTTCAAATCTCAGCTGAGCTTCAGCTGTGCTGCTAATTCTCCCCCCCCCTCCCCCCCGGGGAAAGTGATGAGATTCCTGGAACTAGAGAGGAGGACAAATCCAAACAGGAAACATGAGACGAAGACAGCAAGGAAGACAGTAAGTCCCTTCCCCTCCACCCTCCGGCCTTGCTTGCTGGACCATGAACTCTGCGGATACAGAGCCCCAAGCTTCTCCTCCAGCCAGCCTTTCCCAAGGGTATCGGAGGATGTGGGGGGCACCTGCTGAGCTGTAAGTGGTCCATGGCCTAAGAATCCATCGTTCCGGGGTCAGAATGCAGCCCCCAGGGTGGGAGAGGCCTGGGACAGCTTAGCTTTGGAGAACAGGCTCCCCCTATCTGGTTCTGGCCTGCCCCCCCACCTCATCCCTCGGAAGTTTGAGACCCCAGGACTGGGGTACAGGCCTCTAGTGGGGGAGGGGGAATAGAGGAGGAAAAGGAGAGAAGCTTTGCCCTTTCAAAAACTTCTATCTTTGGCAGAAAGATGTTTCTTTGAGCCAGATGTTGGGGGGGGGAGGAGAAGGAAATGGGGGAGGGGGAGGGTGCTCACCTTGACCTTTCATGACCTTGGTGCTTTGTGAACATGTGGTTCTAGCATTCCAAAATGAGACCCAGGGGCACATGAGCTTCTTAGCTGGGCCTAGTGGGTGGATAATTCTGGAGTTTTCATGTGTAGGAACCTTCTAGAAGCTTTGTATTCTCACCAATTATATATCTTAGAGAACTCCTCCTTGTTAGACATTGACTCAGGATGGTCATGGTCCGGTAATGGCTACTTTCTTTTGAGTGTCAGGGTGCTAAGTATGCTTGTCAGTATCTGTGTGTGTGTGTGTGTGTGTGTGTGTGTGTGTGTGCATGTCATGATGTCATGGGGGGGGTAAGGAACAAAGTTGGAATGTAGGGACCAGCTAGAAAACAGCATCTGGCCTCACTAGAAAACAGCATCTGGCCTCACTTGCCACAGGGGAAGTAGCTGGCCTCCCTTCCTCCCTTCCTCCCTCCCTCCTGCCGTCACCTCCCGCCCCCATCCGTACATGTTCTGTGCCCCAAGAAGCAAACTGCAGACAAGGTGAGCTGTGTCTCCCAGGGTGTGCGTGAGAACTCGCCCGTGGCCCTGCCTCAGGAAGTGGAAGTGGATCCCACAGGCCACACTCCTTTATAGAACCCGGTGCTCTTGTTCTGGGCCTAATGAGCAGCATTACCTGCTTGGGTCTGAGGGAGAATGGGGAGGAAGTAGGAGACTAATGCTAGCCAGGAAGTCTGACTCAGTTTACCCAACTGAGGGATGTGAGGCTGAGCAAAGCACTTGTTTGGGGACATTGTCCGGGCACCTGTCCTGTGTGTGAGGGAGAAAGTCGCCCTTGGGAGCTGACGTCCAGCCTGGCCGTGTTCCCACGAGCAGTCCTCAGGGTCTTGGGCCACAGAGCCACAGTTTTCTGAGGTTAGAGTCCCCAAGACACTCTGCCCCAAGGGAGTAGCGCCACCTGGACAGAAACAGCAGGCTTCCCAGGGAAGCCCTGGCCCAGAACCTTCCTGAGCTTTCAGAGCCAGCTTCGGCATCCCCCAGAGACAGGTGGGTGTCTTCTGGAGAGTTCCCAATACCACAATGGCATACAGGCTGTCCCGTGTCACCCAGAAAACTTCCTGAGGTAGCCGAGTCACTGCTCACCCTTAGGGAGACTCACACTAGATTTGGGGGGAATCTAGCTCTCTGGATTACTCCTCTTGGGAAAACCCATGGAATTTCATGTATATGCCTTATCATGTGTATTTTTGTCTATTTCGAGTATATAAATGGTGCTTGGTAGCAATGTCTCGGTCAGATGAGACATTATGGTTCTATTTACTCCCATTCGACAGGTAGCCGCCACACAGAAACACCAAGGTGCTGAACTTAAATCACAGAGTTTTATCTTCCTGGCAATAGCCGACAATACGTATTTGTTGTGTATAGCAACACTCCACTCCTTACTTGGATAACTTATTAAAGTTACAATGTCTGTGTTTTTGCAAATCACCAATGTGTCGTTTATTACCTCGACCTATGAGCAGAAGGGAAAGGTCAGTGACGTCCCAAGGCCAGCCTCATGTGGGGGAACACAGAGTAGCGTAGTCACAGCTGCTCAAATCAGGACCCTGTGGTGGGGGGCAAAGGACCCCTTTCCCAACCCCCCACGAAGGTGATATTCCATGACTCAGCCAAGAGCCCCAGCTAATCATTCAGTGATGGGAATCATCTAAATATAGCAATTAAGATACAGACACTGTCATCATAGTTTAAAAAAACTACATTATTACTTGTGCACGAAACCCACTTTAATAAAAAAAATTAATAGAGGAAGTTGTACAATGTTAACACTAGCTAGAAGAAAGCTGGTGGGCTGGGGTGTCACTCAGTGGCGGGGACAATGAGTGGCCAGCATGTGCAAGACCTTATAATACAGAAACACAGCAAAAACAAACCAGAGAGAGCTGGATGCCTTCTATTCATTTCATCCTTGTGTTCATTTTGAATCAGACTTTACGACCAATGGTTAAGCAGGGGCACAGAGGAATTACACAGTGATAAAGAAGTAAATTCTCAATGACATCAAAGCAATCCCTACTATGGAGGCCAAGCGCCACAGAGCAGGGAGTCGATTGCAGGAGAAATGGACCCATCAGCACTTCAGTACTTCTCTGTCATTGACTGATGGACCAAGCGGGCAGAAACTCAACAAGAACATCATTGGACTCAAAAGCATCATCTATCAGCTGAACCTTCCCTGATACTTAGAAAAGACATAAATCAGTAGCAGCAGGAGAGATCCAGCCATCCCAACTTGGGGTGTGTACCTGGAGGAGCAGTTCAGTATGCTGAAGAGATACTACGCCCCCCGAGTTTACCACAGCACTGGTCACAAGCGCACAAGATATGGCATCAATGTTGTGTCTATCAGTGATGGACACAGAAAATGGAGTGTGGATACAAAATGGAATGTGAGGCGTCCTGAAAAAAAGGAAAGAAATCCTGTCATTTGCAACAACATAGATGAACCCAACGTGAAATAAGCTAGGCACAAAGAGACAAAGCGCCACACGATAGCACTCATGTGTAACCTGCAAACAGAACTCGCCGCCATGACAGGGGAAGTTTTGGGTACTAGAGGATAGGAGAGCAGGGAATGGGGGGTATTGGGAAGTGATGGCCAAAGGATACAAAAGTTTCAGTCAAACAGGAAAGATAAGTTCAAAAGAATTTTTAGGGGGGGGTATGGTCAAGGGGCTTGAACTCAGGAGTTGGGCATTGTCCCTGAGCTTTTGTGCTCAAGGCTAGCACTCTGCCACTTGAGCCACAGCGCCACTTCTGGTTTGGGGATGGCTAATCGGAGATAATAGTTTCACAGACTTTTCTGCCTAGGCTGTCTTCAAACCACGATCCTCAGAAGAGAGCTATTTTTAAAGGAGAAAGAGCAGGGGATATGGAAGAAGAAACAGAAGAGGAACAAGAGAAGGACAAGTAGAAGAAATGAAATGCACAATCTTCCCAAGCTTACTTGAAGCATTCACCAACATATAAACCAAATTCTGAACCATAAAACATCTCTCCGACAAATCTAAAAGAATAGAAGTCATATAAAGTACGCCATCAGACCAAACTGAACTAAACTAGAAATCAGTAACAAAAAAAAATGGGAGAAGGGGTGGCTGAGCAACACAGTTCTAAATAGAACATGGGTCAAAGAAGTCTTAAGAGACAACGCATATTTGGATCTAAAAAAATACAACTTAAAATTTTAGGGTGCCCCAGTCCAACGCCACCCCATTTTGGGTTTTCATTATGGCAGCAACCCACCCTCAGATACTAGTTCTGTACTAGTCAGCCACTGCTGCATCACAAAGTGTCTCCTCAAAACTTCGCAGGTTCGTGGGCAGTGTCTGAGACTTAGAAGGCCATAGCGAGCGGTTTAGATGAGTGCTTCTGCAGTGTGTCATGCGAGGTTGCAGGCAGGCTGGTGGCTAGAGCTGTAGTCTGGCTTGCAGGTCTGATGCGGCAGTCAGCCTCCCATCACTGTGACAAAACACCTGCAAAAAGGAGCTTAAAAGGAGGAAAGGTTCATTTTGGCTCAAGGTCTTAGAGGTTGCAGTCCATGGTTGTGTGGCCCAGTGGCTTCTAAGCCTCTGGCAAGGCAAAGAGAGAGAGACATAGACCTTTCAAAGGCACCAATGATCTATTGCTTCCAAGCAGGGCCCATGTCTTAGAAGTCCCCAACACCTGTCATGCATCAATAATGGCTGAATCCATTCATGAGGTCAGAGCCCTCCTGGCCTAGTCATCTCCCGAAGGTCCAGTCTCCAGTTAGTACGGGAGGATCTATATCCCATATTGTTAGAGGCCTCAGTTCTTGGCTGACTGCCAGTCAGTCCCACACTTCACTGACCACACAAAATTCTCTACCAGCTATCCTCATGACAGCCAGCTTCCAAAGGACACATTCCCCCAAACAGAAGCCAGTCTTTAACCAAATCTCTCCATGGCATGTCTTCTCATCTACCTGCATTCTAGTCATTCAAAGTGAGTCCCTAAGCCCAGCCCCCACTCAAGGGCTGGTATGACGCTCTATCACACTCCTAAACCCTCAGGGCCAAGTTTTGAAAGCCCCTCAGTCAGTTCTTGGTCTCTCTCTCTGTTCCAATGGTCTCTCCGGCTCTCCATTCTCCAGTGTCAGCTCTTACTATGACAGCACTGTGAAAGTTACACCACCACTCAACTTGATTCTGCTTTTCAGAACTATTCCTCTGCTTTTTAAATTTTCTTTTCTTTCCATACAAGTTTTTAGGGCTGGCTTGTCTATTAAGCATATTATTACATTCGTTACAAGAATGATATTACATCTGTCTCAACACATCAGAATTGCCAAGTCTATTAACTACAGAGACCTCTACATAGTCTGTGTGTCCATTAACTTAGTCCTTCTCAGACTGGCATTGGTTCGGTGTTTTAGACTTCTGTCATTTGCTTTCTTGTCCTTTTTCAAAAGTTACAAATGGAGTATCTTGCTTGAGCTCATTTTGATTGCTTGATGCAAGTGAAAGATGGACACGTGTTAACCTGATTATCTTGTTGTCTGACTAAACTCATTCATTTTGCGTTTTGTAGATTTCTTTGGGTTTTCAGAATGGAAAATTGATGCAAGACCACTTTCCCTTCTTCCTTTCTGATCTAAAGGCCTCTTGCTTCCTGCCTCGTGCAGACTGGCAGTATGATAGTGAATAGGACATAGTATCTTGTTCCTAACTTTAATCACATGGTTGATCATCAGGAAAATGTTATTCCTGAGGTTTTGGTGGATCCACTTTACTAGGCTAAGATCTCTTGTTTTCTTTTTTACAATACTGGGGTTTGAAGTGAGTCGAAACATCACACTACACTCCCTAAATATGTACAACCAAGTGTCAATCTAAAACATTCCCACCAGTCTTTGTTTCATAATTCCAACATATATCACCTTGAAGTGTCTTTATCTCCTTCCTAACCAATGGTGGGCATTTTCCTGCTTTATCTATTATGTGTAATTCTGCCTTGCATCCTGGGCATTTTGCCGATTTTAAGACTATGACTAATTCTGGGAAATGTTTTGATTTTTTTTTTCTAAGCAGGCAATTGACCAGGTTAGCTTGGTCACCAGTTCCAATCCTCCTGTGGATTGTGCTTCTAAGATTGATGCCGTTTTTCTCACGCAGCCAGTGAGCTGAGGGGTGATCTGCACACATGCGGATCAAGGCCGAGTCCTGATCACACAGGCGGCTCTGACAGATGACTGGAGTCTCCTCGTCTCTGCCACCAGCCCAGCACCTTCCAGCTCCTGAGTCCTCTGTGTTCCTAAGCTCTGGCTAGAAATCCAAGGGTTCAGGTGCTGCTCTGCCTCACATCTGGTGGACATATCACCTCCAGGCCCACGTAGCAGGGAGAGAGGGAAAGAAGGAAAAGCAATGGGGGTGTCCTGGCCCTGGGTGGCCCACAGTTCTTCTTGGCAGAGACGAGGGTTCCCCTCTCTCAGAGGTGAAGACACTGTCAGCCTCCACCATTCTCACCATATGAATGCCCAGGAGCTCCGGATGCTCTTGCTTTAAACCACTTCCCTCCCCAAAACGGCCTGTTGTCACCATGTTGTGGGGTCCCCAGCTGCCCCACACAACAGCTCTATCCAGTAGCAGTACAGAGCTCCTGAAGCAGAGCTCCCTGAGACAATGCGGGGTGAAATCTGATGGTCCTTCGTAAGTCACTTTGCCTCAATTTTTATTAATTCTTAAACATCCAGACAAGCTTTTAACATGAATATCTCTACATCTACCACAAAGGCCCCACAAGTTAATTTTCTTACATACTCACTTGAAAATACCCTGCCAACATCACGACTTTTTAAACCTAAAATCTTCTGCATGCATCTCCTAAAAACAATGCTACTAACCCAATACCGTCGCCTGTTCAAGACATCGAACCACTACATCATCTGATGCCCGTTCCATCTTCATAGCTCCTAAATAGCCCAGAGGCCTTCTAGAGTTTCTATTGTTTTTCTGGATCAGAACCCAATAGAGGATTATATGGCCAGATCAGTCATCTTTTTACAATGTTCCAGACTCTGGATTTGTGTATGGCCCTATAATTCAACTTATTACTCGATTCCTTGTGATTAGGAAGTTCAGATAAAAGATCTTTAATAGATTCTTTTCATTAGACATTTTGGCAGTGTATCATAAACAATTATGGTGGGATTTATTCTACATGTCACTCATTAAAAGTCACATGTCAGCCCTCCACATAAGCAGTGACACTCAGCCAGTTATAAAACCAAATCTACTTGGTGTCTGTGGGTTGTTTCATTATTTATTTTTGAGTAAGGATTTTGCTGTGTAGCAAAGACTGGCGTTAAACTTGCAATCCTCCTGCCTCCACTTCTCCTAAGTGCTGGGATTACAGGCATGCCTCACTATGCCAACTGGTATCTGTAAATGTCCGCCATCATCTACACAGAGTTCCTTACATTTTTTTTTTCAGCTAGTGTTTTTTTTTTTTTTTTTTACTATCCCTTGAGTTGTTCTAGATTTAATTACATTAAGGATTGTAAAATGGTCGTTTTCTTAAATTCTTCTGTATACATTTGAAAGATGAGCTTGTTTTATCTGTTTTTATCATTATGCTTTTCTTCTTCTTAGTGTATTAAAAACAATCCTAGTGATAAATCTTTGTGATGTTCAAATTTCCCTAAATTTGGCTGTTGGGAATGCTTTCAAAAGAGTGGGTCTCTTTGTTCTTCTGATGTGACTCCAATAATCCTCAAATGCTATCTTGTGTTTTCATTCAGGAAAAGCTAAGTTAGGCCCACTACTTCCACATTGGAGTCACCCACATCTCCAAGAACTCAGCTTCCTCTTAGCAGGAATGCTATCTAGAAAGCCAGATTGTTCTACTACACATGCCCACTGCTATTGGCACCACATGGGGGTTTTGAGGTCAGTTGTGAAAAGCCTCATTTCCCTTGTAAATATGTATTTAAATAGATAAAGGGACTCCTTCTGTTTAGCTAAACCAAGTCAATGAAGAAACCCATCCTGATGAATGCTGAGACGGCTTCATTCTAAAACCATTCTCAGACAGACGGTGTGACGGTGTAATTAATTGCAGTAGAACCATTTTAAAACAGTTCCAACTACGATGGTCAGGAAATAGGCCTGGGGTGAGGGGCTATATCAAAGGGATGAACAGATTGTTTAATCATAAAATATTCATCTATAACGTTACCCAGAATTCCTCCAAGATTCACACTAGAGGGGCAATGTTGCATGAGAAACACCCCGAGCAGCACCCTCTGGGCCCTCACACTGGCTCTGAGGATTTAAGGACTGTCATAAACATAGCTACAACCAGAGAGCTATCGAAAAAATAAATCTGGTTTTAAGTCAGTAATGAAGACTCAAATAAAGGGAAAGCTGAAAAGGCAAAACCAAATGGATTAGGTTACTGCGATGGCGTTGAACCAGGCCACAACACAACCAAGCAAAAGCCATAGTGAACGGAATCTCTCCCATGGGTCATGGGAGACGGTATCAGATGCTGACCTTCCGTAACAGGCCCTGAGACCTACAGCTGCACGTCACCCTACCCACCCTCTACGGTGCACTATGCTAAGACTACCACACTACTTAAGAAATAACAGAGGAAAGCAAAACCAAGAGTCTCCCTTTGACCAACGTTTACATTGTACAAAACAAAATTCTAAATTCGTAAGACTAATTTTTTTCTTTCATCAACGACTTGGGGGGAAAAAAGTATTCCACCACTCTGTGCACTTGCCTATGTGCATACAGTGACATCACTGCTACTGTGACGTCATAGCCATCACCATGTGTTGCACTGTTGGCACGAAGCAACTCTGCTGAGCCCACCAGTCAGCTCAAAAGCCCTGCACACGGGACTCTGGATGGGCCAAATGCGTGGCCATGTAAGAAACATTACTTGCTTACTCGTGGTGTGCACTGGACTTTTGATGGACAGATCAGTGTCCACGCCTTCCCTACATGGCTGTACGTACAGATGCGCTGACACATCTATGCTGCTTATGGAGCAAACCATGAAAGGCCCGGGTTTCACCCCGTAGAAGGTCAGGCTGAATGAACTGCTTCCGTCCTTGGCATGTAGTAAAAGAGCGCCGGTGGGCAGTCACCTTATCCACCTCCAGAAGCTGCCTCTTGGAAAGAGAACCCACGATCCACTACAACGTGGGCTTTTCGAAGAAGCAAGGCCTTCCTCCACTTTTCCTATGAGTTTCCAAAGGTGGCTGGATTTTTAGGAATCCCGTCGTTCAGTGGGGGCTATCAAACAGGCCACAGTTAGGGCAGCAGCCTGGGACCCCCCACCACGAAGGGTTCCTGGGGGAGGGAAGGGGGTGTCTGGAGCCCCAGGAGGGCGCCTGTGCTCACGGCCCGGGGAGCACCGCGGGGTCGTCGGAGGAAGCGAACCTGTGATAGGGCGTCAGGGCGGCGCCGTACAGGAAGGGGGTCCCGTACGCCTTCCACTTGTACAGCCTCTCCTTGGTGTGCACCTTCTTGTGCCGGCACAGGTTGGAGCGGTAGCTGTAGGCCTTGCCGCACTCCAGGCACTTGTAGAGCTTCTCGCCGGTGTGGATGCGCTCGTGCTCGGTGAGGAACGAGTACTGGCTGAAGGCCTTGCCGCACTGCCGGCACTGGTAGGGCTTCTCGCCGGTGTGGATGCGCTGGTGCCGGTACAGGTTGGACTTGCAGCCGAAGGCCTTCCCGCACTCGCCGCACGTGTACAGCTTCTCGCCCGTGTGCAGCTTGCGGTGCTCGTTGAAGGACGAGTGCTGGTTGAAGGTCTTCCCGCACTCGGGGCACTGGTGCGGCTTCTGGCCGGCGTGCAGGCGCTGGTGCTCGGCCAGCGCGGCGGTGCGCGTGAAGGTGCGGCCGCACTGCGGGCATGGGCACAGCCGCTCGCCCGTGTGCAGCCGCTGGTGCTCGGCCAGCGAGGGCAGCTGGCTGTAGCCCTTGCCGCACTCGGCGCAGCGGTAGGGCTTCTCGCCGGTGTGCGTGCGCAGGTGGCGCTGCAGCTTGGCCCGGCAGTTGAAGGCCTTGGCGCACTCGCCGCACTTGTACAGCTTCTCGCCGGTGTGGATGCGCCGGTGCACCGTGAGCGTGGAGCACTGGCTGAAGGCCTTCCCGCACTCGCGGCAGCGGTAGGGCTTCTCGCCCGTGTGCACCCGCAGGTGCTTGATGAGCGTGGAGCTGCTGCCGAAGGCCTTGCCGCACTCGCCGCACTTGTAGGGCTTCTCGCCGGTGTGCACCCGCTGGTGGGCCAGCAGCGACGAGCGGTGGCTGAAGGCCTTCCCGCACTCGCCGCACCCGTGCGCCTTCCCCGCGCCGCCGCCGCCGCCGCCGTGCAGCCGCCCCTGGTGCTCCAGGAGGTGAGCGCTCTGGCTGAAGCTCTGCCCGCACTCCCGGCACGCGTGAGGCCGGCCCCGGGGGGAAATCTGGAAGCATCCCGTGAGCTCGAGAGCCTGGGGGAGGGCCCGTCCTCCGAGAGCGGGGTACAGGCTGGGGATCCTCTCGGTGGGCACGCTGGGCGTGGACGCCGGCGCTGCGCTGCCCAGCGAGGAGGGCCTCGCCCCGGCGCCCGGGCTGCCAACTCCACGCAGGCCCTGCTGGCGTGGGGCCGGGCGCTTCACTCGCTCCCGCCCCGCCACGCTCGCTGCTGCATGCACGGTCCTTCCCAAGGGCAGCGCGGGGCCCCCGGGCTGCAGGGGTTCTTTCTTTAGCAGCCCTCCAGACCTTCCTTCCGGTCGTGTGGCTTCTTTCCCAGGCTCCACCTTGAAATCTGAAATGAATGGGAAGGGTGAGGGCTTCCCCGCTCTGCCGGGCAGAGGTATGCCTGCCTCAGCAGGGCGGGGGGCTGGCAGCAGCCCAGAGGAGGCCCAATGCCCTCCAGAGCAGACATGGATGGGGCCCGTGGACGGCCAGATGTGCCATGAGGTCCCTGCTCAGGAGCAGGGAGGGAGGACACCCTGGATAATGTGACTCCGGAAGTACAGGGCCTGCGGCCTGAGAGATGGGGACCCCGGAGCAGGCTTAGCAAGGGCAGGTGGCCAGCTCCAGCCGAACCCCAGGGGCTCCAGCGAGCACATAAGCCTTCTTCCCGTTCACACCACACCACTTTCAAATGTTTGAGTTGTTTTTCTTACAAGCTGTGATTCCCTGTGTGATCGGAATCACATATCTTATGTCTGTTAAAGGGGAAGCAGTTAAAAGACATGCTGGGGTTTAAAACTTATCCTAGTCCTAGAGCAACTGTATTTCTCTGTCAACTGTATTTCACCTAAGTCCAAAAGGCTGATTTTTAAAGAAGAAAAAGGGCCAGGCAGAGTGGGCTCAGGCCTGTGATCCTGGCTACTCAAGGCAAAGATCCAGAGGCTCGTACTTTGAAGCCAGCCCAGGCAAAGTGAGACCAGACTCAATCAATGAGCTGGGCACCATGGTGTGCACCTGTAATTCCACCCAACTACTTGGGAGGACATGAGAGAATTGTGGCTTGAGGTCAGGCTTGGGAAAAAAAAAAATCAAGACCCTACCCAAAAAATAAAAAAAGAGGTAGGGGTGTAGATCAAGAGTTAGAACATCCACCTAGCAAGCATGACACTCTGAGTTCAAACCTCAGTACCAAAAAAGGGAAGGAAGAAAGGAAGGAAGGAGGAGGGAGGAGGGGAAGGAAGGAAGGAAGAAGGGAGGGAGGAAAAAAGTGAGGGAAGGAAAGAGGGGGAGTAAGTCAGCCATGGGCCTGTCAGGACTGGAGGAGTAACAATTTTCTCCTATTGCCCTGCCACATCTTTCTCCTTACTATGTGATTGGAGGAGAAATGCATGGTCAAATCTTCTAACGTGCTACCACCAGAACAGCACTCTCTGAAGTCAGGAAATCTGTGAGCTACACAGGACAAAGATGTCTTGGAGTTCTGAACTGCGCGCCAACCCACAGCTCAGCTCTGATTCCACGGGAACGTTAGCTTGAGTAGCTCGTAAGGTGTGTGTGTGGGGGGGGGGGAGTTAAAACATGGCTCTCCTCATGTGAGCCACAATTGCACGTGGATTACACCACAGCAATCAGGTGACCATAGTACTTAAATAAACCCTGCAGTTGAAATCAAACACAAGGGACCCTAAGTCTCTCCATGGGGCCCAGTCTCGGAACTGCTGCTTCGCGACCTGCCCATCTGTGCACAGGCTCCCGGATGCTGGATTCCCATCTCCCGCTCACCTCCACAAGTGTCCCTGGAGTCTTCGCTTTCCATGCTGGGATCTTCTCCCTGTCGCAACTGGCAAATCACCTTAGGCGTTGACGCTGAAATCCCTGCCCGAGGGGAAGGAAATAGAATCTGAAGGGAGGCGAAAGGAGGGAGCGGACAGAACTCACATCCAGATCCTGCGCTCAGCCACCAGGGCCAGCCTGGCAGTGCCCTCCTTGGCTGGCATAGAACAGGACGCAGGCTTTACTTCAGAAAGGATTCAGTGAGCAGGGGGGGCTGCTGTGCTTCCCAAGGACATCTACATATCCTGATCTAAGCATCTCAAGCTAGCCAAGGAGCAGACTGAGAAGGGAGGGCAGAGGCGCGGGGCACATGGAGCGACATGGAAGCGTCACTCCCAGCACCCCAAGAAGGGAGCTCCGATGCTCACCCAGTGAGAGCAGGTGGCTGTGGGTCTCCAGCATCACCTCCCGGTACAAGCGTCTCTGGGCGGCATCCAGCTGCGACCACTCGTCCCGGCTGAAGAGCACGGCCACGTCCCTGAATGTCACCAACTCCTAGGATGAAAACCAGTGCCACTCACCTGCGCTGCCGCCTTCATCGCCAGGATTCAAGCACAACCCCATCCCCTCCCCCAAATCTCAGGAGCCCAAAATTTTCAAGTCAGCTCTCCACGTAAATACCAGTTAACTGTTTAGGAACTAGCCATTGGGATCAAAGAAATGTCACATGCTGTGAGGAAAAGAAGAAAAAAAAAGTCCCCACTGACAGCGAGTGAAAATTCCAGCCCAGCATCTTTCAAAGTATCTAGGCAAGTTGTCCTTACACTCAAAAGACAACTTAAATGAAGGAATAGAGTAAAATAAAAAATCCGAATACATTTAGGGAAATGAGGGCAGGTTAAGGAAAATTCCAACAGCAAAAGAGACATTAAAAAAAAAACAACAAACTCATTGCCAGGCGCCGGTGGCTCACGCCTGTAATCCTAGCTACTCAGGAGGCTGAGATCTGAGGATCGTGGTTCAAAGCCAGCCCGGGCAGGAAAGACCGTGAGACTCTTATCTCCAATAAACTGCTAGAAAACCGGGAAGTGGCGCTGTGGCTCAAGTGGTAGAGCACTTGCCTTGAGCTGAAGAGCTAAGGGACCAGTGCCCAGGCCCAGAGTTCAAGCCCACGACTGACCAAAAAAAAAAAAACTCAGTCACAAAATGGTAAAATAATAGTATTCATTAGTGTTTGTAATGAATGTATGCATGTCAAGTGTTGATGGAATCTCCTTGACCTCATAAAAAAAACCCCAAGGACAAAGCCAGTCACCAGTGGCCCCCGTCTGTAATCCCAACTACTCAGGAAGCTGAGATCCTGCGGATTGCCATTCGCTATTCTAATATACTCAATAAGAGGGGCAGGGTGGCAATCTGTCCCGCACATTTGTAAGTCAAGTGTGTGGCTCCCATTGTAAGTGCTGGCGGTGCAGTCACGGCTGCTACTGACCGTGCCAGCTGGGAGAAGGTGTGGCACCACTAGGAAAAGCCGGATGAGTGTACGCTAACTAGCCTCTAAAAATAAAGTGCTAACACAGTCAATAAAGTGCTAATACCAAAATGAGGTATCAAACTACTACAGACAAAAAAAAAATGTACCTAAGACTATAACATACACAATCAGTACAAAGTTGTATGTCTTTTTTTCCAGCTGAGAAACTATACTTTCCATGGAAACAGATCTTTATAAAATCTGCAAATACCTCATCCCCCCCCCAAGTTAGGCCTGTTTGCTATTTAATTTTTCTGACACAGCAGAGAGAGATTTGCCTCAGGTGTCAGTTGACAAGTCCTGTGGTGGGATCCTGGGGCCCCAAGACAACCACAGGGGTAGGTACTGAGTTAGCCACATAAACTGGCTTCAACCCACAAACCAAATGGCACACCCTTCCTTCAGTGGAAACGAAGGAAGCCTGCCCAGCTTGGGAGAGTCTAGAGAGTGAAGTGTTTCCCTTTCACCTTTAGGCCAGAGCCCAGGTCACTGCTGGGCTCCGCTTTGCCTTGCATTTTGCTGTGTCTGCATCTTGGCTTTCTAAACCATTCACTTCATTGTAATTAAAAGAGTCAAAGCCCAGCTAGTGAGGACAGGCTGTTGGTAAAGTAATGCATCAGCCAAGGTGGCTACACTAACATAATATTTGTCAATATCTTAATTGTACCATACTCTGTGTGTGTGTGTGTGTGTGTGTGTGTGTGTGTGCGCACACGCGTGCGCACATGCATGCTGGTACTAAGGCTTGAACTCTCCGTTGGCTGTTTTCACCCAAGGCTGGCACTCTACCATTTGAGCTAGTGCCTCTATTTCCAGCTTTTTGTAGTTAACTGGAGATGAGACTCTTCTGGACATATCTGCCCAGGCTGGTTTCGAATCTCAGCCTCTTGAGTAGCAAGGATATTACAGGTATGAGCCACCAGTACCCAGCTGTTCACTTATTTGTTCTTTCTCAGAGTCTAACACTACAGTGTGGATAGTCTTATTTGGAATCAGTCTAGCTTGTATGGCTCTGTAAAATGCAGATCCAGTCTTCAGGTGAGAACTTAATGAGTTAACTGATGAAAAGATTAATTTATATATATATTGTAATGCGCAGAACCTGGCATGCAGCAGCTACATTTGTGGTTGGACCACTAATAATGTTTAGAGCTATTAAGAGCTACAGATATAATTTACCCCCCCCCCGAGAGATTCAAAGACATACATACCATCACTGGCCATGGTCAAATCCCTAGTGTGAATTAAAACTTACCTGGTCAAGTTCAAGTTCACATCTGCAACTCGTGGGCTACTGCCACATTTCAGAAAAGCAGGCAGTGGAGAACAACAGAAGCCTTGGGGTATGGCAGAACAGAAAATCCACAGAAAAGAGGCAACCAGGAAGGGAACTGGTGTTGGGGAAAGGATGGGGTTTCCATGAGGAAAGAGAGAAGTGTCAGGCTCTAGATTCTCTGTAGTGTTTGTGGGTGTGGATAGAAAAATGTCTGGTCAACCAAGGGAAACACATTCACTCCTTGAACCCAAAAGGCAATTCATACAAAGACAAGATTCACTTACTGTCACCCGAGCTGGAAGCAAAGCCGCAGCCATTCTTTACTTCTTAGTGTCCCTGTCAGAGCTGAGCAGCACTGAGTGCTGCCAAGGAAGGTCTAGGGAGGAAAAAGGGGGTGTGAGGAAGTCTCAAATCGAGGGATGACTTAGAAGGAGGAGGTTACAACCACCCACAATGGCCGTTGAATCCCAAGAAAGCAGCCCCCTAAATAATGCAAAGCAAGCGAGAAGAAAGTCAACCAAGCCAGTTTACCAACCTCCACCTCCCTGTATTCTATTTTCCATACAGCGATGCTCTAATATAAAGGCCTATTAGCTTCCTCTACACAAACTAGGGCTCATCTACAGGTATATTAAGGATCCTTGGATAGCTTTCAACTCCACACTGTCACCATGAACTTGAACTTCCCAGGAGTGGCACTGTGCCACACAGCTAGTGCATCCTCAGCCTGCTCACCTGCCTCCCCCTTCTCTCTCTGCCTCAAGTCAGAACCTCGAATGACCCCACAGGAAGTGCTACTGTCTCCCCATTAAATGCTCCCAACCGCGCTGTCTGGATCTGCATCTGGCCTTCCTGTCTCGCCCAGGGTATGCAGCCCTTCAGGATGCACTAGATTGCCATTCGGTTGCCCTGCTGGCCCCACTGGTACCAACTCTCAAATGGCCTTCCTCTCCCTCCTCGTGCAAGTTGGAGGAGAGTGGAGCCTGGCCTACAGAAGCCAGGACTAGAGTCGCAGCCAGGAGTGCAGAATCTGCCACCCCCCTGGTACGAACACAACCGTATGGTGTCCTCCGCGAGCCCCGCACCTGCAGACAGAGGACTGTATGGCTACTACAATTTTGCACACTGGGGACTAGGGGATCCCAATGACTGCAGAGTTCCGATCTGCCCAGAGACACAAAGAAGAACAAGAAAGGTTTAGTAGGGGAGACAGGCAGCTTCCCACACAAGCCTCCATTCCTTCCGATTCCAGCTGATGACCTGGTCCCGCTCCTGTCCCCACACAGGAACAGCTCGGGGCCGAGCACTCACCCGCGCAGGAAACGCATGAATCGGGTGAATTCGCCCCGCGGGTCCCGCACAAGGCCGCGCTCGGCTGGGAGCAACTATTGTTGCTTTCCTGAGTTCTATGTGCTAAGAATCACAAAAGACGGCCTGGCCCCCGGTCCCTGGGCACCCCGACACCCCGCGCCTCCCGGGGATGGCTCCCTCCCCGCGGCGGCCCGGTGCCCGCGCGGCCCGAGGGGCGCACGGCGGCCTCGGGTCCCCCCCACCCCGCACCGCCCGCAAGAACCCGCGCCGCGCCGCGCCGGGCCTGTGGCGCCACCCGGCCGAGGCCGCGCACGTCGCCCCACTCACACAGATACACGCCGGCTCCCACCGCGGTCCAGAGGATGCAGTCGCCTCACTTTCAGCCGCCCCGCAAAAGTGGGGATCACCGGTGCCAAGAGCCCCCGCAAAGCGGCCACCAGCTCCCTCTCCCCCCCCCACGCCCCCAACCCGCTAACCCGGTCAAAGGCCTGGAGAACTACAACTCCCGGGGTGCAGCGGGCCTCCCGACTACACTTCCCAGAGGGCACCGCGGCCAACCCACTTCCGGGAAGCGCTGAAAAGCCCTGGCCACGTGCGGCTGCGGTGCGAAGCAGGGCGGACGCGGGCCGAGATGAGGGACAGCACCCAGAAGATGCACACTGGTTTTTATCAGCTGGCAAAGGGATCTGACTAAACAAAACCGGCCAGTCTTTGTGCAGCCTCCACGTGATTGTATTTGTACTAACCTACTGTGTACAAACGGGTGGGATCAGAGGCATATTTTGGGAGCAGAGGGGGTTTCTCACAGGAGCTGCTTTGGTAGCCCAGTACTGACTAATGTAGCCCAGGCTAGCCGGCCTCCACCTCCTAGTTGCTGGGATTACAGGTGCGCTGGATGACACTGCACTGGCCCATAGCTACTTCTTGAGAATTATTAACTCAATACTCACGTAACTGATGTTTAGCTTATTCTCTCAAGGCATTTTCTTGAATTTATTTTCAGCATTCTCACTTAGATGGTTCTAAGTTTATGTTCCTATATTGCAAATGCTTCACACTTGCAAAGGTTTTGATCTTCCTATAGTCTGCCATCTGTCGCCACAAATTCTTGCATCTGTGCATTCCACCAATTACAGATTAAACATATCTGGGGGGAAAGTCCGTAAAGTTCCAAGGAGCCAAACCTGAATTTGCTGCCTACTGTAGATGGATGTGAATGAACCTACAGCCTTGGGCTCAACCACTGACCCATATCCCCAGCTCTAATGCTCATTCTTCATGTGTCATATTTCTTCCTTTGCACAATGACCATCCAAAGAACACTCTTGAGGCCATATAGTCTCCTAACCTTGGTGAGTACATTTTCCTCCTTGTTCTTTTAAATACACTGCACCTGCTGTATCTCATTCAAATTAATTTACATATTGCTTAGGGGAGTTTGTTGTTGTTTTTTAAGTTACATTCTGTCCATCTAGCACTAATTACATATTATAGCAAGGTGACCGACTCCTTGTCCTCTAACTCTGGTCTCTGTTTACATCTTGGCACTATTGATTTTGAGGGCAGCATACTTTGTAATAGCCAAGAAGCAGGGGATCCTTTTGCACTGAGGATTCAGTGGTTAACACTTAAACCTGGATCAAAGCCAGATTAGAGGTACAGACCAGGATTGGAACGTATGCATTCCAGCTCTGGGCACTTTGTGGTCATAGGTAAGACAAGCCAATGGCCCTTTCTGGAGCTATGGATGATAGGTGGCCAGAACTGGAAATAATCAGAACATCACTTTGGTGTTCTTGAAGATGACATGTTCTAAATCCTCCACTTGTCAACTACATCAAAAAACGTTAAAGCATTTTTTGCTTTATCAGGTTGCTTTAAAAATGACCACTTAAGGAAGCCATGAAAACGGACACATTTCTCTTCTTCTAAATTTGGAACAAGCTTGTCTGAAACAAAGACAACTCAGGCAAAGAAAATCTATAGACAAAGAGGATGGGTGCAATCTCTGAGCCCATTTCATCTTATGCTTGGTGTTGCTTCAACAAAGTGATGGGGCATTAGGATGTTTTATTCTTCAACATTCTCCTCCCCCCCCCAAAAAAAGAACCATTGGATCAAATTAATATACTAATTATTTACTAATACACAGATTGACTTTCCACAATTGCTCTGACTGGCCTGGACAGCTCTGCTCCTGAACAAGAACCAAGCAGTAAGATTGTGCTCCTCTTCAAGCCATTTCTATGCCTCACACTGCCTCATTACCCCCAAATTCTGTTTATGGGGAAACCAGTCCCCAACGATGCCCTCCACCCAATGAACCATGCCCTACCAATTCAAGCATCTCTTGTATCTGGGCCAAATCCGTCTCACGTTTAGCCAGTCAAATTCATCAGAGTTCCAAAGCTGCTTTACAAGATTCACCATATACAGAGAGATCTTCGGGGATGCCAGCTTTCAGCATGCACTCTCAGATACCAGCTGCCCTCCTGTGAGAAGCCCCAGCCCCATGGAGTAACTCAACTGAGCCCAGAATCTGTAGCCATTACCAACTGCCAGCCACCATTGACATCCAGCCCAGCAGAGTAGAAACCAATTAGACAATAGGAACTGTTCAGCCAAGCCCCCAAATGGGCCCATGACAGATAACATTAAATAATTTTGTAGTGGAATTTTAAACTCAGACCTAACTTCTCTATGACTACTATATTTGGGGGAAGGAAGCGTTCTAGAATCTTCCCTCCTGGAGTAGTTGGGAGAATTTAGAAGGGGGTGGGGGAACAGGGTATATTTCTGCTCCTTACAGGTCTGAAACTGACTCTTCACTCCCAGAACACAAGAGCTAAAGAGAATTCCGGCTCTGCTTATGTTCTATAACCAACAGCACCATTTCTAATTTTTTTAACTTCCCTGGAGAAGAAAAAAAAGCATTTTGTTTTATAAAGCTCTATCAGCCCTTGAGCTTGTGTTCCTTATAAACTTGACAAATCCAGATGTTAACTTCTGAAAAGCTCAACAGTTCTGACTTGTAAGACAACTTTTAAGTTTGCTAATGTTATAATTCATATTTTAGACATGCTGAAATGGATGAGAATGTTGGAGGCTACAGGTTCTCTCTCTCTCTTTTTTGTGGATGATTAAAACAAACTCAGAGCCCAGGTTTTTGCCTATAGCTGTCAAGAGTGTGAGGAGGGGCAACACTGTTGGGTGGGGTAAAGGGGTGCGTAGGGTGAGTGGCGTGGCTCACTTTACTTCCTGGGAGGATGGCCTGACCTCCTGAGCATTCCTGCAGCTCCCACTGTAACCTTGAAAGCTCAGGAGGCAGGCACAGCTTGGGAGCCCTCAGATACCTTCTAATAACACCCTAAATTAAATTGCAAAAGCAGTTGTTCTCCAAATAACCTTTCACTTTGCCATTTAATATAAGAAAGGCAATCTCTTTCTGAGGGGAAAAAAGAAAGGGAAATGCCATGTGTCCTGTGATTTGAAGTAATGTTAGATCTGAGTGAGATGTCAGCACAGGTAATTAGGAAGAAAAGTCACATGCAGAATCCCTGCAGTTCACTGTGATTCTCTCCTCGGGTGAGTGACAGGGACCAGAAAATACAGAAATGGCCCGGAAGTCTTGTCAGCAAACAAGTACACAGTCTGTTTTCAGGGGATTAAAGAAATAAATGTTCAGGACAGTGAGGTAGCTACAAGTTACCTGTGCACATTTCTTTTCTTCCTAATATAACCAGTTTGCATTAACACATAAATACAGTCTCAAAAAACAAAGAAAAAAAAAAGATTCTAGATTCATCTGAAGCCTGGACTTTAAGCCAGCCCAGACAGATAAATCTTCAAGATTCTTTATCTCTAAGTCATCAAAGTGAAGCTGTGGCTCAAGTGATAAGAGCACCAGCCTTGAGCAGAAAAGCCAAACAAGTGTATGAGGCCCTGAGTTCAAGCCCCAGTACTGATATATATATATATATATATATATATATATATATATATATATGTATGTATGTATGTATGTATAAAAGACAACAACCAAAACTCTAAAGAAGTGTTTTACCAAAGCTAGCCTGATATACCCAAAGTTGGCCTGGATGGGGAGATGCGTGATGAATCTAACTTCAGAGAACTGTCCTCTTTCTCTCCAGCCCGATCTCTGTGATAGTCACAGGCATCTGGAAGCTCTCCCGCATGTGTGGCTATGGTCTCCTCAATTATGAGTCCTCTGATGGTTAGTGAGAGAGGAGCTCTGACTGAACGCCTTGCCACACTCGCCGCACTTGTAAGGCTTTTCTCCCGTGTGAATCCTCGTGTGGGTCATGAGGGAGGAACTCTGTCTGAAAGCTTTCCCACACACTTGGCAGCTGAACGGTTTCTCTCCGGTATGGATGCGCTGGTGCTGGACGAGGGCTGAGCTTTGCTTGAAGCCCTTTTCACAGTCGTTGCATTTATAGGGTTTCTCGCCGCTGTGGGTTTTGCGGTGGCTGTTCACCGCGGAGTGGGAGCTGAAAGCTTTCCCGCAGTCCTTACAGTGATACGGCTTCTCGCCCGTGTGAATCCTGTGATGGATATTGAGCCTGGAGACCCAGGAGAAGGCCTTTCCACACTGGTCGCATTTGTAGGGCTTCTCCCCCGTGTGGATTCTCTGATGTTGGATGAGCGCTGAGCTCTGGCTGAAGGCTTTCCCACAGTCTTTGCACGCGTACGGCTTCTCGCCAGTGTGAATTCGCCGATGGATAATGAGGGCCGAGTGGTAGCTGAACACCTTGCCACACTCACCGCAGTGGAAGGGCTTCTCTCCCGTGTGGATCCGATGGTGTCGGCTGAGCCGGGACACGGAGGTGAAGGCCTTCCCGCACTGGCTGCACTCGTACGGTCTCTCCCCGGTGTGAATCCGGTGATGCTGGATGAGCGATGAGCACTGGCCGAAGGCTCTCCCACACTCGTGACACTTGTAGGGCCTCTCTCCGGTGTGGATGCGCCGGTGGTTGTGGAGGGAGGAGCTGCCTCGGAACGCCTTGCCACACTCCTTGCAGCGGTAGGGCCTCTCCCCGGTGTGCATCCTCCGGTGCCCGATGAGCGACGTGGTGAAGCTGAAGGCCTTCCCGCACTCGCGGCAGATGAACGGCTTCTCGCCAGTGTGCACCCGCAGGTGCTGCGTGAGGGACGAGCTCTGGCTGAAAGCCTTCCTGCACTCCTTGCACGAATACAGCTTCTCTCCGCTGTGGGTCCGCTGGTGTTTGCTCAGAGAAGAGCTGTGCACGAAGATTTTCCCACACAGGTCACATTTATAACGCCTGCGCACTGCGTCCACTCCCACGTGTTCCAACAGAACGGAGTAGCGCCGGGAACCCGGTTTTCTTCCTCTGGGCATGATTCTAGGTTTTCTAATCAATGATGACTGGGGACCCAAAGGTTTCCCAAGTTCCATATCTCTAAAGCTCCTCGCTTTCACGGGATCTTTTTTGCTGAAAATGGGGCTCTCTTTGTCTCGCTGCATCTCTGACTTATCCCCGTTCCTGCAGGTTTTTCCCAACCTGAAGTCAGAAGGACTGTCGGCCCTGAGTTTGTCCAAGCCTTTCTGATTCTCTTCTTTGGAAACTGTGGTTTCAAACAAACTCTCCCATCCTAAAACAAACAAAACAGACCGTGACATCAACAGACCTAAAGAGAGCAAACAAAAAGCCAGCCTTGAAATCTTAGGAGAGGAAGGGAACAGGAAGAGGGGAAAGAAGCAGGAAGCTGGGGGTGGGGAAAGCTCAAGGCAACCGATGAGCAGGTAAACTGAGGAATCAGAAAGATGCTCCTGCAGGATGAGGGGCTGGGCTTAGTGGAGCAACGAAGCCCAGGTCATCAGCATTAAGTCATCTCTGAGGACAAGCTTATCTTCCAGATGAGCCAGAGCACTCGTAATTGCCAAGGGAGGATTGCAGAAGGGTTCAAATAAGACGTGAAGGGGTTGCTGCCCTTGGAAACTGAGACTCATCAGAGTGCCAAACAATAAGCCATGATGAACACCTGCTCAGAACTGACTCGGTGCCCACCTGCTCCATGCGAAAGGTCAAGGCTCCAGGAGTTACCAAAACAGATAAAGGAACAAGCCAAAGGCCAAAGCTCATATACGTAACCAAACCAGCCAAGAAGAGCTATGGGCTGATGGGAACACAAGACAATATCAGTTAGGGGTAACTAACGATGCTGGTGTTTTAAATGGGGTGGTGGAAAACAATGAAGTCAAAAGATTAAATCTACATAGGAACAAGGCACAGGAGAAATGTTGATATAAAGACAATTGCAGGGTGACATTGCCCCAAAAGAAATGTACTCTTTACCTGACTTATGTCACTGTAACCCCTCTGTACATCACCTTTCTAATAACAATTTTAAAAATTTTAAATAAGCTGGGTACCGGTGGCTCATGCCTGTAATCCTAGCTACTCGGGAGGCTGAGATCTGAGGTTCATGGTTCAAAGCCAGCCCAGGCAGGAAAGTCTGTAAGACTCTTATCTCCAGTTAACCACCAGAAAACCAGAAGTGGCGCTGTGGCTCAAGTGTTAGGTCGTGCACCCTGAGCTGAAGAGCTCAGGGACAGCACCCAGGCCCAGAGTTTAAACACCAGGACCAGAAAATAAATAAATAAAGACAATTGCAGTGAGAAAGAACAGTTCAGACAGGGCAGGAAGCGGCTGTCTGTGGTCTAGTGTGGCTTTAGTTAGCGCATCGATGCAGTAGAAGTGGGTGCAGGTGCACAGCAATGCTCATTTCCACCTGGCCCCCTGTGGTTGGTACACATTCTACATTCCAGACCCAAGTGCACTCCAGGCCGGCAGGGTCCCCATCCCTCTGAACCTGCCTGGAAAGTGCGCAGAACTGTGGAGAGCGCATGCGCACTTCCCTGTAGCCTGTATGTCCCATGTGGCCTCCCCAGGCCCATAGCTAGCCCAAGCTCTCTGCCACTCACCTAGACATGCGCCTTGAGGCACCCCATTTCCCACTGTATGGGGGTCTTTGGCTCACTCTAACTGAGAGATGACCTTTGGCTTAGAAAACAGAATCCCTGTGGTGAACAAGAAGACGTGAGCGGCCATGGCAGAGGTCCAGCCTCGAGTCCCTGGTGCTGGGGCAGTGCAGGGGACAGTGCAGAGGAGGAGGAGGTTTGTCAGAGGGGCTTAAAATTGGGCCCCTCAGGGACACCAGGAGGGGTCTCAAGATGAAAGTTGGGGTCCTGGCTGTGTGCCTCCCTCTCATTGCAGGAGGGCACAGAACTCTGGGCAAGGAAGCCCTTCCTCAAATGGACCACACCCAGACCTCTGGTTACTCTCCCCCCAAAATGTCCCCCTGGCCAGTCCATGGGCTCCCATGGAGGAGGGCTGCTCACCCAGTGAGACCAGGTGGCTGTGGGTCTCCAGCATCACCTCCCGGTACAAGCGTCTCTGGGCAGCATCCAGGTGCGACCACTCGTCCTGGCTGAAGAGCACGGCCACGTCCCAGAAGGTCACCAACTCCTGAAACAGCACCCAATCGCCCCATGGGACTCCTGAGAACCAGCCCCAGCACCACCCAGGGCTGTGGGGATTTCAGGGTCAGGTGAGTGTTTCTAGACTGGGAATCCTCTGCTGACATGCAGGTATCATGTGCCCCCTGTGAGTGCCACCATGTCCCCAGAAAGCACACAGCAGCCAAACAGGAAGTACACAAAACGAAACCTGGGGACGGCACCCAGCGCTCTATAGCAGGTTAGGTTAAGTGCTTTACCTATTGAACCATGCCCCCAGCTCCTTTGTATTTTGCATTAGAGACAGGGTCTCACTAATTTTGCATAGGTTCACTTCAAACTACATCCTAGTCTCCCAGTTTTCCTGTCCTAACTGGGATTACAGGGCATGTACCACCACACTCAATCCAGAAACCTGGAAATATGTAATCCCCTGGTCCAGACTTGCTTTACTGGTGACATACAAATCAGATTTTAGAAAGAGACTCCTTCTACTTCGGGAGGTCCTAATTCTGTCATCACCTTGAGCTATCTCTGAGCCCCAGGAAAGAGGAACTGACATTCACAATAAGAAACACTGAGTATGACCAGGTAGACTTTGTCAGGAGACAGCTGCAGAAAGGTTTCCCCTCTCTACCCCAGGGCTTTGTTTCTCTTTCTCTGCAACCTCACTGAACCAGTGGGCACTTATTTAGAATATATATCTCTATACTTATATAGAGATATGTAATTATAAATTATTATAAATTATTATGTATAACAGCTTGGAGTCATTTGACAAGCTAGATTCTTATATATAGTTATCTATCTGTGAGAGACATACATTATACATTATATACATTACGTATGTATAGAGAAACTTCTCATCTGGATGTGCTGTAAAGGAAGCTGCCTTCACTCACCTGAGCCTGGGTGGGTAGCAACCTCCTGGCCATTTCTCTCTTCGTTTCCTGATCTCAGAGAACACACTGAGTATAGAGAAAAGAAGCAGTGAGTGAGGTATGGTTATCCCAAGCAGGGTTATACAACCCTCCCTCAGGATACCTGCACAGTCGAGGCAATATTAAACCAGAGGGCCTGGGCACCACCACCAAAGCCACATATGAACAATCTAGTCCAGTCACTTGGCCCTCTACAATTCAGCCAATGACTGTTTGTAAAGATGAGGCAAACTAAAGGGATAAAACCCACGTGATGGCCCAATACTGGTGGCTCACATCTGTAATCCTAGCTACTCAGGAGACTGAGATTCGGAGATCTTTGAAGCCAGCCAGGAGACTGTTAACTCCAAATAACCCATCAAGAGCCCAAAGCAGAAGCGTGGCTCAAGTGGTAGAGTGCCAGTGCAGGCACAAAAGTTTTCAGAAATCATCCAATGTTCACTAACCAAGTAAAAAGTACAGCCGTACACATGGCTGACACACAGTTCATGGGTGTTAATTAAAGTGGAAAGGTGTAACTAACTACACATCTGCCCTTGCATACTGGTGGAGGTAAAAACAGCATTGGAGGCTGGAGGCATGGTTCAAGTGGTAGAATGCCTACCTAGCAAGATCAAGGCTTTGAGTTCAAACTTCAGTACCACACATACCCACCAAAAAAAAAAGGCATTTGAAGAATGGATATATTTCTCAGAAACAGCTGATAAAACTCAGCCCTATCCACTCTTCCTCTTGAAACTTTTGCTTCTTGCATCAAAAAGAAAAGCCGCTTAAATGTGGCATAAAGCCCACTCCAGAACTCAATTTCAAATACAGAGCAAAGGCTCAAAGGCAGAGTACAATCTACAGGAGGTACTCCTCTCAATAATACAAAAATTAAACACCAGCACAATTATGTTTATTGCAGCATTATTTACCATAGCTAAGATATGGAACCAACCCAGTTGCCCCTCAGTAGATGAATGGATCAAGAAAATGTGGTATATAGACACAGTGGAATTCTATGCCTCCATCAGAAAGAATAACATTGCCCCATTTGTTAGGAAATGGAAAGATTTGGAAAAAAATTATATTAAGTGAAGTAAGACTTGCCCTAAGAAACATAGGCCCCATGGTTTCCCTTATTTGCAATAACTAGTATATGTCTGAGACAAGCAGAAACGGTCAGATAAGTTGATGTTAGGTGAAATGGACCCCAAGATAAGGACTCAAATGTTTTTTCTTTCTTGCTATTGTTTCTAACATATTTATAAGATGATTTCTTTGTTGCTTTGTATGTCCCTCCCCCACATTATAACCCCTGCTTTCACTGTATTTGATGGTGGTATAATTTGTGGAGGGGAAGGGAAAAAACCAAATCGTTTAAATAGGGATACAGGTGGACCCATTGCAACAATGAGATGTACAAGACGTTATGTCGAAAAACGAACTTTACAACTTTGGTGCGAAGTGGGGGGGGGGGGAGATAGGAAGGGATGGGAAGGGGAAACAAAGGAGGAGGCAACAATGCTTGATAAGAAATGCACTCATTACCTTGCTCATGTAATTGTAACCCCTTTGTACCGTATTTTCACAATAAAAATAAAAAATAAAAAAAATTAACCACTCAGAGAAAGGGGAGGTCACAGCCAGCGGACACAGTTTCGGAGAAAGAAAGAACAAAAACAAAACAAGCAGTTACCTAACACTAGGATTCAGTGTAGTAAAAGTGTCCAAAAAAAGTGTCCCCCCCCCCAAAAAAAAACCATAATCAGAAAACAAAGTTACAATTCCAGAGGGAGGACGGCTAAACTCACCAATGCAGTGTTGGGAACCTCCCCAGAACTCATGAGCCCCTAAACAGGGCACGGGTGAGGACACCTGTAGTCTCTTCTCTGGGTCTATTTGTCCCCCAGGGTTTCACAGCAGCATCTTCCCGGCCACGCCCTGTCGCAGACCACGCCCCTCCTCTAACCACGCCCCCTTCCGTCCCTGCTCACCTGTCGAGCCGCGTCGCGCCCCGAGCCCGGAGCTCCGCGAGGGCCCGCGCCGCGGTCAACCCCCGGTCCCGCACCCCGGAGCCACCCGCACCGTCGCCGCCCTCGCCTTGGCCAACAGTCTGTACTTTCACCGCGCACGCGGGCACTCCACGCTGTGCCCCTTTACCAGCAGCAAACAGAACGCACAGTGCAGGGACCCGCTGCACCGCTAAGCCTCCCCGAACAACTGCGCATGCTCCTCAGGGAGTCCTCAGGCTTCCCTGCGCGCACAGCAGCACTGGCGCCCTTGGACTACATTTCCCAGTTGGCATAGCGACACTACTCTACGGTGTCCAAGAAGGGAACGCGTTCAGGCTGGTGTCAGACAGCTGAAAGTCTTCAGACACCCAGTATTTTAGTGTACTTTATTCATAATTATAATGGCAATAATATTAAAGAGGGTAAGATGAGTATGTATTTAAGAATATGGAAAACTAGCTACTCATTGCTTATTCTGAACTACTAGAATCTACTTACCAACTTTTTATATAAAAATTGTTTTGCAGCTGGGAATGTTGCCTAGTGGTAGAGTGCTTGCCTAGCATGCGTGAAGCCCTGGGTTCCATTCCTCAGTATCACATACACTTGAGCTGTGGCTCAAGTGGTAGAGTTCTAGCCTTGAGCAAAAGAAGCTGAGGGACAGTGCCCAGGCCTGTGACTTGAGCCTATAGGGATTGCTAAAGAAGTAGTTTGTGGTGGGCTGGGAAGGTGGCTCAGTGGTAGAGCACTTGCCTTGCATGCATGAGGCCCTGGGTTTGATTCCTCAGCACCACATAAGCAAAAAAGAAAAAAAAAGCCAGAAGTGGCACTGTGTCTCAAGTGGTAGAGTGCTAGCCTTGAGCTGAAGAGCTGAGGGACAGAGCCCAGGCCCAGAGTTCAGGCCCCACAACCGAACCCCCCCAAAAAAATTAAAAAAAAAGAAGTAGCTTGGGGTGAGGCCAGATAATGAGCTACCTGGTTCATAACCCTACCCTTGGGTGGGGACAAAGAGGGGGTGTTTGCCAATCAAAATACTCTTGAGGGCTCAAGAGAGATCTATTGTCAAGGCCTCTGTAAACCTTATAGTTTATAGACAGATGTGAATCCAAAGGGCACTAGAAGGTAGAAAATACAGGGTTGACTAATGTATGTTAGGTAAATCATATGGAGAAGAAATCTAGGGTTAAGATGCTAAAATAAAAAGACAAACATTATTTCACAGTAAACTTATTTGGATGAAATAGGCCACTTTACATTGAAGAAATAAAATTGCATATATTAGTTATTGTGGAACTATAAATCAAAACCACATTGAGATATAGAACACTTTGCACTAATTAGAATGACTATTATAATATTTTTAAAAACACCCCACAGCAGAGCAACACTGTCTAAAAAGTAATGTACTCATTACCTGACTTATGTAACTGTAAGCCTTCTGTACCACATCACCTTTATATTAACAATATAACACAGCGTTGATGAGGATACAGGACAAGCAAACCTCTAGGTGCAGGTAAGTCCACTCTGATAGTTACACAAAGCCTGTAATCCTAACTACTCAGGAGGCTAAGATCTAAGGATAAAGGTTTGAAGGGAGACCCTGCAGCAAAGTCCATGACTCTTATCTCCAACTAAACACCAAAAAGATGGAAGTGAGCTGGGTGCTGGTGCTCACAACTATAATCCTAGCTGCTCAGGAGGCTAAGATCTGAGGATTGCATTTGAAGCTAGCCCAGAAAAGTCCCTGTGAGACTCTTATCCCCAATTACTCAAAGACTGGAAGTAGTGCTGTGGCTCAAAGTGGTAGAGCACTAGCCTTCAGCAAAAGAGCTCAGGACAGTGCTTAGGGCCCAAGTTCAAGCCCTATGAACAACAACAACAAAAAAAGATGGAAGTGGAGGGGTAGCCCAGGTGGTAGAATGCCAACTTTGTGCAAAAAAGTTAAGGGACATTGCTTAAGCCCTGAGTTTTAGCTCCAGTACTAGAATACAAATTTTTTTTAAAGAATGAAATTCTCTCACAATGCTTTTTTCAATTATATCCCTGTCATTAAGCAATACGTGACCATTTATGAGAAACTGACATTGCAAATCATAAAGAAAAAGCAAGTTACCAATAAATAATTCTGGAGAAATGCCTTTATCCAAGGGATAATTTCAGTTTTTATCTTGTTCTGGTTTTTGAAGGAAATACATACTTTATGAGACTCATCACTGATTACAATGTTTTCTGTGGGCTTTTAGTAGATAATTTCATCAAACTAAAAAAAAATCCCTAGATTGCTAAACTTTTCAAATCATGAATGAACATTAGATTTTATCAAAAATTTTTTCTGCATCCATTTGGATAATCATATTTTTCCCTTTAATCTGTTAATGCAGTGAATTACACTAATAGATTTTTCTAAGTCATTAATCTGCTCAAGTTCATTTCTGGGGCAAACCAGACATGCTTGTGACATTTTTATGCATGTCGGTTTATCAACTTGGGCTAGGGTTTCTGTATCTTTGCTTTTGGGGCAAGTCAGTAAATTTTCTTTCTTGTTCTATGTTTTAAACCTCATAAGGTTTCTAGATATCTTTTTCCTAGAACAGTAATATTTTGCACTCAAAGTAAATGAATTTGAATGCAGGAGAACTAGAAGGTAGCAGAAGGGATTGAGGAAATAGAATTGCGTGGGACATTCTTTAGCTCTTAAGTTTCAGCTTGATATGACTGCTTTCTCTAGAAACACCGTGTTCCTTGTTCTTATGTTTTTGTTAAGCTGGAGATTGAACCCAGGACATCATGCTTGCTAGCCAAAGGTAGCTGTACTACTGAGCTACATTTCTGGCCCTGCTATTATTTCTTATTAAGATTTTGGTTTTCATTAGTGTTCTGGTTCCATATCTGCTTGACTTGAATTATCGGTTACAAGGTCAGTCTTCTCTATCCTCAGAGTTATTTTCCATTTGTATCTTTATACAAAACAAGAGTTTTCAGGAATATGTATTCTGTTGTCCAACACAAACACCTGTCATCACCCTTTGATGTGTTTTGTGCCATTTGTCTTTCTCTGAAGTCTCCAGTTGTCATCTTCTCTTCCTGATAAACATCCTATAGCTTCCTCTTCCTCTTCATTCAGCTCTCTACCCCATACCACCCATGATTCAAACCTTGTACATAACCAACTGGGAGTAGAGGGTTATTGCCTCTTCTGATATGTGAAGTGTGTCTGTCTGTCTGTCTGTCTGTGTCTGTGTGTCTGCGTGTCTGTGTTGTGCCAGTACTTGGGCTTGAACTCAGGACCTAGGCACCGTCCCTTAGATTTTCCATTCAAGGCTGTTGTTCTATAACTTGAGCCACAGCTCCATTTCTAGAATTTTTTTACTTGTTCATTGGAGATAAGAGTCTCACAGACTTTTCTGCTCAGGCTGGTTTCAGACCATGATTCTTAGATCTCAGCCTCCTGAGTAGCTAAGATTATAAGCATCAGGCTAGGCTCTACCTTATAAAGACCCTACCACCTCTCACATTCTCATTGGGTACCATACTTCCAACACTTGACGCTGGGGGTATGGGGCGGACACTCAAACCAGATCCAATCCAATCCAATTCTAATCAGTGTAACGAATTATAACAATAATTCAAACAATGTAGATTTCTGTTCTTTATACTCTAGAAACCAGAAGTCTCAAATTAGTTTCCTTAGGCCTAGGTGAAGTTGTTAGCAAGGCGGTACTCCTGGGGTAGCTCAAGGAAGAATCCTTTTCCTTGTCTCCCTGGGCGTATTAGAGCTGACTTCCTTGGCAGGGGGCTTCTTTGTTCATTTCGAAGCCTCTTCTGACCTCTCTCTGCTCGCATCTTTTATTTATAAGGATCTTTCTGGTGGCATGGAGCCCACCTGGATAATCCAGGATCATCTCTCCCATACCCAAATCCTTAATCACGTTTGCAAAGTTCCCTTTGCCAGAGAAGAGGACCCCTACAGGTCCTGTGGATTAGGACATGGACAAATGTGACAGCCACCAAGCTCCTGGGACACGGCCCTTTAAGAAACCATCTCTGGTGCCTGTCCTACATGGATTTCTCTCGCAAGTCTGAGTGGATGGCCTTTCCCACACTAATTTCTCTAATTTCAAATAGAACTGTGTTGTCATTCATCTCTTACTGATAAGCAAACAAGGTAACAAACCATGAAACAGTGTCTCTCAACTAAGGACACTCAGATATTTAATGAGGGGTTCTTTACAACTGTCTTTCATACTTGAAGCCTCTGTGCTCTCTGGAAAGGCAGATCAAAATATTAAATGTATCAATGAGTCTGTGGCTAGACATATACCTGTAATCCTAATTACTTAGGAGACAGGTCTGGAGATGGGAGTTTGAAGCCAACCCAGAGAGGAAAGCCTGTGAGATTCTTATCTCTAATGAACCTCCAAAAATATGGAAATGGAGCTGTGGCTCAAGTGGTAGAGCTCCAGCCTTGCGTGCAAAAAAAGCGCAAGGACATTGCTGAGGCCCTGAGTTCAAGCCCCAGTATTGGCATGGAAACCAAACCAAACCACAAAGTATGTAGTTTTCATTAAAGCAGTTTTGTTTCAAAATAGTGGAGATCTTTCCATGAAGATAGCCAGGAGCCTAAATGTTTGTCTATCATCTTCAAGCCAGTACCAATCTCAAACAATAAAACTCATGCCAACTGATCTAACAAAAATGAACAGGCTTCACATTGCAGGTTCCTGCATTAGACAGCTGTTACTTCAGACTGATTCGATCAAATCACTTCCAGTTCTACCTTTTGCAAATAGCTCTGTCCACTCATATAATGTCACCCACGGGCAAAATGGCAGCATGCGTTATTTCGGAATAGACCTGCATTTTAATACATAAATCAATCTGCCTCTGGTGGATCTGTTGTCCCATTTCTAAGCGTATTGGGCTAATGCAAACAATCACGACTTTGAAATCTCTATTGCCAGGTGAACGCTGTAGCATTGCAGTGCTATGGTGCTTTGTCCTTGGCAGCTGTGAAGATGACCTGTGTACCCTCTGCCCCCTCCCCAGGGCCTCCATAACCCTTGTTCTCAATTACTGTTGTGTCAAAGCACTAGACAGAATTCGCAGTCTTTGCAGGGTGGTGGTATAGATGAAATACACACACACACACCCATCCCTTAAAAAATTCCTATAGTAAAGTTCTAATTCCATAGGACATCCGGATGTGGCCCTAACTTGCAGGGATGGGGGAAAACAACCAAGGGGGTGACCTGAAGAAGCACTCTACTCACACACTGACAAATTGAACGGAAACCTCTTTGTAGCAAAGGCAGATGTGGACGCTGCGCTCTCTGCAGCAGCATCTGGCTCAGGCCTGGTACCCGCTCAAGGGCCTCACCTTGCCCAGCCTGTAAAATGGTAGAAACCAAGCTGTCTCTCCCAACTCCTGGCTTCTACCACAGAGGAGGTTGGCCAGCTGCTGGGACAGAGAATACTGAGGCCTCGAATGTAGTAGGAGCCACACATTTCTCCTCCTTGTTCCCTCTGCCAGCTATACCCAAATCCCCACAGCCACCCTAATCTACCCGGTTTAATGGAGGCAAAAGCCAAGCCAGCTCAGCCCTACTTCCGTGATCTGGCTAAGCCACGGCTGAGAGCTCACCACCTGTCTCCAAGACACCCTATGCGCCTTCCACACCAAACAGCCTAATCTCATCTTCAGACAGAGATGGTGGTAAGATACCTTTGGAGAAAGTCAAGTTCAGAGAGGCTCACAGTTGGTGAGTCAGCTCCAGGTTACTGCTTAGACCCAAACTCAGAAAACTTTTAGGTTTTCATTTTAATGTTTATGGGAGTTAGAATTTGAATTCAGAGCCTTGAGCTTTCTTGCACTGTGTGTGTGTGTGTGTGTGTGTGTGTGTGTGTGTGTGTGTGTGTGTGCCAAATCTAGGGCTTGGATTCTGGGCCTGGGCATTGTCTCTGACCTCCTTTTGCTGAAAACTAGCTCTCTACCACTGGAGCCACAGGTCCACTTCCAGCTATTTTATGTGGGTTGTTAGCGATAAGTCTCATGGATTTTTCTCCCCAGGCTGGCTTTGAACCACAATCCTCAGATCTCAGCCTCCTGGGCAGCTAGGACTATAAGCATGAGCCACCAATACCTGGCTTTTCTGTACACTTTTTAAGCTATTTATTTTTTTCATCCAGATAATCTTGCTTTTTTCCCAGGTTGGTTTTGGCCAACATTCTCTTACCTTAGCCTTGCAAGCAGCTAGGGTTACAGACATGCGCCACCAGGCTGAACATCAGGAATAAATGACCAGGGGGACAACTCCTTAGGGGTTTCTCAGAAGCAAGAGTGGGAATTGCTGGGTAAGCCAGCCTTGTTTTCTCTCTCTAGCCAAAGGTGGCTTGGACTGGTGTTTTTCCACCATTCTGGGCACAAATCTTGACACTGGCCGGGGTCAGCGGTGTGACCTAGGGCATGGTAATTCAGTTCCTGAGGTTCTGATTGTCCACTGGCAATGGGAGTTAGTGGGAAAAGTCACTTTGCTGCAGGTCTGTTGAACGTTGCTGATGTTAAGGGTCTGCTGGGGTGTGGTTTGCTCCTGCCCCTCCTGCCCTTCCTCCTGTCCTTCAGCTCCTCTTCCAGCCTCAATCACCATCTGCCGATTACCCAGCACGCATGGTTTGTGACTGGGTGCTGGCAGACCCTTAGCCAGACAGCTGAAGTCAAAAGAGGTTGTGGCCAAGAGAAAGGGAAAGGAAGGGGACAGACAGACAGACAGACACTGGGTGGGGGAGGGGGAGGGAGAGAGATCTCCAGAAGAGAGATATCACACCAGAGACATAGAAACAGAGACTCAGAAACAAAAATAAGACAGAGATGGCACAGGGAGACAGGCTGGGTGGGCGGGGAGGGAGGAGGCGGAGAGGGGGAGCGCATGGATTCCTCCACCCTCCAAGCTCAGGAGGTGGTCTGCCCTCTCCCATCTCTCTCCAGAATCCTTAAATCCTCTCTGGCTCGGAGCCCTGGCATCTGTCACAGGCTTGTCCTGAGCGGCCGAGCCACAGGCGCGGGTGGACAGGACGGAGAGGCGCAGCGGTGGCTGGGGGCGCACCCCGGGAAGGACAGGACCGGGGTTGTCGGGCTGGGGGCAGGCCAGCGATCGATCGGGGGTGGGGGTGGGGGCAGGAGGGTAGGGTAGGAGAGTGCGAGGTGACCTCCCAGGGAGGCCGGTTCAGCCAACTCTCCCTCCCCTCCCAGGACCGGAGCTGGGGTCGGGGTTTGGGGGTGAGGTGGAGGGTGGGCTGGCTGGTGCGATCGGGTGCTCAGAGCGTTCCTCCTCGGTCCCCCCCTCCCTTCCTCCCGCCCTTTCCCTGCGGATGGCGCGGCCCCGGGGCGCGGGGGACTCGCGGGCCGCGCTGCTGGCGCTGCTGGCGTGGCTGGCGCGGGCGGGCGTGGCGCGCGCGGCGGGCTCGGTGCGGCTGGCGGGCGGGCTGACGCTGGGCGGGCTGTTCCCGGTGCACGCGCGGGGCGCGGCGGGCGCGGCGTGCGGGCCGCTGAAGAAGGAGCAGGGCGTGCACCGGCTGGAGGCCATGCTGTACGCGCTGGACCGCGTGAACGCCGACCCGCGGCTGCTGCCGGGCGTGCGCCTGGGCGCGCGGCTGCTGGACACGTGCTCGCGGGACACGCACGCGCTGGAGCAGGCGCTGAGCTTCGTGCAGGCGCTGATCCGGGGCCGCGGCGACGGCGACGAGGCCGGGCTGCGCTGTCCCGGGGGCCCCCGAGCGCGTGGTGGCCGTGGTGGGCGCCTCCGCCAGCTCCGTGTCCATCATGGTGGCCAACGTGCTGCGCCTGTTCGCGGTGAGGGTCTCGGCCTTCTGTCCGGTTGGTGGGTTGGGTGCCCGTCCCGGGGTTTGAACTTGTGGACCTGGGCCGCTTGTTCCTGAGCTTTGCCCACTCAAGGCTGGCGCTCCACCACTTGAGCCACAGCACCACTATTGGGGGTTTATTTTGGGTGATGAGTCTCATGGGCTTTCTTCCCCCCTCCCCACACCCCGGGGGGCTGGCTTCGAACCATGATCCTCAGATCACAGCCTCCTGGATCGTTAGGGTGACAGATGTGAGCCATGGAGGAAGGGGGGGGGTCTACCCCTAAGGATTGCTGGACATCCTTCACCCGGCCTGGGCAAGGCCTTTGTCCCTCCAGCTGTCTGTGAGAGCAGAGGCTTTGCTCTTAGCACCCCGAGAGTTTGCGTTGTCTGGTGAGCAGCCTGTGTGGGCCATACCTGTGGCCTCTGGCATCTATCTGCTGATCTCCAACACCCCCCCCCCCGCGTTTGCACTGTGGATGTGGGGCACAGACACATCGTCCATGACACTGGGGACGTTGGGTTGCCATCCTGTGTGTCCCCACCCCTCCCCTGTCCCCATCCCTGCCTGGTGCTCGGGTGTCTGTCTGTCTGTCTCTCCTCCCCACCCAGATTCATGAAGAAATCGCAGAGTGAAGTGCATTCAGGGGACCTCCTGGGGACTGGAGCTGAGGGGAACAATCACTGGGAGCCCAGGACCCCTGTCTCTTCTCCGTGTCTCTCCTTCCTTCTCTCTTTCCTCCTCTCTCCATCTTTTCCCACAGCACGTCCACACTCCACCATCTTTTTCTTCCAAATCAAACAGCCGGAGAGTAGCCCCAGTCTCCTCTTCCCGGAGCTTCCCCTTCCCGATCTGCCTTTGCTTTGTGCCTCCTGAGTACCTCTGCTTCCAACCTGGTTCAGACCACACCCTTCCCCCTTTACCAGCCTTGCCCAGCTCGGCATGCCCCGCACCAAGGGCTCAGCTCTAATCCCTGCTGCTCACAGCTCTAATGCACATGGAAAAAAGCCAGTTTTCAAAGAGCCTGTCCCCTCTGATGCAGCCTCCACTCAGCGACCCCTCTTGGGTTCCCGTGTTGTTTGCTCACATCCTTGGGTGGGAATTGGGGAGCATACTTTCCTCAGAAGACACCTCTTTTTCCGAGGTATGCCACCACTTGGATTGGTAACAGGCTGGATTCCAGCCCTCGCTTCCCCTTGGCTTCCTTCTCCTTGTTTAAGACACAGCCTGCACAGCTGTACACGGCTCCAGCCCCTAAACCTTCCATACGCATCAGTGCATGCGTGGGACAGCGCTCTCTGAGGCCCCTCCCCCTGGTCACCTCTGCATCACCCTCCTCTCTGGCCCCCAAGCCTCCCCTCACCGCCCCTCCCTCCTTTGGGTGACCTGCTGTCCATTCCCAGCCTGGCTGTCCGTCCTTCCTGCCTCCAGATACCCCAGATCAGCTACGCCTCCACGGCCCCAGAGCTCAGTGACTCCACGCGCTATGACTTCTTCTCCCGAGTGGTGCCACCCGACTCATACCAAGCCCAGGCCATGGTGGACATTGTGCGGGCACTGGGCTGGAATTACGTGTCCACGCTGGCCTCAGAGGGCAACTATGGCGAGAGCGGGGTGGAGGCCTTTGTGCAGATCTCCCGCGAGGCTGGTGAGCCGCAAGCTGGGGGTTCCAGGCATCAAGGAGCCTGTAGGGGTGTGGCCAGGGGCTGAGGGGTTGCTGGTGATCTGCCAGCTGGGCAGGTGCCCCTGCCTGTGGTTCTCCAGACCCCATTAGCCAGGTCCCCGGATGATTAAATGGCTCTGTGGAGGTCAAGCGGGAGGGGGAGGAGAGGGTGGGCGGGATGACAGCTGACTTTAGCACCCTGACACCTAGGGGGCGTCTGTATTGCCCAATCCATCAAGATTCCCAGAGAACCAAAGCCTGGAGAGTTTGACAAGGTTATCCGGAGGCTCATGGAGACGCCCAATGCCCGGGGCATTATCATCTTCGCCAATGAGGATGACATCAGGTGAGGCAGATACCACTTTGGTGTTTCTCAGGGAGGTCCCGCCATCTCCCCCCCCCCGCTCCCTTCCATTTTCCTCTGCCCTCGCCAAGCCTCACACTCAGCACAGAAGGAATCAACAGGAGGCTGCAGCCCCAGGCCCAGAGGCAGCTCTTCTGGAGACATCTGGGGAAAGGGATGGCTTCTAAATGGCCTTGATTTTCACCCCAAGGAGTTCTCTACAAGTAGTCCATGTTCACTGGACAGCTTGTAGGGAGAAGAGGTATATTTAGTTCATGGTCTTGGAGGTCAGAAGTCCTAACAGCACCATAAGAGTTCTGGGGAGGGCGGTGGGCTGCATCCTAGTTTAGCAGGTGTCATTCTGGCAGGTGTATGTGTCTGAGGGAGAGACCACAGGGTGAGTCAGGAAGCCAGAGAGCGGGGCAGGGCCAGGATCACTGAAAGGCAACCAAGCAAGGGTCCTACAGAACTGCTTAGCCTTCCCTGGGGTGAGGACTAGGCCCCAGAGACCCAATAATGTTGCAGTAGGCCCCGCCTCTTAAGGTCCCAACACCCCCCACCTTTGCCATACCATATACCAACCATAGCGCCCTCTGGGGGCCAGTGTGGACAGAGCATGGGCACAGGCCTGGGGTCAGAGGATTAGAGAAACCCCTTGCATTTCTCCTGACTGACAAGGATCTGGTGAGTGATGTGAATTGTGACCGATGGATAAAGAACAGGAATGGACCAAGGCTAAGCCAGAGAGGATCCTAGGTCTTCACTCACCCCCACTTCTGTTCCTACCAGGAGGGTCCTGGAGGCCACACGCCAGGCCAACCTGACAGGTCACTTCCTGTGGGTTGGCTCAGACAGCTGGGGATCCAAGATCTCACCCATCCTGAGCCTAGAGGACGCTGCCCTGGGGGCCATCACCATCCTGCCAAAAAGAGCATCCATTGATGGTGAGAGTCCGAAATCCCTGGTTGTCCTTCCCAGAGTGCCCGCTAGGGGGTACTCACTCCCCACATCTGTATGTTAGATGCCACAAACCAGGAATCCCAGACTCTAGGATTCTGAGATACTGTGGTTAGAATATTCTAACCAGGATGGAAGGGGCCAGGGTAAAAGGCTTTTGGAATAGTGAGCTCTGAGTTGTTGATGGGAAGCCAGTTCTACCCTGGATCTCCCAGCTGGCTTTGAATTCAGGAGAGAACCTGGCCACAGGACCACACCTGGAAGTATGGTAGGCTCAGATGTCTGTCCCCCTCCTCCCTTTCAGGCTTTGACCAGTACTTCATGACGCGCTCCCTGGAGAACAACCGCAGGAACATTTGGTTTGCTGAGTTCTGGGAAGAAAACTTCAACTGCAAACTAACCAGCTCGGGCGGCCAGTCAGATGACTCGGCCCGCAAATGCACAGGTGAGAGCTGCCGGGGAGAAGGTGGGAAGCCTGGTTTGGGGTCTCTGGGAGCCAGGCACACTTCCTCCATACATCCTAGGACAGGCGAGGAACGCATCGGCCAGGACTCTGCCTACGAGCAAGAGGGAAAGGTCCAGTTTGTGATCGATGCTGTGTACGCCATCGCCCATGCGCTGCACAGCATGCACCAGGCCCTGTGCCCTGGCCACACAGGCCTGTGCCCTGCAATGGAGCCCACCGACGGGCGGACACTGCTGCAGTATATCCGAGCTGTGCGCTTCAATGGTGAGGGCCCTGGAATGACTTCCAGAGACCTGAGTTCTGGTCCCTATGTCTCTGTTCATGTGTGAGGGTATGCGCATGTGCGCATAGGTCCTGGATCTTGAACTCAAGTCTTGGGCTCTGTCCCTGAGGCTTGTTGTTGCTCAAGCTTAACACTCTTGAGCCATAGCTCCACTTGTGGCTTTTTGGTGGTTAATTGCAACATAATCTCACAGACTTTCCTGCCTGGGCTGGCTTTGAAACGTGATCCTCAGATTTCAGCCTCCTGAGTAGCTAGGATGACAGGGGGTGAGCCTCCGGCACTGGGCAATCCTAATAGGTGTGAGGTGTGATGCTGAGCCTCTTCTCCTGAGCTCCTTCATCTTCCTTTGTCCTGCGAGGCCCAGGAGGCCGGCAGCTAAGGATGACAGGCTCTCCCTGCAGGCAGTGCAGGAACTCCAGTGATGTTCAATGAGAACGGAGATGCTCCTGGACGTTACGACATCTTCCAGTACCAGGCGAACAATGGCAGCGCCAGCAGCGGTGGGTACCAGGCTGTGGGCCAGTGGGCAGAAGCGCTCAGACTGGATGTAAGTGGTTCAGACCCAGCCCTGGGTGCAGGTGTGTGTGGGGGGGGGCTGGAATCTGTCCCTGGCAGCAGGATCACCGGCCCATGTTTCATGTGTTCTAGGTAGAAGCTTTACAGTGGTCAGGTGACCCCCGCGAGGTACCCCCATCTCAATGCAGCCTTCCCTGTGGGCCGGGGGAGCGGAAGAAGATGGTGAAGGGCGTGCCCTGTTGTTGGCACTGTGAGGCCTGTGATGGCTACCGCTTCCAGGTGGACGAGTTCACGTGTGAGGCCTGTCCCGGGGACATGAGGCCCACCCCCAACCACACAGGCTGTCGCCCCACGCCTGTGGTCCGCCTCACCTGGGCCTCTCCCTGGGCAGCGCCCCCCTTGCTCTTAGCCGTGCTGGGCATCATGGCCACCACCACGGTGGTCGCCACCTTCGTGCGGCACAACAACACCCCCATCGTCCGCGCCTCGGGCCGTGAGCTCAGCTACGTGCTGCTCACCGGCATCTTCCTGATCTACGCCATCACCTTCCTCATGGTGGCTGAGCCAGGGGCGGCCGTCTGTGCTGGCCGGAGACTCTTCCTGGGCCTGGGTACCACGCTCAGCTACTCCGCCCTGCTCACCAAGACCAACCGCATCTATCGCATCTTTGAGCAAGGCAAACGCTCCGTCACCCCACCGCCCTTCATCAGCCCCACCTCCCAGCTCGTCATCACCTTCAGCCTCACCTCCCTGCAGGTGCGTCTCCCCAGGGGACAGGGCTGGCGTGGGGCAGGGCTGTGGCGTAGGATCTAGGCCTCAAGCTTAAACTTAATCTATGGCTAGTTACTCACTCTGGGTTAGGGCCTTGTGTTAAAAATAAATAGAAGTTGGGTGCCGGTGGCTCATGCCTGTCATCCTAGCTACTTAGGAGGCTGAGATCTGAGGATCATGGTTCAAAGCCAGCCCAGACAGGAAAGTCCATGAGACTCTTATCTACAATAAACCATCAGAAAACTGGAAGTGGCACTGTAGCTCAAGTGGTAGAGCACTAGCCTTGAGCTGAAGAGCTGAGGGACAGTGGCCAGACCCAGAATTCAAGCCCCACGACTGACAATATAAATAAATAAATAAATAAATGCCACAGGAGATAGAGCCGTGCTCTTGAGTAATGAGAATAACTCACTTAGGACAATGGTCTCTTGGACTTTTCTCCCTGGGCTGGCTTTAAACCATGATCTTCAGAAATCAGCCCCCCTGAGTTAGTAGGAATACAGGCATGAGCCCTACGCTAGGGCTCAGCTTCACCATGTCCTCTTAACAGATTATGAGGGATTCCATTCTGTAGTGGAAGAAGCTAAGGCCAAGAAAGGCATGTGATAAGACCATCATTTCAGCCACTACACCTTGAAGGCATTCAATACATAGCACTAGCAATGGTTAGAATATAGAACAAAGATGTCAAGTTGCCCCTCACCCACCAGCCCTGCTATGGCCAACACATACCTCCATACAATGCAGCCCTTCTCTCCTAAACCCTAGGTGGAAGGCAAGGATAGCTTGTCCCCGGAGGAGGGCAGGTCCCTGACATGCCATTGATGCCTGCAGGTGGTGGGAGTGATAGCGTGGCTGGGAGCCCAGCCCCCACACAGTGTGATTGACTATGAGGAACAGCGGACGGTGGATCCGGAGCAGGCCAGGGGGGTCCTCAAGTGTGACATGTCAGATCTATCCCTCATCGGCTGCCTGGGCTACAGCCTCCTCCTCATGGTCACGTGCACTGTATATGCCATCAAGGCCCGTGGAGTGCCTGAGACCTTCAATGAGGCCAAGCCCATTGGCTTCACCATGTACACCACCTGCATCATCTGGCTGGCATTTGTGCCCATCTTCTTTGGCACTGCCCAATCAGCAGAGAAGGTAATCAAGGGCCCTGGTAGATTTCACACAGTCTCCTTTCCCATTCAGCTCCAGTCTGTGTTATCACAAAGGCAGGAAGGGAGAGAACAGATCTGAGGCCCTCCTTGTCTCTCCTCCACGGTCTAGATCTATATCCAAACCACCACACTGACGGTGTCCTTGAGCCTGAGTGCATCGGTGTCCCTAGGAATGCTCTACGTGCCCAAAACCTACGTCATCCTGTTCCATCCAGAGCAGAATGTGCAGAAGAGAAAGCGAAGCCTGAAAAAGACCTCCACCATGGCAGCCCAGCCCAAGGGTGAGGATGAAGAAGGCCCCAAGTAGCAGGGTGCCTGTGAGTGGGATGGCTTGTGCCCTGTCCACATTTCTTGTCTTCCCCTTTGATTTACTGTGGAAGCCATATAGAGTCTGGGTCCACAGTGACTAGCCAGAGGGAAGAGGTCCATGAAGACCACGCCCAGCATGGAGGCTGGTCGTCAGCAAGAGCTGATTCCACATTTGGCCTCTGTTTTCTGTGTGTGTTGGCCTCATCTGTCCTCTCTGAAGATGGGACCCTGTACCTGATTGGTACAAATGTTTATGCCTCTAGAGAGGAACTAAATTTATCCCCTGAAATTCAAAGATCACGATGAAGTTGAGTAAGCGTGCATCTGAGAGGCCTACCTACCTGTTCATGATATCTTTACCTCTACTCCATGTGCTGAGACCCATGCAGGAGGGCTTTTGGATATTAACGTTATCCCTGTTTTCTCACTACTGTGATTTTTGACGTTTCCTATAGCTTAGTCACATGTACTATGCTTTTGCTCTTTGGAAATTCCCCCTAAGTTATTATATACCTTGCCTTTAACTTTGCCCACTGAATTCTTGTTAAATAAATGTTTCTCTTCCTAAAGTTTACTTTTGGTCTTCTCTTGGTTCTTTATCTATTTACCAGTCTGCAGGACTCCTTATAAAATGAGTGTGATGCACCATTACAGGCACATCTTCCCACCATCCTTTAACAGCTTCAGAAATAAATTTGTTATAGCCAGGCGCTGATGGCTCACACCTGTAATCCTAGGTACTCAGGATCTGAGGATCACAGTCCAAAGTCAGATTAGGCAGGAAAGTCCCTGTGAGACTGTTGTCTCCAATTAACCACCAAAAAGAAAAACAAAACAAAACACAACAAAGTGGAGCTGTGGCTCAAAGTGATAGAGCACCAGCCTTGAGCTAAAGAGCTTAGAGACAGCGCCCAGGCCCTGAGTTCAAGCCCTATGACCAACCATATATAGGAGACTATTGGGGGAAATGAGCACTAATGGACAGAAACAAAATACTGACAGTTACTATAAGTAACTATAGGGGTTCAAAGACAATGTTCCAACCTGTGGAGAAGTGATAAAATGGGCTGGGAAGGTGGCTCAGTGGTAGAGCACTTGCCTTGCATGCCTGAGGCCCTGGGTTCGATTCCTCAGCACCACATAAGCAAAAAAGAAAA
>NW_012267351.1:2881642-2950284 GCF_000151885.1 Dipodomys ordii
TTCCGGCTTTTTTCTTTTTGCTTATGTGGTGCTGAGGAATCGAACCCAGGGCCTCAGGCATGCAAGGCAAGCGCTCTACCACTGAGCCAACTTCCCATAGCCATTTTGTATTTTTTATAATATGCTTTGATATCGTTTTTAAACCCCCTCTGACCAGGAAAGCTCTCAGCTCTACAGTTCAAGGCTAGTGCTCTACCACTTGAGCCACAGCACCGGTTTTCTGGTGATTTACTGGAGATAAGAGTCTCATGGACTTTCCTGCTCGGGCTGGCTTTGAACTGCGATCTTCAGATCTCAGCCTCCTGAGTAGCTAGGATTACAGGCATGAGCCACCGGCGCCCGGCTACAACTTCGCATTTTTTAGCGACATCTAACTAGATAACCAGGCAACAGAAAAGCAACTCACATACCTTTAGAACAGTGGCTACTTTTTATTTTCATGACAATGCCCCGTGGAGTAATTCTTCATCAATCACCTTTTTAAGAAGCTTATAGTGCTATGTGGTATACATCACCAAGTCCTGGTGCTTATGGAGTGATTATGAGGGGGTTGGAAGTGTCTCAGGTGGTAGCACGCTAGGCAAGAAGCAAAAGAGTTAGCGTGGTCATTAGCCTGTGGGAGAAAGCCAGGGGTGAGGATCAATAATCTAGCCTTGTGATTTCCTCCCCTTCACTGGTATATACAAGTGTTACTGAAAATATAGTCGGTGGAGCTGGCCTGAGCTAAGGAAGGAGGCCTCCTGCTGCAGGGAAGAGCAGGGCGGGAAAGTCTTGTGCCTTGATGCTGATAAAAAGCACCAGTGCAGGGGAGGGTAGTGTGGAGTAGAGAAAGTAGATGGATAGAGGCCAGGCCTAGCCCGAAGACTCTTGAGGCTCACCCACAGGAACCAGCAGCCCAAGTGTGCTGTAGGAAAAGGGGAGAGGAATGGGGTGAAGGGTGGTGGTAGAGAGACAGACAAATGGAGAGAGGGAAGGATGGGAGAATGCACTCAGAATATTACTCAATGTGTATATGTAAAAAATGGAACTAGGAAGACTAAGGGGAGGAGTGGAGAGATGAGAGTGAACCTGATCGTGATAATCCTCATGGATGTGTTGAATGGAAGCCCTCTGTACTTCAAGACAATAGGGTTAAAACAATTTTAAAAAAAGAAAAAGGAGGCACTGAATGTGGAGGAAGGCAGCATCCGGAGAGCACTGCAGCCAGAGCTAAGCAATCTACGGTGGACAGAGGAAAACCAATCAGGGAGAGCTGACAAGACTGGATTACAGGAATCTGAAGAGGCACACTCCCAGGAGTAGGCAGTGTCTGCAGTTCTGCAGGGTGGAGGACACGGAGGGGCAGCTGGGTTCTGGGTCTGCTTCTGGGGCTCCCCGGTCCACATGAGGGCTGGAGACCCTGACATCACACTCTTCCCTGCCAGACGCAGGCATGGCATCTTGAGATGGCACTGTCTACAGGTGTGCTGGGCACCATCCCTATGCACATGACTTACAATGTCACAAGACCAGCTTGCAACCCCTGTAGCCAGGAAAGGTCCCAACAGGGGACCTACAGAAGGATTGCACTTATCAATACCCTTTCATGCCTTGGGATTAACCCAGTTGAGGGTGGGCAGAGAAAAAGTCTCTAGAAAGTTGCTAACATTTGGACTAAATGGCCTTCTGGACATGCGTGGGTCAACTGAACTCTATTTACAGTAATAGCACTTACCTGGGCAGTGCCTTCATTATATAACAATTAACCATTTATTGTATGCCCTTCTCGGCTAACAGAGTCATTGCCAGGTGCTATTCTGCACTTTGTCTAGTGCCAAGTTGTATAGCTGCCTCCCTGGGTGAACCTAGCTTCCCTACCACCACTTTTGGCTCCATGACATTGTGAAGCTTGACTCAGTAACTATTTGAGGCAAGACTTCATAGTTCATCTCTGGCGCAGATCTCTCACGTTCGAGAAGGAATCTTCCCTAACTCCTAATGCTGTTCCGGACAAACTGGTTTCAATCACTTTTCTCCAATGTGATGTCTCTGGTGCTGAATGAGGTTTGCAGACTGATTGAAAGCTTTCCCACACTTAGTACATTCATAGGGTTTCTCGCCCGTGTGAATCCTCTGATGCTGGGTGAGGTGGGTGCTTCGGATAAAGGCTTTCCCGCAGACCTTGCACATGTACAGCTTCTCCCGTGTATGAATTCTCTTATGCTGGGTAAGGGCTGACTGGTCACTGAAGGCTTTCTCACACATATTACATGTGTAGGGTTTTTCCCCAGTGTGAATTCTCTGATGCTGGACCAGGGCGGACTGGTCCCTGAAGGCTTTCTCACACAAGCCACACTTGTAGGGTTTTTCCCCCGTGTGAATCTTGCGATGTCGTGCGAAGGAAGAATTGTCCCTGAAGGCTTTCCCGCACTCGCTGCACTTGTACGGTTTTTCTCCAGTGTGAATTCTCTGATGTTCAGTGAGGGAAGAGTTCACCCTGAAAGCCTTCCCACACTCGTTACATTCAAAGGGTTTCTCTCCAGTGTGAATTCTCTGATGCTGCAGGAAACTTGTGCTTTGGTTGAAGGCTTTCCCACACTCGTGACATTTGTAGGGTTTCTCACCACTGTGGATGTTCTGATGTTTGGTAAGATGGGCTCGGCACACAAAGGCTTTGTCACAGATATTACATTTGAAAGGTTTCTCTCCGGTATGTATTCGGTGATGGTGGGAGAGATGTATGTTGCGGATGAAAGCCTTTCCACATACGTTGCATTCAAAAGGTTTCTCTCCAGTATGAATTTTCTGGTGGTAAGTGAGCGAGGAGCTCACAGAGAAGGCTTTGCCGCATTCCTTACATTCATATGGCTTCTCCCCCGTGTGGATTCTTTGGTGATGGATAAGGTATGTACTTTGGTGAAAAGCTTTCCCACAGTCTCTACATTTATAGCGTTTCTCTTTAGTCAGATTTTTCTGACTTGTGTGAAGGTTTTTTGGATGCGTTCTCTGATGGTTATTAGAGAAGACTTGTTCACACTCACTGGATTCAAAGGTGTTTTTACTTAGTTGAAATTCCTCACCTCGTACAGGACAGGAGCTCTTGGTGCAGTCCTTCCCAGATTCATGGCATTTCTGCTCACTAACCCCAGATGGAATGTTCTGGGAGGTGCAGCTCACCTGCTGTAAACTAATCTCCTGACTTTTCTGGCATTGCCCTTCCAACAGGCCAGCATGTGTCCAGTGATCATCTCTGGTCAATCTTTCCTTTATGGTCCACTGATCTAATTCTTCTTCAGGAATATCTGCCTTGAGAGGAGATTTCTTACTCACAGGTATGATCATCCATGCTGTAAGATATTAACAGGAAAATGAGGAAGTGGCGCTGTGGCTCAAGTGGTAGAACACTAGCCTTGAGCTGAAGAGCTGGGGGATAGTACCCAGGCCCAGAGTTCAAGCCCCATAACCAACAAAAAAACAAACAACCCCCACCCCCAAATAAAACTCAGGATAATGTCTGACTGGAGGAAACATCTGAATGGCATGAGATGATAAGCCTATTAAGAATGCTAATAAGCAGGTGGCAGTTTTGAAGATTACTTGATGTGACAAAAAGAGAAGAGGAAAACAGGCGAGCACAGCTCTCCGGCAGTGTTATCTATCTGAGGCAGGACAGCTTGGGAGCTTGAGCTCAGATGCCACTGGCTTGACCTGGAATTCTGAGCCCAACACTTTATATCTTTGCAGTCAGACAGAAGCTATCTGATATCGTAATACTCCTAAAGTGTAACACAGAGTGTCCGATGCTAATAGACAAGAAACAATGGTCTATTCTAGTGTTATGATGTTTATAACAAACAAGATATAGTCTTTTTTAAAAAATCCTGAAACTAGAGGGGAGTACTTGTTAAGAAATAACTCGAGTAACAACCTCTACTAACGTTCATATATTTCATAGACTCATTTGAGTATGCCAAGAGAGCAGGGCTAGGGAACATCTGGCCTGTAGAACAAGATGTTTATTTGAGGCCAGCAAAATCACACAGACACGTGTGATACTTGACAGATGCTCATCAGTACTGATAACTTTTTTTATGGCCTGCAACTGATGTTATAAATATCCAAATGGCCTTTGGCTTAAAAAAGGCTCCCTAGCCCTGACAGGCAATAAGAAGTTAAGTTGTCACATACTTGGGATGAAATGTTCTTATCTACTAATAAAATAAGGCCCACCAGCAGAGCACTGGTGGTTTATGCCTGAAATCCTAGCTACTCAGGAGGCTGAGATCTGAGGTCATGGTTTGAAGCCAGCCCAGGCAGGAAAGTCCTTGAGACTCTGATCTCCAATTAACCACCAGTCAACAGACAGTGGACCTGTGGCTCAAAGTGCTGGAGTGCTAGCCTTGAGTAGAAAAGCCCAAGGACAGTACGCAGGCCCTGAATTCCAGCTCCAAGATGACAAAGGATAAAAATAAAAAAGTAAGGCCCACCACTTGCCAAGAGAAATGAGGCATCCAAGACCATGATAATAGAAAATACACACAGAAAATGAACCACCAAAAGTGATGTGTGAGTAGAAAAGGAACTTAGAAACAAAGTAGCATACCTGCCAGGATATATCTAGTATGTCCAAGAGGGAGAAGCTATGAATCTGGGGGACAGGGCACTTATGAATGGGACTTTTTTTTTTTTGTCACTCATAGGGCTTGAACTCAGGGCTCTGTACCTGAGCTGTTTTGCTCAAGGCTAGCACTCCACCACTTTGAGCCACAGCATCACTTCTGATTTTCTGGTGGTTAACAAGAGATAAAAAGTCTCATGGACTTTCCTGCCCAAACTGGCTTCAAATCATGATCCTCAGATCTCAGCCTCCTGAGTAGCTAGGATTACAGGCGTGAGCCACCAGTGGGACTCTTACTGGAGTAGCAGCTACAGCCTTGTGAATGACTTGACAAAAGCTTCCACTCCATAAACAACCTTCCCACTAGGTTCACATCTTGGAATTAGAGAACACAGTTCTGGATTGTATGTCATTCTACACATTTGTGAAAATCCACCTTCTAACTTAAGCCGATTTAAAATTTTATACTACGAAAGGTAATGCTAAGGACTGGAGACCAAACATGAATGATACAAAGATTCCTGGGAAATCCTGTCAAGAGCAAACCTTCTTGATGGGCATGGTCGTTCATGCCTGGACGCCTAGCTGTTTGGAAGGTAGTAATCAGGAGATTGCAGCTGGAGGACAATCTCGGCAAAAAAGAAGTTCACGAGACTCCATTTCAAGTATTGAATGGTGTGGTGCAAGCCTGTCAGGCCCAGTAACACAGGGTGACACAAGTAGGTAGGCTGCAGCCCAGGCCAGCCCAGGAATAAAGTCAGATCCTACTTTGAAAATTATCAAGGTGAAGCTGGTCTCACGCCTGTAATCCTAACTCCTCAGGAAGCTAAGATCTGAGGCTTGTAGTTCAAAGCTAGCCTAGGTAGGAAAGTCCATGAGACTCTTATCAATTCAATTAAAACACCAAAAAGCTGGAAGGGAGCTGTGTGTGGCTCAAGTGGTAGAGTGCTAGCCTGAACCCAAAAGCTCAGGGACAGTGACTATGCCCTGAGTTGAAGCCCCACAACAGATATTAAAGCAAAACAAAACCTATTTTAGAGAGCCGGGTGCTGGTGGCTCACACCTGTAATTCTAGCTACTCAAGAGGCTGAGATCTGAGAACTGTGGTCCAAAGCCAGTCAGGGCAGGAAAGTCTGTGAGACCCTTATCTCAAATTAACCACCGGAAAATTGGAAATGGAGCTGTGGCTAAAGTGGTAGAGTGCTAGCCTTGAGCAAAATAGCTCAGGGACAAGCCTCAAGATCAGCACCACCAACCACAATTTTGGACAGAAGAAACTGACCTTTTAAGCGCCACTCAGGGCCTCATGCTAATCCTTGATTTACAACTTTAAGTCAGTCCAGATGAGCTAACCCCATTGACGCCACTCCCTATCAAGTGTGGTATCCCTACTTGCTTCATAGTTTGAAAGTCTGAGTGGGGCCCCAAATCACCCCAATCTCTCTCCACTGTCTCATGGCCCAGAGAACAGACACAGGAGAAAGCTATCTGATTCATGACTTAGTACTATAACTAAGAATAATCTAGGGACTGGGAATGTGGCTTAGTGGTAGAGTGCTTGCTTAGCATGCATGAGGTCCTGGGTTTGGTTCCTTAGTACCACATAAACACAAATAAATAACTAATAAATAAAACTAATTTTAAAAAAAAGTAGAGTCAAAACTACTTTTAAAAAATGCCTTATGATGGGCTGGGAAGGTGGCTCAGTGGTAGAGTGCTTGCCTTGCATGCATGAGGCCCTGGGTTCAATTCCTTAGCACCACATAAGCAAAAAAAAAAAAGCCGGAAGTGGCGCTGTGGCTCAAGTGGTAGAGTGCTAGCCTTGAGCTGAAGAGCTGAGGGACAGTGCCCAGGCCCAGAATTCAGGCCCTACGACCAGACCAAAAAAAAAAAAAAAAAAAGCTTTATGCTACTCTGGGAATAATGAGAGTAGCAATGGAAATGATACAGGTTCATAGCCATTGCAGGTTAAACAGCCATTCCACATTTCTACCTGGGGCCGGAAGTGTTTCAGATTTTTTATTCTCATTTACATATACATAATAAGATAGCTTGGGAGCCAGATGCTGGTAACTGACTCCTATAATTCAAGCTACTCAGGAGGCTGAAATCTGATGATTGTGGTTCAAAGCCAGCCCAGGAAGGAAAGTCTGTGAAATTGTTGTCCACAATTAACCATCCAAAAACCAGAAATGGTGCTGTCGCTCAGTGGTAGAGCACTAGCCTTGAGCAAAAAGAGCTCAGGGACAGCGCCCAGGCCCTGAATTCAACCCCCATAACTGTAAAAAAAAAAAAAAAGAAAAAGAAAAAGAAAAGAAAAAAAGCATGGGAATGGGATAGAAGATCCTAAACTCAAAATCCAATTTTTTTCACATGCACTTTTTACACATAACCTGACAGTGATTTCATAAAGAATTTCACGGTGCTTGCATTTTGACTTATGACCTATCACATGAGGGAGATCAGGAGTGGAGTTCCCTATGGGTCAGTTGCTGCATGACAGAGTTCAAACTGCATTTTGAAGCACTTCACATTTGAGGTTTTGGGATCAAGGATGCTTCAATCTATACTTCAAGCATCAGAAATGAAGCCTACCACCCTTTCCCCATAAGGTATCTGAAGTCTGAGTCGGTTGTTAATGAAAGCAAGGGCTGGGAATGTGGCCGGTGACAGAGCACCGGCTTGGTGGAGCTGAGGCCCTGGGTTCCATCCCCAGTACAGAAAAGAAAAGAAAAGTAGAGATGAAACAAAAATAAGAAAACAAGCACTGGTGGCTCATGCCTGTAATCTTAGCTACTCAGGAGGCAGAGATCTGAGGATTGCAGTTCGAAGCCAGCCTGGGCAGGAAAGTCAGGTCTTGACCTTTGAGTAGCTAGGATTACAGGCGTGAGCCACCAGCACCGAGCTTATAGTGTCATGATAATACAGTAATTTTTCTAGAATATTGGGTGATAGCAAGAGAGCTGCAGCCCTGCCCTCACGTCACGAGTCCCAGTGGACTCCTTAAAACAATTAATAGCCACTAAGTTATCATGCTGTCTGCATCCCCAGGCAATACATGTAGGCATTTGCTAAAACAAAGTGTCATGCATGTATGAGCAATGCAGCTTAGCATAGCAAGCCAGCTCTCCTGGCACCGATAATCTAGCACAGTGCCTGGCAAAGGGAGACTAGTTGAATGCCAGCTGACTGAACTTCCACATGGATGAAGAAGCATGAAGTAGCTGAGAAGATATGCAGTTTTTCTGGGGGGGGGGGAGGGCGGTCAGGAAAAGAGGTGTTTTCTTGGGCATATAACTGGCTTTTAAATAACCGCTGTGAGTAAGCCAGTGTGATTCCTTCCTACTAGAGAAGTAAGTAGCCCTCACTTCCAAATGCATGTCATGCTGTTTAGGGGTCAGGGCCAAGTTGGCAAGTGATGTCTGAGGTGTCCCTAACCCAGACTCTATTCATCTATGCCAAACTAGGACAGGGGGGAAGAAAGTAACAGGAGAAAGGATTCAGGAGTGTCACCCTTTGGCAATGCATGCTGGGACAATGTGGCAGCAAAGCCTGGCATGCTTGCTGAGATGATACCCTTACCCTCACCACCCACGGGAGTCCCAGCCTCGCAGAGGTGTGATTCTTACCAAGACAGAAGCCTCTGGATGTGTCCAGTGTCCATTCTTTCCTTTTTCCCAGGGGAGAAAACTCATCTGGTTTGGGTCCTAAGAGTCCTGGTTTTCAGAAGCGTGGGGAGGAAAAAAAAAGACCACATCTGCTTCTAATAGAGATAAACGTCATTGCAAGGAGGAGACCTGTTCTCCGGAATATCCTAGAAAAGGTGATTGCATCAGAAAGCCCAGGTGGACACATACTCGTAGGAGGAAAAAAGATACCTCAGGCCTGACACAGACACTTTGTCTCCATGTTCTTGTCCCTGCTAGAAGAGGGTGAGGGGGGGACTCCCCCCATACTCCTAAGTCCTCTGTCATTTTGGACGATCTCTACTTAAAGACTCCAAAGAGGCTGAGGGATACCAGGAATACGCAAGTGGGAGCTTTGCTGGTAGCATCCCCATTCAGCACCTTTCCAGCTTAGTCTTCTGCATAGCATTAGTAGAAGAGTCCCAACAAGATCCCCAAAGGTGAACATTCCAGGCTTCCTCACTTACCTAAGGACACCAAGTTGCTATAGTTGTCCAGCATCACCTCCCTGTATAGGGCCCTCTGTGCAGGGCTCAGGAGACCCCACTCCTCCTGTGTGAAGACCACAGCCACATCCTTGAAGCTCACCATGTTCTGTAACAGCAAACCCATCCTTAGTGAGAACGTTGACACTGGCTGCTGGCTGGTGTCTGGGGACAAGTTACCCATTTCCTACACCATGGTCCCTACTTTGAAGAGGCAGAGAAAACATGCTTGCTTGCCCAGTACTCGTTCATTTTGCCTTCAATATCTTCTCCAATCTCTCCTAAACTGCCCAGCCCTGCCTCGGCTCTCCATCCTTCCCCCATTCAATCAACTCCTCTTATCTCCAACAAGGACATTTTTTCCTCAGTATAGTTTTCTCTCTGACTGCTTCTATAGTCACCTATGTGGGCCTATCAAAGCTCTGGGTGCTGGAGGCTCACACCTGTAATCCTTGCTACTCAGGAAGCTGAGGTCTGAGGATTGAAGGTTGAGGCCAACTTGGATAGAAAAGTCCATGGAACTCTTATTTCTAAGCAGAAAAAAAAGCTGGAATTGGAGCTGTGACTCAAGTGGCAGACTGCCAGCCTTGAGTAAAAACAGCCAAGCGAAAGTGCAAGGCCCTGAGTTCAAGCCCCAATACCAGCGCATGTATACACCCCCCCCCAAGTATATGCCTACAAGCTGTGTATTGTATTAAGTATTTGATAATCATAGTAAGCAGTGATATTACTGACACATGTAGTATATTGTACTTTTTTTTTGTCAGTCATGGGGTTTGAACTTTGGGCCTGGGCGCTGTCCCTCAACTCTTCAGTTCAAGGCTAGCGCTCTACCACTTGAGCCACAGCACCACTTCTGGTTTTCTGGTGGTTAACTGGAGATAAAAGTCTCATGGACTTTCCTGCCCAGGCTGGCTTTGAACCATGATTCTCAGATCTCAGCCTCCTGAGTAGCTATAGGATTACGGGGGGAGCCACTGGCGCCCTGCAGTGTATTATTCTTTTATCATGATTTTAGCTAGTACTATTAAGGTAAGATAGACTAGGGAAAAAGGCATGGGGAAACAGTGGTGCCAAGCACAGGCCCCTTGGATGTGGAGACCTCACTTATGAAGGATGGTTACAGGCCCAAGCCTTCTGTGCCTGCCCAGGAAACAGGAATAGGCGCTCCAACTGTCAAAACCTGAGAATGCGATTCTGGGTCATCGGAGAGACCCAGGGGTCTCTTTCACCATCCAGAGACTCCCATGGTCCTAGCCACCCATGCAAATTGGGCCCCCGGCTGACCTCAAAGATCCCTTTTGGCTTCATATGGCTAACATCCTTAATTAGTGGAATTACTACACTGAATTCTACTTCTCCCTACATGGGGCCAAGCTTCCTGATAGGAGCCACTTATCAGCAATGATAACACTTATGTTGCAAAGAGTTGAGTGAGGTACTAGAGGTGGGAATGAAGTGGACAAAAATTACCCTTCTCCCCTTTCCCACATCCAGATGCCAGAATGTGGTGTGGTGGGGCTGTTGCTGGAATGCAGGCTGGGGGCAGGCGAGGTAGGGCTGTTTGAATCCATAGCAGAAGCCCACAAGGCATGTTTTTATTCTGGTCCTGGGGCTTGAACTCTGGGCTTGGGCACTGTCCCTTCTTTCGTTCAAGGCTAGCACTCTACTACTTGAGCCAGAACACCACTTCCAGCTTTTTTCTGGGTAGTTTATTGGAGCTAAGAGTCTCATGGACTTTTCTACCTGGGCTGGCTTTGAACTCTGATCTTCAGCTCTCAGCTTCCTGCATAGCTAGGATTACAGACATGAGCCACCAGTGCCTGGCTCCTCATAAAGCACTTTTAAATAACAATACAGAAGGGGTAGTGACAGGATGACATGGTTTCTGCATAACTAGACAGGAACTGCCCATCTAGTCAGAACTTGATGTCAGCCCACCTGATCTTTCGTATATCCAATTAATACTTAGTTTGTGTGTAACCAGCTTGTATAAAACTCAGGGTCCCCCCTTCCTTGGGATCCAAACTTCTGACACTAGCCTGGTTTGAGTTGCCAGCAATATACTCCTTTACCCTCTCTAAAAAGTGGTTTCGATCTTAGCTGGTCTATGCTGGTACAACACCACTACATAAAACACAGCTTAGTATGCCATGCCACTGGGGCAGAACACATATCTCGTCTTCATGAATCTTTTGGTTGCATCAAGAGGACATATAAGTGATTAACTTCACCATCTCAGTTTTATGATTCCTCCACAGTGTTCAGCCAGGGCCAAATCACCTAACGATGCCTGAACCCCAAACCTGTGCACATTATCAAGTGAAGCATGACTGTATTTATTTTTCAACAATTCTTGTTTTTCTTCAACTGTTTGTGTGCCCACCCCAATACACACAGACACACACACACACACAGACACACACACACACAGACACACACGACCCATGGAAACAGTCACTCCATGTTCCTCCCTTGAAATTCAGAAATAAGAACAAGTACCAGAAATCTCACATGGAAAATTCAGCAGCTCTCACAGTTCTGGTCTTCCAAGCTGACTGGAATATTCTAAGAAAGAAGGGCAGCTGGAATATTCTAAGAAAGAAGAGTTCAGCAGAAGCCCAGAAAAAAATATTGAAGAGAAAGGATTTTTGGATTGTTCAAGACCCCTCTTCCACAAAAAAGCCCAGTTGTATTTTTGCTTCTAGAGTTGGGAAGGTAACTCAGTATCTCTCAGCTAAATGCATTCTTTAGTTTAAGACATTCTCAATTAGTGTCTATTACCTGTACCCAAAGCCTTGGTATACAGCAGGAAATCAAGAAATATTAGTTGAAGTGAACCCATAAACCGATTTATCAGAGCCTGTAATTCACTTTTTTAAAGCATATTTCACACCCCTAATACATGTCCAGAAAAACCATCATGCTCCACAGAAAAGGGTTCTGATTCCTCCCTTCTTTTAGATCCTATGTCAAGTACTGCCTTCACCTCTTAGATCCCTGACCTGACCTAGTAGAAACAAGGCTAGTAGAAAGGTTTTCAGAGCTGTGTGCCATTTACTAACGCCTGTAATCCTAGCTACTCAGGAGGCCAAGTCCTGAGGATCCTGGTTTGAAGACAGCCCAGGTAGGTCTGTGAGATTCTTATCTCCAGTTAATCACTGAAAAAGCTGGAAGTGGTGCTGTGGCTCAAGTGGTAGAGCACTAGCCTTGAGCAAAAGGAGCTTAGGGGCAGTGCCCAGGCCCAGAGTTCAAGGCCCAGAACCAGGAAAGCAAGCAAGCAAGTAAGAAAGAAAGAGAAAGAGAGAGGGAGAGAGGGAGGGAGGGAGGGAGGAAGACTGATTTTCAGTTCAGATCAATCTGGATTCAAGTTCAGGTTGTGCCATTTATATGACCTCTGGCAACTTAGCTCTGAAACCGGCCAGATGAGCCCAATATGGGGTGGGAGGGAGACTGGGGCCAGTAATCTGGGGGGGGGCACTAAGGTGGGAGTAGAGCTCCAAGGTGGGGAAAATATCCCTATACCCTTCAAATCTAGAAAGTGAATGGGGGGGGGGAGGGCAGGGAGAACTCTCCACATTCCTCCGCTTACCTCTCACAAACCAGCTGAAGGCAGGCAAAGTGTAGGGGAGGCAGGTGGGAAGCCCTTTAGCTTCCAGCTTCCACGGGCCAGCAGCAACTGCACACCTGTTAGGAGCAGAGGATGTGTCAGCAGCGGGAGAGAGGCTAGCATTCCCATCCTAGCAGTCCTGCAAGTACCCCAATGCAACCAATTCTTTGTTCTCCCCTCTCTCTGGCTTCTCAGAGTATGACTTGCTTCCACAGTAAGGTGAAGCACCCACGGGCTACCTTTTCCCTTCCTGTTTTCCTCTAGTCCAGTCCTCCGTATCTTCCCTTCGGTATAAATACTGTGCCTTCTCCCTGCAGAAAGCATGCTGCAGCCCCCGTTCTCAGACTTTCGAGTCACCCTCCGTCCTTCCCTTCAAGGGATCCGGGACTGTAATCTTGGGACAGCTGATTCGGAAAGGAGTGGAGAGGGAGAGCAAGGAGGGTCAACTCCTGTTTCCTGGAAAGGGATCAGAGCTAAGGAGCCTGAAGTCTTCACTGGGGAAAACCGCTCAGGTCAAAAGCGGATCTCTGGCTTCAGAGTGAGTGACCTAGGGTCAAAAGCCAGCCACGTGTGTGTGTGTGTGTGTGTGTGTGGCCGGGGATGGGGGTTCGGAGGGGGGCAGGGATCATCCACACCACCCCCCCCCACCCTCTGCCGCCGCCTCGTCAGGTCCCGCGGAGCCGCTGCAGGGCTCACACTGCGGCTGCCCCGGCCCTGGGCAAGCGCCACACCGGGCTGGTAACAACCCCAGAGCTGCCAGCCCTTACCTGAGAGATGGGCTTCCCGATCCTGTCCTCATCCACGTGCACTCAAATCCTGACCCCAAACCCAGGAGCCCATTCCTGGCCCGACTCTTTTTTTTTTTTTTTTTCTGGTTGGGACCAAATTCCACGAGGTTTAGGGCATTCGAGGCGTGCCCTCCAAAATGAGCCAGACCTCGGTGGCGTTCCCGGCGCGCTCGCGTCCTCAGACCCGACCGCCGCTGCCTGGTCCTTCCAGAAGCTCGGCGGGCGGCGGTGGAGCGGGGGGGGGTGGGGGGGGGGTTCCACCGCCACCGCCAACTATCGGCGCAGAGCAGGGGGAGCGGTAAGTGGGGAGGCTGGATCTGATTGCGCTTGCGCGTTGCCCTGGACACCGCCGAGCCGAGTTCCCACAAATCTTAGAGCAGCAGGGCTTGAGCTGCTAGGATTCTTCAGAGGGGGGGGGGGGGGGGAAATCCTCAGCGAAAGGGATGATGTGCGCCTGCGCAGAACGGGCTCTGCCCTTCAAACCCCGCCCTCCGGCCTAGCCGCTTTCTATGCGAAACTACGTTTCCCAGGAGTCTCTGGGGCGGCGGCGAGTCAGTTTAACCCTTCCGCCAGGGAGCGAACCACCATGCGTGCGTTTGGTTCCGTGCTCTGACTTGGCCCTTGTTCTCTGTCTTGAAATAACAACACCCTGAAACCAAAGATCGGGAAAGGGAAAGTTGTCCATGACGGAAGTTAGCCCACGGGACCAGGGAAGCGGGGGGCAGAAGGGGCAAGGGAGCAAGTCTAAATGGAATGCTTGGTGATGGGAATCTGCTCTATTCTCATGACTCAATGTTGCTCCCATGGCCTGGCCCACACACCACACTCCCCTCCACCGGGGGTGACTTCCCTGAGACTCCCGAGCCCATTCTTTCCAGCCTGTAATCAACCTAAAAGTGAAAGCCTGCTTCCCAACCCCACCCCTCAGGTGTCAGGCACCTGAGTCTTCCTCGCAGGCTACCCTTGGCCCAGCCAGTAACCTACACAATAGGATCCCAGAACTAGGCCATGAAGTCTCAAGGCACTTCCCCAAATCCCTTGCAATTCTCCAGCTACACGCAACCCTGTCCCCTAGCCATGACCCTAAATCCCTCCACCCCTGCCCCCATTAAGCCTCCTGTCTCCTCTCTGGTGACCATGGTATCCCTCTTCTACTTTCCATTAAAGTTGATCTGGCCTGTTGAGTTTGCTTTCTGCTCTTTATTCTAATACTCTCATGACTCAGTTTCCTAAGACCCACGGCAGAAAAGGTTGCAAAAGCTGGCAGGATGGCAACTCCACCTGACAAGCTTCCAACACTTCCCGTTTGGCCTGGGGGCTGGCCCGGGCATGGTGCAGAGACAGAATTCCCAATTTCATTCTGTAAGAAACAAGAGGCCAGCAACAGAGAGGAGTTCAAGGCTTTATTGGGGGACAGAATGCCCGGCTGGAATGGCAGGAATGGAGGCAGCAGCTATGGACAGGTATGGGTGGAATTTAAACAAAATCTCAGGGGGCAGTCACATGGGTCACATGGGTACATTATCTGGACTGTGGGAATTTCGAAGGGAGAGTCAGTTCCAAGAAGGTGTTAACGAAGGTGTTATGTGGGTTTCAGGAATTGGGGGGGGGGAGAGTCACATTCCAAGAAGGAGTGTAAAGCGACTGTTACAACTGAGGCAGGAATTTGTTAGTCACACTGGGAAAACAATACACCCAGAAAACAATACAATACAGCATCGGGGAAACAGAAACTTAACAGATTTTTGTAAACAGGGACACAGGGTGAGGACTTCACTGGCAAGCTGACTCTGAGACTTAGACATTGCAGGGAGAGGATACAGGGACACTGGAAGGCCAAGTTTGCTACAGGGACTCCAGGAAGACCTGATGGTGGCCAAACCCAGACATGTGGCTAAGGAAACCAGAAATGCTCCGGAGTCAGAACACAGGAATCACTCACTGGCTTATCCAGGCTGCCCTGGGTCCAGGGGAGCCTCCACTGGGATAGAGGGGGACATCTAGATAAGTTAAGTTACAGTCTTTTTCTGAGGTTCTTATTCTGCTAGGCAGGATGTGGTGATGGATAGGTATACCCTGCTAAGGACAGTTAATTGCCTTTGAATGCATCATTTTCCTGGAGCTCAAGAGGGGAAGATGAGTGTTTGAGATTTTTGTTTTTTGTTTTTTTTTCTCTGATCCTGGGGCTTGAACTCAGGACCCGGCACTGTCTTTGAGCCTCTCTGTGCTCAAGGCTAGTGTTCTACCCCTTGAGTCACAGCTCCACTTCTGACTTTTTGGTGGTTAACTGGAAATAAGAATACCACAGATGTTTCTATCCGGGCTGGCTTAGAACTGATATCTCAAATCTCAGCCTCCTGAATAGCTAGGATTACAGGCATGCGCCACTGACTCCTGGCTGAGAGTTTTCACTTTCTTGATGGTTAAAAAGCCAATAAGAGGGCTGGGAAGGTGGCTCAGTGGTAGAGCACTTGCCTTGCATGCCTGAGGCCCTGAGTTTGATTCCTCAGCACCATATAAGCAAAAAGAAAAAAAGCCGGAAGTGGTGCTGTGGCTCAAGCGGTAGAGCGCTAGCCTTGAGCTGAAGAGCTGAGGGACAGCGCCCAGGCCCAGAGTTCAGGCCCCACAACCGGACCCAAAAAAAAAAAAAGCCAATAAGAGGGCTGGGAAGTGGCTCAGTGGTAGGGTGCTTTCCTTGCATGCATGAGGCCCTGGGTTCGATTCCTCAGCACCACATAAGCAGAAAAAGCTGGAAGTGGTGCTGTGGCTCAAGTGGTAGAGCCCTAGCCTTGAGCTGAAGATCTGAGGGACAGTGCCCAGGCCCAGAGTTCAAGCCCCATGACTGACAAAAAAAAAAAAAAAGCCAATAAGATCCAAGGTTTGTCATTTAGGTAAGTTAGCCACCTTTTAGGAAGCATTAACAGGACAGTGTTCTACCAGTTAAGCACATTTCCAGCCCTTTTTTCTTTATTTTTCAAATAAGGTCTTACTTTTTTGTCTAGGCTGTTGTAAATGAGGCCATGATTCTCCTATTTATGCTTCCTGTGTAGCTGGAATGAAGTAATACCATCATGACTGATGGCAATCTGCTTTGTTCTTATAACTCAATATTGCTACCATGATTGGCCCACTGACTACTCTCCCCCTAGATTATTTTCACATCGAAGGATGACAGTATGGTACCTGAGTGTGACTACATGTTGGACACTTTTATAAGCACTTTACATTATTATCTAATACAACCCAGAAGGTATGTAGGTTTGTGCTATTATCCAATGAGAAAATGGAGGCCTTCATTGCTAAATGCCTTTGTCAATGTCCCACAACCAGTAAGTAGAAGCAGGAATCACTCCTGCTGACAAGGAAGCTGTCAGCAGGACAGTCTATCTGCCCAGATGGCTGAGAGCTGGCATGTAAGTAGAACTCCCCTCTGTTTATCTGACTGGTTTTCCTGGAGCGGCTGTAGTGTGTTAGAGAAGACCTAATTGGAAGCTTTCCATAGACAATAAAAATAAATAAAATCTCAAAGAGTGACTCTGAGCATGAGAAATCCAATGTGCCCTCTGGCACTAGCCAGAGCTAACACACTGGCTTTATTGTTCCCAACATCCACTAGGGCAGTCCCCAGTTCTTGCCTATATTTCCCTCAGGCTCCAAACCGTGTCCAGGAAGAACTATTTCCTGTCTGCTTTTATTTTAATTAGGGATAAATGATCACTTACATTGGATGACCACTTACAATCAACTCTGATTAGTCTTCCTTCAGAGAGGCCATTTCCTGCTGAGCCCTGTCACATGACCCTTTCAGGTAACAAGAGCTTCCTTTTCCTGTCATTTTTTGATCGCTCCTCTACATTCACAATACTCCCTTATACTTTCCTAAAGGCATAGTATTTTTCAGTCCTCTTTGCGCTGTTCCTGCTCTTCCCCTCTCTTTCCCATTTCCCATCTTCTGTATACACTGCTGCCTCTTCCCTGGTACCCTGAAACTTGGCACAGAGACTAAGGGTCCTTCACTTTGGAATGCCTCTGAGCTGCTTTATGCAGGATGGGTAGAGGATGCCTTACTCAGTCTGATAACCACTCCACCATGCAGCCCACAGGAAGCAAGCAACTCCATGGACTGCAGGCAGGAACGGAAAATGCCAATGGGTATATACCCTGGAAGAAACCTGAACTAGATTCTATGTGTCCATAAAACTTTCAGAGTCCCATCCCCACCAGATGGGTTGTGATGCTTTTGGCAGATGCAGGTCTCACCAACATTTAAATGTTAGAAGCTATGCATAATCTAAGAGAGAGGAAATGGTGCCATATTCTACAGTTCCATCTGTTATGGAAATTTGATAACATTTTTTTGGGTAGTAAGGCTTCAACTTCAGTCTCATGCTCTTGTTTGGCTTTTCTCTCAAGGGTAGCACACTGCCACTTCTGACTTTTTGCTGGTTAATTGGAGATGAGAGTTTCACAGATTTTTCTGCCCAAGCTGGCTTCAAAATATGATCCTCAGAGTTGAGTTTCATGAGCATGAGCATGAGCCACCAGTAACTGGAGATTGATTCACTTATTCCACAGAACTCCAGTGGTGGAAATGGCTCTATTTAAGTCTTGAGTGATAGTTTAGCCATAGAGAAAATAGATTTAATCATCCCTAATCTCTGTGGTTTGAGGGCACAATGTTTCTTGTCATCTTAGAAGTCACCTGATTACATTCTAATTCCTTCCTTACATCTGACTTCTCTATCATGAGCTCCTTTAGAATACTACTGAGAAGGTTCTCAGTAAATAATGTTATCTTGGTCATATTGGGGTTTTTTTTTTGTCCATAGGCCCAACTGTAATGGACAGTGATTACATCGCAGCCTCCTCCCCAGAAGCTGACTGGAAATGGCAGAGGTTCTTGGCAGAAGGATCTGGACTTACTGATTTTCTTCCGTGGAACTTTAGAATTGTGTTAAAGAGATGTAGAGCTAGAAGGAAGGTGGAAAGCCACTGGTGGTTACTACAGGAAAACAGATGCTGATATTTTGAGGCCAAACTTAATTGTGAAACGGAAAAAGCACCAACTATCCATAAGAATGTGGAATGAAGAGATAGAAGCCCATGTTCTCTGGCCATGCTATGAGGGGTAGAGGATAGAAAAAGGGGAAGGTACAGAGCACAGACAACCTTGGCTGATAATAGTTCTTAGTTACCATAAGGTTTATCTCAAGTCACACCAAAAAACAAAAACAAAAACAACTATTCATGACTCTCAAATGTCATGAAAACCACAGTTCTATCTGCCAATGGACACTGAAGGAAAGGTTTAGTCTTCAGAAGAGGGTAACATAATGGAGGTCTTTTCTCCCAGATACTTATGCTCTGAGTATTCTTCATCAGTATATCCTGAGTGACAGCACCCTTTCTCTCATTCTGAGTTTGAGGCTTGTAGGGAATGTGATTATCCATAGACACTGAGCTTCGCTACTTGTATACACTGCATCCTTTATCTCAGAATGCAGGTCCTAGGGCTCCTTGACTATACGCAAATACAAACTGAGTCATCAAAACAGGCTAAGAAGGCAAATGAAGCACTGAGCTAACTGTATCCTCAGAAACAACCGTCTTCTTTCCCTCCATATGTTTGGCTTTTTTTTCACTAACTTATTTTTTTCTCAAGAATGTTCCTTGAGATGACCACAGACTCAACAAAATATTCAAACAACACATCAATGCCCTCACATAGCCAGCCACTTTTGTGTGGTTTTAATTGTGGCATTTCAATCTAATCAAATAAGAATCCAAGACTCCTTCTTGTTCAAATAGATCTATCTCAACCGGCCACCAATTTTGGCTAGATTCAGCCTCATTCATTCTCCTTTCTTCTCACATGTTATTTGTTAGTATAGTCCTTTGAAAGTTAAAAAATGTATTTTATTTACTTTTACTTCCTAAATATATCTGATGCACATTTAGGTCTTGATAAATATGAAAAAAGGAAACTATTCTACCTACTCACACTATGATGCATCTATAAACTATTCTGATGGTTATTCTGAACATGTCTTAAGTTACAAACTTTCTATTCATATGTGAATTTTCTATATTTATGTTCAACCCCTCTTTCTTCTCCTTTCCACTCTGACTGTCAAATGACATGAAGATAAATATTATTTAACTCATGTACTTAAAGTCTATATTTAAATTACATTGTCTTCTAAATAGCTTAACAAAAGCTTAATGACTATCAATTAAGAATTAAAAAACAGCATGCTATTTCATTAAGATTTATATGATTAGTGTATCACCTGGTAGAAACCAGACTATGTTTTAGGGGAGAAAGTAATGAAGAAAGAGGGGAACGACATGGAGTGGTAAACAGTAGTAGAGGTAGAGAAATTTGGCAAAACATCCAGAAACCAGACTGTGGAAGAGAGGCATGAAGACAATACATATAACAGAGTAAAACACCAATAGCTTCCCAGTGTGATTTTTTTTTTGTCAGTCAAGGGGCTTGAACTCTGGGCCTGGGCACTGTCCCTCAGCTCTACAGCTCAAGGGGAGCACTCTACCGCTTGAGCCACAGCACCACTTCTGGTTTTCTAGTGGTTTATTGGAGATAAGAGTCTCACAGACTTTCCTGCCCAGGCTGGCTTTGAACTGTGATCCTCAGATCTCAGGCTCCTGAGTAGCCAGGATTACAGGCGTGAGCCACCGGTGTCTGGCCACCAGTGTGATTTTTTTTAACATTTTAGCTAACAGAAATTTTTGAAGGCATGCTAAATCTACAATATCTCATTTACTAGATAAGGAAAGTGTAACCTGGTAAAAAGTGGTAACTTGTGCAGGTTAGTTGCAGATCAGAACTACATACCAGGTGTGTCTGTCCAACCAAGTACTGTCATATTTTCTCTCCTGTGTGAACTCTGTGATGTCCAAAGGAGAATCTGCAGTGTGACACAATAGAACTTATCTCCATCATAAATCTTCATCATTTATATATTAGCTATTCAAACCTTCTGATATAAAATAGGTTTTACCTTCTGAATAAGGGTGATCTGCATTTTTATAATGGTTCCTATGCTGTGGTTTGTACTATCTTACATGACATATTGCATTTCAATCAAAAGATTCCCATCTTTGTTACACTTCTTAGGAGTCTACACCAATATGACTCCACTGATTATTAATGAAGAGTAATTAGCATCAGGAGGCCAATGGAAACTTTCCTCACATATGAGTCCTTTGATGCCTTGTAAGGTTTGTGCTCCGACTGAAGGCTTTTCCACATTCATTACACTGATAAGGTTTCTCTCCTGTATGAGTCCTCTGGTGTACAATGAGGGACGAGTTCTTAATGAAGGCTTTCCCACACCTATTACATTCGTAGGGCTTTTCTCCAGTGTGAATTCTTTGATGCTCAATAAGGTATGCGCTCTGGCTGAAGGCCTTTCCACATTCAGTGCATTCATAAGGTTTTTCTCCAGTGTGAATAACCTGATGGACAGTAAGGGATGATCTTCCAGTGAAATGTTTCCCACAGACCATACACTCATAAGGTTTCTCCCCAGTATGAATTCTTCGATGTTGAGTAAGAGAGGAATTCTTACTGAAAGCTTTTCCACACTGATTACATTCAAAAGGTTTCACTCCGGAGTGAAGTCTCTGATGTTCGATAAGGTATGTACTTTGGCTAAATGATTTTCCACACTTGTTACACTTGTAGGGCTTTTCTCCAGTGTGATTCCGCTGATGTAGAGTTAAAGTTGAGCTCTTACTAAATGCTTTTCCACATTCACTGCACTCATAAGGTTTTTCTCCAGTATGGCTCCTCTGATGTACAGTAAGATGCATACTCTGGCTGAAGGCTTTTCCACATTCATTACATTCATAGGGTTTTTCTCCTGTATGTGTTCTCTGGTGAACAGTTAAGTTCATGCTTTGTGTAAAAGCTTTCCCACATTCATTGCATTTGTATGGTTTCTCTCCGGTATGAATCCTTTCATGCTGAATAAGGGATGAATTTTTGCGGAAAGCTTTTCCACACTCTTTGCACTGATAGGGCTTCTCTCCAGTATGAGTTCTTTGATGAACAGTAAGGTTCATGCTCTGACTGAAGGATTTCCCACATTCATCACACTTGTAGGGTTTCTCTCCAGTATGGATTCTTTGATGTACAGTGAGGGAGGAGCGTTCAATGAAGTGCTTGCCACAAACGTTACACATATAGGGTTTCTCCCCTGTATGAATCCTCTGGTGCTTAAGAAGGGATGAGCTCTGGCTGAAGGTTTTCCTGCACTCATTACATTCATAGATTTTCTTTCCTACAAACATTCTCTGCGTTTTCATGAGTTTTAACTCAGAATTTTGTTTCACATCTTTTCCATGTAAATTCCAATTTGGGGGCCTTTTTGACATAGGAATGCTTTGCGGAATATCAAGGATTGAGCCCTGATCAGAACCTCTTTCAAATTCATTATCTCTGAACATGCTCTTCTCAGTATAGGTTTCCTTATGGGTAACTGCTACTTGGCCCACATGTCTGTCCTGCTCCCTCTCTAACCATCTGTCAGCTTCCCAGGTTGAATTCCAGACTTGTTCCCTTTCCATTGTGGTCCAATGGGATGAATATTCAGGAATGTTGGGATTTGGAGTTTATTCTTTTGTTTCAAGTCTTGTCCCCTAGTCTGAAAAAGAATTAAAATGTTTTGTGTTGGGAGTCTGGAAAATGTGTAAGGAAGGAATGAGGCAACGAAACAAAAATAAGTATTAGGCAGGGATTTCAAAGACACCTACACTTACACAGAACACTTATAAGAGAGGAAAGGTACAGTGAGCCTGTATATTAAAGTGAGTGGATAGAAGCAGGGGATGAACAATCATGAAGTTGAAATTAAAAGATACTATGCAGAAGAGATGAGATTTATAAGAAGTAAGTCAGAAAGCTCATAACAGCATTTTCTTCCCTCCTGTCAAACTGCTTAGGGTTCTACATCAAATTAATATAAACAGTAAAAAAAAAATGCTTACCCTAGAATCACAAAAAATGGCTCAAATTTTGAATTTTAATACCATCTTAAATGTTTACTGCTCTCTATTTAGGTGAGTATTCACAGCTATAAAAAAAGATAAAAATAATATGATGAAGAGTAAAGAAGATAATGTATATAAATTGCACTTGAGAAAATACTTGTCTGAAACACGATGTACCAGAATATACTTGAAACGTTAGTCTTTGAGAGAAAATGATGCAATCTACTGACAGATATAAACAAGTTGTAAAGGGGTTAACCTTTTCTAAATATCCTTTCTGTGAAAATCAGGGCTGGCAATGGAAAATCCTTTGAACTTCTGAGTGGGAAGAGGTGGGTGTCTCACAGGATAGATAACAAGAAACTGCAATCTGAGAATCAGATTTATAATTACCCATCAAAGTCAACAGAACAGAGCTTACCACTGAGCCAATGAATCAAAGGTTGTATACACAAGGTAGACTAGGAAGAAAGGTTAGTCATTAGCTGGACCTCTTCCTTCCAACCCAACTGCCTTACAGAAAAATGTCAAGAGGAAAGTTAAACAAATTCCAGCTCCAAGACCCACACCACATCAAATAACTCCTGAGAGAATATTTATCCAATAGAGTATGAAAATATGAGCAGAAAACAGGAATTGCCCCATGGTACCATGGGAAAATCCATCTATGCAAATTCTTTGGAATTCTTCAAGTGCTACCCACAGCACAACACAAAGTACAAACTCAAATCAATTAGCACAGCTAGACAATGACAAAATCCAGGAAGGACAGCCACTACTGAAAAATAGATGAACATAGAAAAAGCTAAGTTTTAACTTTTTTCCATTTGTACAGGGGTAAATGCACTGTATTAAATATGTAAGGTCTGGGGCTGGGAAGGTGGCTCAGTGGTAGAGTGTTTGCCTTGCATGCCTGAGGCCCTGGGTTTGATTCCTCAGCACCACATAAGCAAAAAGAAAAAAAGCCAGAAGTGGCACTGTGACTCAAGTGGTAGAGCACTAGCCTTGAGCTGAAAGCTGAGGGACAGCGCCCAGGCCCAGAGTTCAGGCCCCACAACCGGACCCAAAAATAAATAAATAAATAAATATGTAAGGTCTTACCTACGTGGGTTTGATTACAGAAACTAATAAAGTATTCTCTAAATAATGAAAAAGAAAAAGCTAAGTTTGGAAACAATGCATAGATTTAGGAAATAAATTTTAAGAAGAAAAAAATATGAGGAGAAGAAAAAGTGGCATGAAAACTTCCCATGTAGGTCTGTATGAAGTGTAAATTGAGCTGAGCAGAGTATTCAAAAGCTGCTCTCTCTTCTTAGATTAGACAGGGCACCAAGAGGACTAACAGGTGGACTAATTTGGCAGTAAAAATATCTAAGGAAATCTGGAAAGAATATCATTTTCATGACTGATAGTTTGTCCTCTAATGGAAACTTCCTGTTCCTAGGGCTACATTCAAACCTTTCCCTCCTGAAAGAACACACAAACTCCTCCTTCCTGGCACTTGTCCCCAAAATTTGTATGAGTCTCTCTACTCCAATCAAGCAGGTCTCCTATCAGTCACTGCTACATTCACTCCTCCTCACACCCAAACCCTAACATACCAAGTTATTGTTAGCTGGGATAATACTAAGTAGCTTACACTTTCTGAATACCTTCCATGTTCCAAGACCCAGGCGAGGCATTTTACATTTCATTTTATTTGAACTTTCAGGAAATGTATGAAGTATGCATTATTAAATGAGATAAACCGTGAGCCATTCCTAATGATGCCAAGAGTATGGCTGACGTAATGCCAGTGCTGTTATTCTATCATCACCAAGAGGAAGTGATGCTTCAGAAAGGCAAGTCATATGCCCAGTGCAATGCAGTTATTAGGTGGTAGAGTTTTCCATTGTAGCAAATCCTTTCTTCTAGATGTCTCTTCCCTGTGTGATGGGAAAACACTTAATTCTCCTCCTCATCCTCATCTTTCCCTTCTCTAGGTACTGAATCACTAATGATCTGGGCACCTAACCATACTTGTTCTTATTGCCCTTTCCAGGTACAATCGTTACGACTGTATCCTGTACAGATGTGCCTCTTTTATGAGTCTTGATAACCCATAAGCCTATAAGCACCAGGACTACCTTTCATATGACTTCTTCCCCTTTCGCAGCTTCAAATACTTCCAAGAACTCAAGGTAACCAAGTGGGGATACTGAAGAGGGAGTCGTAAAACAAAACAAAACCCAGCTGGATGACATATCTATAGCACACACGCAGTATGGAAGTAAGAAAGAAGTCTGAAAGAAAAATGAGCTTACCTGCACTCCCATGAGCAAGACCTAGCAGCCATTGTCTTTGCTGTCATTCCCATGGGCTCCTCTCTATGGGATCTTTTCTGTAGGATCCGTCCTGGGGTGTCCTTCCTAGAGATTGTGTAAACTTCAAAGGAGACGAAGCCAAGGGAAGGAAAGGAAGCAATGAGAAGAAAGACTCCTGTAACAACAACAAAACACCTGCAAATAAATGACATATGAGCTGCAGGACACCTGAATAAGTAAAATGACCATTTTTATCTATGAGATTGGTTTTGTTAAAGTTGTTTAGAAACCAAAATGAACATAAAGAAACGTGCTGCACTACTGGAGAGGATGTCTGTGTATTCTAAGCTGTCATGTCTTTAAGATGAATCTATATAATTTAATACAAGCTACACCTAAGTAACGAAGTTTCAAATTATGGAAAAAAAACTTATGAAAGGTAATTGTGTTACACAATAGCCAGGATTCTTTTTGAAAAAGAGTACTGATGAAGACAAATACCACCTCTTCTTATTCATACAAAGAAGCTAAATAAGTTGATCTCATTGAAGCAGAAAGTAGAAATAGAGGCACTCAGTCCTGTGAAGGGTGGTGTGGGTTAAAGAATGATTGGTTATCATGTACAAAATAGCTATTAAAGCAGTTATAAACCTCACACCAGTGGCTCATGCCTGTAATCCCAGCTACTCAGGAGGCTGAGATCTGGGGTTCATGGTTCAATGCCAGTCTGGGCAGGAAACTATGAGACTCTTATCTCCACTAAACTACTGAAAAAAGCCAGAAGTGGTGCTGTGGCTTAAGTAGTAGATCACTTGACTTGAGCAAAAGAAGCTCAGGGACAGTGCCCAGGCCCTGAGTCCAAGCCCTAGGCTTGGCAAACAAAAGAAGACAAAACAAAACACAAGTTATAGTTACTAAAAATAGGAACATTTAATATTACAGTAGGATGACTAGAGTAAACAATAATTTACCATATTATTCCAAAAAACTAGAAAAAAGGATTTAAAAATGTTCCCAACACAAAACACATGGCAATCTCTGCGGTCATGAATATGCTAGTCATCCTGAATTGATTTTATACACACATACACTACACAAGTATATATACTAATACATATACAATGTATACATTATGCCAATTAAAATGTTTTAAATAATAAGAATCTAATGAGACACACCTTGCCTATATTAAGAGTTAAATATATTGGAAGGTAGTATTACCAAATAAGCAGAAACATCAAATGTACTATCAACCTCCTACTGTGTAGCGGGACCACTCCAAAGGTAGTGACTGTAGTTGTAAATAAAACAGGTAAACTTCCTTATGATAATGAGATTAAATCTTACCATCATAAATGAGTCAGGAAAAATGTATATATATTTATACATACTGTATATATAATATATATGTATATGTCTGTTTATATGTATATGTAATGTGTGTGTACATGTGTATTTATACACTGGAATGGGAGCTCAGTGGTAGATTACTTGTCTAGTATGCATGAGACCCTGGGTTTTACCCCAGAAGAGTGATAGGGAAAGAGAAAGAATGAGATACTGGAGACAGTGAGTGAATATTGAAAAAGTGACAATTCACATCAGTTGAAGAAAGGATCAATAACATGACAAAGTCTTGCCATTTGGAAAAGAAAATATACACATGAATGAAATGATAGTAGTAAAAGCAGTAGATGAATAATTCTGTGATCTCACAGAACAGGCCTCCCTAACAAGGATGTTAAAATCCAAACATCAAAGGTTTCAATATCTGACCATATGAACCTAGAACATGCTTGCATAGGAAAAACACGCTTATCTAGCAGATGTAAAATTAAACAATAAAACTGGGATTGAGTGGTAGAGCACTTGCCTAGCAGGCACAAGGCCCAGGGTCACACATACATATGTACACACACACACACACACACACACACACACACACACACACACACACACACACACACACACACACACACAGAAAACTGCATAAAAATTTCCATGGGTATTCAAAATGCAATTTAAACATCCTATCATTTGTACCTCTCAGAAGTGAAAGACAACACAAATGCAAAGTTGTTGCGAGTTAATTAGGGACTCTCACACCGCAAGTGTTGGTACAAACTGCAACTTCTCTGGACAGAATAAGACAGTAGGAATCAAAAGCCAAACTGTACCCTTAACTAGAGATTTCCTCTTAAGAAATATATAAAATGTGACATAATGCAAAGACTACCATAACTAGATGGGAATACATGTATCGTTTATTTAAAAAACAACAACAACTGGATGCTTGTGGCTCATGCCTGCTGTCCTGGCAGCTCAAGAGGCTATGATTCAAACCCAGCCTAGGCTGGTGGTGTGGCTCAAGTTGTAGGGCACCAGCCCTGAATGCAGGATACTTTGAATTTAAACCCTGGTACTGGGGGAGGGGGGATGGAAGGAGAAAAAAAAGATCAAAAGGCCTAAAAGGAGAATTAAATATGATACAGTCCTCTTCTCCTTCAAACTCATCAACATATGCTTTCAACACATCAGATTTAGTTAAGCTGCTTTTGAAAACCTGGCATAAGTAGATGTTTTCAACATAACAGATTTTTTTCCATTTCTATGGAACAGATTTTTAAAGCCTATTTTCTATCCTCATAGAATGATAGTAACATGAGTAAAAATTAATAGTTTTACTTGTGCACTTCCCAGATGCATTTGCTAACTCAATTTTAAAATGCAAACGGAGAAAGATAACATTCACATTCCGTTTAAACAAAATGATCCCTATTTATACATACACACGCAGAGTTTTAGAGATTTTTGAATGATTTTGTTCATCTGAGTTTTCAAACTGACCTATGGTGAACATTTAAAAAGAAAAAAAATTTTTAAAAAAGGCTGGGTGTCAGTGGCTCACATCTGTCATCCTAACTGTTCAGGAGGCTGGGATCTGAGGATCGTTTGTTTGAAACCAGCCTGGGCAGGAAAGTCCGTGGGACTCTGATCCACAATTAACAACAACAACAACAAAAGTGGAATTTGAGCTGTGGCTCACGTGGCAGAATGCCAACTCAGAGACAGTGCTCAGGCCAAGGCCCGGGACACACACACACACAGACAGAAAAAGAAAAAAGAATCCTTAAATCTGGCCAAGGTTGACGTTCTTGGGGCGAGGATTCCCAAAACCTGCACTCCTCGGATCAGAAAGCTGAGGGCAGGTTCCCAAGATGTAGCTGGCACAAAGCGCAGGTACAGGAGCCCAGCGTCAGGTCTGGCCCCGCCCCTCCCGCCCGGCCCCGCCCCTCCCGCCCGGCCCCGCCCCTCCCGCCCGGCCCCGCCCCGCCCCTCCCGCCCCTCCCGCCCGGCCCCGCCCCTCCCGCCCGGCCCCGCCCCGCCCCAGGCCTCCGAGGGGGCAGGTCCCCCCACACGCGAGCTGCGCGTCCCGGGATGGGGATGCGCGGACCCCACGGAAGCCCGCGCGGAGCAGCTCCGGGTGCGCGCGACCCCTGGAGCCTTTGCCCTCCCTCCCCACAGATCCCCCAGAACCCGAGCCACTCCGCCAAGTGGGCGCACCCCGCTGCTAGGCCCCGCCCCAGCTCGGGCCCCGCCCCAGCCCGGAGCCCTCCCGGGACAGGTGGGAGGGCCGAACTGTCGACACTCGGGGCCCCGGTGGTCTCCCCGCGGCCTGGCGTCCGGGGCGTGAGGGGGCGCACCTGCAGCTCTGTGGCCCGGCGACCCGCGGGGGGACCGAGGACGCTCTCCCAGCCCATCCGTGGCCGGCCCCGCCCCTCGGGCCGCTTTTGGCCTGGCCCTGCGGTCAGCGCTCCTCCTCTGAAAGCCTCTGAGATTCGCGGACTGCGCCCGAGAGACGCTGCCCTCACCCTGGTCCTGTAGGAGCCATAGCGGCTGGCGGACACACGCAGCCGCGCCCGGCGCGTCGGACTACATTTCCCACAAGGCCACGGAGCCGCGGCCGGGCGTCTCCCAATGTCCCAATGCGCAGGCGCGAGGGGTGGAGGGCAGGAGATGCGTCTGTGGGAAGCCGACCCGGGCGGGCTCCTTAAATCTACTGCTATGCACCTCTCCTCAGAGCCAGTCGTCGGGGAGAACGGGCAGCTAGGCCTTGGCTGTAAAATAAAAGGAGGCTAGAGGAAGTAAGTAAGTAAATACTTAACGGGCACCCCGAGAGTTGTAGCTGTCATGTCCAGTGTCCTAGAGCGCTCTCAGGCTGCTAAGTATTTCAAATTATCGTGGTCTACGAAGCCAGCCTCTCTGTCAGTTAAATGTGTGGTCCGTGTTCAGGTAGTTTGAGTTGGATCTGCCACTTTGGAACTTGAAATGTGACATTTGGTTTAATTAAAAACTGCTAGGGCTGGGACTGTGGCTTCGAGGTAGAGTGCTTGGGAAGCATGCAGGAGGCCCTGGGTTCGATTCCTCAGTACCACATACACAGAAAGAGACAGAGGTGATGCTTTGGCTCAGGAGGTAGAGTGCTAAGCCTTGAGCAAAAGAAGCTCAGGGACAGTGCCCAAGCTCTTGAGTTCAAGCCCCAGGACTGGCCTGGCAAAAACAACACAAAACAAAAAACAACCCTGCTAATTTCTTCTGCCATTTACTTTTGCTTAGACAAAGTCCTGAATCAAACATTGGACAGTCTCATAGAGCCATCTTTTTGACTAGGCTTTCTCCCAAGCCAGTGTGTGTATCTGTGTGTGTGTGTGTATGCTGGTCCTGGGCCTTTAATTCAGGGCCTCATGCATTCACTTGATTCTTTTCCTAAAGGCTAGTGCTTTACCACTTGAGTTACACCTCCACTTCTGCATTTTTGCTGGCTAATCGTTGATAAGAATCTAATGGATTCTGGATTCTGCCCAGGATGGTTTTCAATTGTGGTCTGCAAATCTCAGCCTCTGGAGATGTATAAGCCACCAGGGCCTAACTGCCAGTTTTAACAAGAATCCTGTGATGTCTTTTGCTCTTGATATTTCATGAAATTACTCCTCACTCACCTTTGATGTCTTAAGATCAAAATTGTCTTAAGTATTTTGTCTGAGTTTTCTTAAGAAAACAGTGCCATTCTCTTAATTTGCAAGCATGTTCCATATACTCAAGATAATTATGCCTTCTGTTCTGCCCTTTTCTATTTTATTGGGAATCCCCAAATGGCTAATCTGAAAAGACTTTGTCTATTCAGCCTTTCACCTTCTCATAGCATAGGAGTTGGTTAATGGGTTTCACAAGCAGGAAAAGAAAGAGGGGCTGAAGCCAGGAGTTTAAATCTTTAAGCTGCCAGATTGCTGTTGTACACAGCTGCAATCTTTACAGGCCAATATTTTGCCCCTCTATTCACTGCTATTGTCAGGATAAGTTTTGACTGTGTTCCAAAAGTGAATGTGCCAGAAGCTTGGTTCCAATATAGTGGTGTAGGAATGGTAGAGCCTTTAAAGGTGGAGCCTAATGGAAGGTCATGAAGTCATGGCTGTTGTAGTAGGAAGTGTGGTCTTTAGGACTAAGTTATTTTCATAAGAATGTGTTGTTATAAAAAAAAAAAGGGAGAGCCTGGTCCATGAACCTCTGGTTTCCTGTCTTCTGTGTGATCTCTTCTATACTTGTTCCTGCTCCTGCCATTCTGATGCCATCCACAATGAGGCCCTCACCAGAGGCTATACTGATGAGGCTAAAAATGTGAACTAATAATAAACCTCATTTCCTTCTCAGTTAGTTGTGAAGCCTCAGGTATGTCACTGTAGCACCAGAAAATAGACCAAAATGTTGCCCTTATAAGCCTTGAGGAGGCCACTCTGTACTGTGCTTGCTCAGGGGTCAACACTTTTTCTTGGTGGTGTACTTACACCCTACTCACACATTTCAAAGAAACAGCCTTCACAAATTCTGCCCCAGTGATCCTGCTTAAAGTTTGGCAATGACCCTAGGCAAGGTCACCAAGCTCTTCTCCTTATCTCTTTTTGACCACAAGACAGCAAGGAATGTAATTCTGGAGACTAATGTCTGTACATCAGGAAATAAGCACCCTCAAGGCCACCATCTGGCCTGGAAGTCATATCTCGGCTCATACAAACGGAAGCCCATGTTCCTGAGCTTTTCATTAAGATGCACTAATGTTGAATTGAAATCCCTTTGTACAACTCCATAATAACAATTGTTTAAAAATTAAAAGCATCCTCTCCCCCATGGGACTAAAACTGTGCTTTTATTCCCCCTCAATATGGCAGTGTATAAAGACCTCATTTTGCCTGACACAATTAATAAACATCCTCTACTCCCAAACTCTGATTATTTGTGATTGGCATTGAGTTTAAGGAACTGAATTTCTGGAATCACTGCCAGAACTTTGATTCTCATATATCTGCATTCCCTTTTAAGATAGTGATTGGTTGTAGGCACTTGGTTAAAAATAAAAAATGTGTGTGTTTAACCTTTAGGGCAGGGGCACTGCTTGGAGTCCTGACCCCAGCATTCAAAAGCATCTGAAGAACAGATATCACCAAAGTCCCCTCGGCTCCCAAATTTCTAAGTGCCCCACTATACCAGCTGAGTCACCACCAGGGGTATCAAGGGAAAAGACAACAAAAGACTTTAATGAAGAAGATTCATTTTAATGCTTTACATGAAAATATAAACTTATTTAGACATATTGATCACCCCAAGCAATATTTCTATATGCAGAATGCAGGACACTTGGCTAGTAATTTCAACAGGTACTTGCTCTTCAAAAGAACAGTGGTTTAGCAGAAGTGGTGCTGTGACTCAAGCGGTAGCGCTTACCTTGAGCTGAAGAGTACAGGGACAGTGCCCAAGCCCAGAGTTCATGCCCCAGGACTGACCAAAAAAAAAAAAAAAAAAGACCAGTGGGTTACAATTGAGGCTAGTGGTGAACAGTTTTCTTAACTCCTTTCAATGAATTTAAAGCCCTTAGAAACTTATATCTCTTGACTTTTTTTTTAACTGACCAAACAGGGATCCATCCAAGAAGAGAATCCATGTGAGGAAAAAGTGTTCCAGATCATTTCCAAAGTTGAATTTCAAGTGGGGATGATGGAATCTTCCAGGATTTTTTTCAGGATGGTCTTGGTATCCTGGGCAATTAACTCAAGAATGCGTCTGCATCTCATGTGTCTGAAGAAGCGGATGACAGGGCCACCCAAGAATGGAATATACCAAAATGGGCTGAGAAGCACGTTCGTGACTAGACAAGTCATGGATTTTAGTTTCCAGTCCCTGCCACAGAGGGTGTGCAAATCCTGGGACTTCATGATGGCCATGTACTCTGTTACTTCTTTTCCCATACTCTTGGCCACCTGACGAAGTGATTCACCATTCACACCAAAGAGCAAATGGTAGGCTTCCAGAACCTGCCCCAAGTCATCAGCATCCTTGATGCCAAGAGAGTTCTTCAAAGATTCTTTGGCCACTCTCCTTTTCAGGGAGGTCACTTTATCATTAATGATTTCCTCACAGAAGTGGGAAAGGATATCTAAGGGACCACTGCACCTGATGTTAGAGAGGTCTATTTTCAGTGTATCTCTGAGCTTTGGAAAGTCATAAAGTAAAGGGTCAAAGTTAGATACCAGGAATATGGGGGGTACATGTACCCCTTTCTTCTGGAGATTTTTTCGGATATTTTCACGGATAGTTTGCAGGAGCCGTGTATCTGAAAGAACACTTGTACTGAGGTCTCTGTCTAACTTGGTCCACACAACATAGAACTTCTTTCCCATCTCCTGAATGATTCTGGCAAGCTTCATGTGATTTGTGCTGAACTGCTCGGACGCAATGATGATGAAGAAGTCATATTGGCTGAATTGCATCTCATCCACATAGTTCTCCATGTTTTGGGCTGTGACCCCCAGGCCAGGGAGGTCCCACAGCACCACATTGGGAAAGCGGGAGGAAGAGTAGCCAGCCCGTGTCTGGGTTGTCCTCACCACCCCAGTGGGTGCCAAAGTCTCCTCAAGTCCAATGATTCGAACCGCGTTGATGAAGGATGACATTCCATTGCCCGAGTCCCCAGTCACTGCGATGCTCACTGGGGTTCTAGACACTCTCTCCATGGTCTCCCTCACTACAGGGACCACTTCTGGCAACTTCCCTTCTTTCAAGGCCCTCTCAATGTTCCTGCTGACCTCTTCAGGTAACCTGCTCCAGCCCGTATGGCATGGCATGGCAGCATGGAAGGATATAGATGATGGAGTATCATGTGACATGGGGTCTTCCACCACATTGGTAAGCAGTGGGATGGCCTGCAGAAGCAGAGGGACATGGGAGTTAGACACAAGATGACCCAGGAATCAACAGGCTTCAAATCCTATGGCCAGGCTTTTAAATCTGCAATGAAAGATAACAAAGACTTATCAATTGCACAGAGGAAATGAACAGCCATTCAGGATCTTTGTAGGAAGACATTTAGGCTTGCTCTACAGACTGTTAGAACCCTTGACAGATCTATCTCCAAAGCAAGAATGTTTGGACTTGTAGCAGAATATCAGTCAGGATACTCCATGGGAGCACATGTTCTTGCTTCAGCTCAAATGTATGGGCTTAACCAACCAGAAGTCCAGCTGGTGGTAACGCTCCAGACCCAGCAACTCATTGGTGAGTACCTACAAGTTCTTACTGAGGTTGTCCTTATGGGTCAAGAATAGCTTAATTCTTTTTAATAATAGCACATTTTTCTCAAGGTATTTTTTCCTTGTCAAATGAAGATGGCATTCACCAATTAGCACACATAGGATAAATACCTACCCCCATCAACTTTAACAGACAAAGCAAAACAACGTTTCCAAATCATCCTTCACTGGTTCTTTAGTAAATGTCAAGATTTTCAGGTTGTTATATATTAATATTACTGCTGATACGGTCATTCAACCATTCTGTACACATAGGTTTCTCTTGTTGAATGCTTGCAATAACATGAAACATTTATGGAGCAGGATTGAGAAGGGAATTAATTGGCTGGGCTGACCTCGTGGGTTCTATCCAAGATGGCAATGCCCATGTTGTTCTTAGCAGCTGGCCTTTTTTTTTTTTTTTGGGTCCGGTCGTGGGGCCTGAACTCTGGGCCTGGGCGCTGTCCCTCAGCTCTTCAGCTCAAGGCTAGCGCGCTCTACCACTTGAGCCACAGCGCCACTTCCGGCTTTTTTCTGTCTGCTTATGTGGTGCTGAGGAATCGAACCCAGGGCCTCGAGCATGCAAGGCAAGCGCTCTACCACTGAGCCACCTTCCCAGCCCCAGCAGCTGGCCTTTGTAATACACAACTAGGAGAGTCCACTCTAGCCCTTCCCCTGAAAAGTCTATTACAATTTTGTGCATCACCACTAATGTCTAAAAAAGTTTAAAAACTCAAGATCAGCGCTTTGGCTGAAGAGCAGCATTTAAGCCACACAGAGCCTTTCTGTTCCATAGGTCCCACCCATGGGATCCCATGGGGCAGCTGGAGACCTGGCCTGTCCTCCTTCTGGAATGTCCAGGTGTCTCATCTGTAAGGACCACTATTCCATCTGTGGAACAAATTTCATGGCTATCACTGATCTCACCAGTGCAGCCTCTTGCCGTTTACAAGCTTCCTAGAAACCTACACCCCCTGCAAACTCTCTATTTGAGGTTGCTCCAGGCTACAGCCATACTCTTGGCAGCTCTTTATCCAGTCCCATGGCTTGGACTCATCCTGCACATAGGAAAAATGGGCCAACAGCCCCTCCAATGCGTGGGGGCCATCTCAGCTCCCTAGAATGGGAACAAGGAGGCCCTAGTTCTCCGCATTTTGCAATGAGCAAGTCATGTTACCTACCTCCCAGTACTCCTGTGATGGTTTCATGGCAGGATCAGTAGGAAGCTTCCTGAACAGCTCCCAGTGTTCTTGGTGAAGGTTCCGGCCTTGTTCAGGTCCCAGTGGAAGTTGTTCCACTGCTGCTTCTTCCTCTCTCCCAACTTTAACCACAGAGTCGCACTGTATCTGTAAGTCTGCCTGGTCTGGATCCTTTGTGTGCCTTATCTCACTTCGTATCCTTTTAACCCTATTAGATAAGTGATACCATTATTCCTGATCATGGATGGAGAAACAGAGCATTAGGAATACATATGAATCTTGAATTACATGGTGGGTATGTGAGGGAATCCAAAGTTTAAACCCCAGAGGGAGAGTCCATGTTTCTGTCTGGATGGTAAAAACAATCCTGTTTAGCAGAAACCATTAACTGCTGGAGCCTGAGCTGCCTCCCTTGGGAATATTGGTCTACTCATTGTTCAGAGGCAGGTAGGCTAGAGGTGCATCTGAGCAGGATCCTCAAAGCAAGGAGTGTAGAAGCCATTTGTGTACTAGGCTCAACTCTGATGGGCTCTTCACAAGTGCTGAGTCAGGTCCCTGAACCGCATTTCTCTGAGGCTGCCCGCACTGCCTCCTTATGGATATCAGGAAGTCTCAGTTACCCGTGTCCTTCCTTGTCTAGCTGTGACCAGAGCAACAGCAGGGCACAGTCTCTGAAGGTTCCTGGGACTAGGGACTGAGCAGTTCCAGTGTGCAGTGGTGACCAATACCAGAATACAAAGGTATGGCAGTGGACCAGGCAAGCAGACAATAGGGGATTGGAAGTTTGGAATACAGAGTTTGGGGATCTTGGAGACCACCTTCCACAGAATCAAACACAGGCTGCTCACGTGGACAGACAGATCAGAAGGTTGTAGCTCACACAGGAGTCAGTCACACAAACTATTTTAAAAGCAAAGATTTTGCCAGTATGGTGGCTCATGCCTATAATCCTAGCTACCCAGGAGGCTAAGATCTGAGGATTATGGTTCAAAGTCAGCCCAAGCAGAAAAGTCTGTGGGATTACTTATTGCCAATAAACTACTCAGAAAAAGCCAGAAGTGGCATTGTGGCTCAAGTAGTAGAGTGCTAGCCTTGAGAAAAAGAAGTTCAGGGACAGCACCCAGTCTCTGAGTTCAAGCCCCAGAACTGGTTAAAAAAAAAAGGCTGTTTTTTTGTTTTTGTTTTTTTTTGCAATCTCCTGCATCTACCTTGAGAAAATCAACATCTATCCCTTAAACTCTTTAGGTAAAAGATTTTAGAAAGAAAAGTTCATTGAGCAAGTAGAGATGAAAATATATTATGCTTCATTCATCAAATAAAATGGAATCTACTCTTTAGAGATTCCAAGAAAACAGATATATTAGTATTTTACTAACCATCTGTAAACAAACAAAGCAATACCCTCTGGGGCATTGACCAAATCAGGAGAGTGGGTTCTTTCAATTGATCTCTGTATAGTCAAAGGTTTATGAGTGGTGACCAGTTTTAGATCGATCAGAATGATTTGCAAGCTGTTCACCTTTTTCTCCTTTCTCTTCTACCTAGACCCAAAGGAATCCCTGAGAATACAAAATCTTTCCATGATCAATAGTCTAGGCAAACTTAGAAGAAGACAGAGTTTGACCCAGGGAGAGAAGGAACTCATAACCTAGTAGAGGAACCTGGAACTCATGTAGGAAATGGTTCTTCTGGGGCTTGGACAACAGCTGAGGTCTGCAACCCTGGTGTGTGATGGGAAGGAGCAAGACTGGACTTGAAAAAGATTACAGGGGGTATACAGGAAGCTCGGGAGAGTGAAGAGAATTGATGTCCTTCTCTATTTCCTTCCAGCACCCTGACCACACCTTTATCCTTCAGGACTTCTCTTGTGAGTAAAGTTCACAATATAGGCAAGTTCATCACATACAGAACTTGAATCTGACCAGTGGAACAAAGGGAACTAGATAAAGGGAGTCAGAGTATTTCCTTCAGTCACATCTCACATTTCAGGGTATTTTCATACCTTGTCCTAGTACAGTGCCTCATTCTCATGGATTCCGTTAAGCTTTGTCCCCACATGAACCAACTCTCCACCATGCCATTCACCCTGAACCCAGCTCAGTGCACCTCGACTCCCTTCTGTGAAGACACTGCTCAGATTACAACTCAAGTCTGCCTGCCTCTGAATAGGGCCAAAGATCCCAACAGAAAGGGGGAAGATCCTTCCAGCTTTTGGAAGGAAGCCAGCCAGCAGACTGAGCTAGCAAAAAGGGCAACCAGGCCTGGAAAGGAAGGGCACATCTCATCTTTTCTCCAGTCTTGGTGCTTGTCAAAAGACCACCTCAATGTCAGAGAGATGCAGGTGAGAGGGGTGTATTGCCTCCACACAGGTAGGTTGGGTGGAGTGGAGCAATATCAGGGAACAGTGTGACCCTGAAGGTCAGAGATGGGTCTGCTGTGGGCACGCCCTGGGTGTCAAGCTCTCCTGCCCTGGTATCAGTGGTCCACCTTCAATATTACTGCATTAGCTGGATAGTTGAGCAAGCTTCACTTAGGAACTCTTCACTTACCTGTTCCAGAAGGGTGAACATGACCAGACATCCAACTGACCATATTCATCATGGGACGTGTCACTCCTAAGGGAAGGTCACAGCTCTCGGGCAGGGACTGCTCTCTGTGAATGATCCCAAACTGGAATCCAGCTCAGGAGAGACAGGTGTGCAGGGCTTGGGTCCTTTAAGGAAGAGCTAGGAGCCAAGAGTCGTGGAAAGAGGAGAAGCTGGAAAAGGCAGTCCACTTTCCTGGGTTTCTTTGTAGTCTCTGGTCCACAGCATGGCCTTTGCTCACTGCTCTGCTTTTTCTAGATCAGAGTCCTGCCTGTCTTGTCACGAGGGAGGGGACTCCAGTGAGGGCAGGGTTCAGTTCCATTTCTGGAAATGACTGGTTGCCAGGATTCAGCTGAGCAGGTTTCACATTCTCCTTTAGAGAGGGGAGCACTATTCTTTTTTTGTGCCAGTCCTGCCTGGGGCTTGAACTCAGGGGTACTGTCCGTGAGCTTCTTTGGTTCGAGGCTCGTGCTCTACCACTTGAGTCACAGCTCCACTTCTGGTTTTTTAGTAGTTTATTGGAAATTAAGAGTCTCACATATTTTTTCTGCCCAGGGTGGCCTCAAACCACAATCCCCAGATCTCAGCCTCCTAAGTAGCGAGGATTACAGGTGTGAGTCACAGGTGCCCAGCCCAGTGTTGTCATTTAGCTGGACACCCCCATTTATGTGCTAAGTCTGCAACATTACTGACTTGGGACTTGGTTGGGGATGGGAGTGAAAGCCAGATGATACTAGTTGGGCCAGGCCTACTTTGTTTAGCATCTGACCCCCCCCCCCGCCAGTGCCATCACAGCCTGGGACCTGGTTGTCCCCTGGCTTGTCACTTAAAGTTCTCAGGTAAGGGGGCAGTGACTACTCCTGACAAGCTAAAGAGGGGCAAGATTGGTTTTCTACCTGAAGGAATTTCAACCTGGGTTCTGAGATTGGACAACAGACCCAGGAAGTCTGCCCTGCAAAGGTGAGGTTGTCCCAGCATCCTGACTCATTCTGCAGGAGAGGCTGCCTTTCAGATTCAAGGTATGCTTCTGTCAGAATAAGCAGACTTTTGGTTCAAAATAATAAACCTTCATTTATCTAAGTGACTCCAGGCCACAGTCACCCAGGCCCACATCTCCCCATAGACTCATGTACTCACAGACACAGAAACCTACACTTATATATACACCCTCCCAAGCCATACAGACCCCATGTACACATACTACACATGCACACATACTCATACACACAAACCCAAGAGCTGAACTTCATTCAGAGTCCCTAGCATTTCTTGCAGCTTGTTTCCTGTACATTGCTAGACTAATGTAATGATTGATAATCACTTATTTAGAAAGAGGACTATGCTGAGGATGCCTGACATATTTCCCTGCTGTGTGCAGCCACAGAGATCTGGGACTGTCCCCGGCACCTGCTTCCAATTGTCTTTTCTCTGGTTAATGGAGAGGTATGTACAGAATGTGTAGCATGGGTGCTTCTCCTTTAGGGTTTCGGTATCTTGGCGTCTTGGGAGCAGTCACTCTATTGCCCTTTCCCTCCTGTGTCCAACAGTGATTTCGGTATTCAGTTTAGATCATTAATCATTTATCACATTTCATGGGTCCAGGAAAGTACAAGACTTGTGCTCAACCCTCCTGGGTGTTCAATGCAGAGGCTTTGGTGACCTGGACTTGCTCACCCCTCACCTGTTCTGGTGCTGAACTCTGCCACTACAGGGAATTGGCTCCTTCCCTTCTATCTCAGAGGTGAAGGTGACCAATATCCTCTCTGCTCTCCTCATCCCACAATGCACCTGCAGAGGTAACTTCTCACACATTATCACAGAACCATGACTTAGGGCTCCGGTTATCATGAAACAAGCTGCCACATCACAGTTCTCAAGCGTCTGGAATTTGTACTTTGACTCCCACAGGAAACCTAGCAGGTGCTCAGCATCAGGACCCAGATAGGGGTTCACTTCCCCAATAGCTGTTCTCTTCCTGCCTGGCCTCTGAGATTGGAGCCAGGAAAGCAGAGGAGGATTTCGCAGTATTCTGACTTCACTTTGGAGGAATCAGTCTCTGACTAATTCAGGGTGCACTTAAGTCAGAGTAAGTATCTAGGGGATGGGTGATCAGGATTGTTTAGGGCAGCTAGAAGCAACAGGACAGTGGATTGAGTTAAGAGGATACAGATTCATCCTCCTGAGAGATTCTTTACTGGGGGGGGGGAGGAGAAGGACATGTGTGTTTATTTCTGTGTGGTTTTCAAGATCATAGTGGTTTCCATGAATACCAGCTCCCTTCATGCATGTCAGATAAAAGGGAATGTAATCTCAGATATTTGTCTGAATAAACTTTCCAAAATTTGTAATTTTTATTATTTGCATTATAAAAACTTTAAAAACTAGAAAACTCCAACTGAATAAGCTATACTTCATGAACTGATTTCTTTTCAAGACTTAGTTTCTTCAAACTATTAAGATTTCTTTTGCAACTAAGTAAAACAGTATTAATAGCTTTAATCTAGAAGTGATTGCCTAAATGAACTACAGATTTCTACTTAAATTACCTAAAGTTGTTCATGGTACAGTAAGTATAGTTTCCTATTATGTATGACCTCACGACAAGAAAGGAAAATAATTTGCAGTACATAATTAGAAACTGCATAGGAAACATGGCTTTTAGATGTACATTAGAAATAGAACAAAAATAAAGGTTTTTGTCTTTAATGAAAACCATGTAAAAACATTGACAGTTTATTAAGAATAGGTAAATTCCAGGCATTGGGAGGTAGTTTGCAGGGAATCCCCTCTCCCTTTTTATTTGGTCCTTTGCTCTAAAAATGCATATAATTCTAAGAGCAACTCTTTTGCTTGCTTTAAAATATTACCTTAATAAATCTGCTAGCAGCTGAGTCATTCTTATAATTTGAAATCAGCATTCCTGAACTCTTCTTTTCTCATGTGTACATATTGCATATATTGTATATTGCTGACTAAAAGGAAAAAAAACACACACCTTTACAATTTATAGTCTACAGCAGTGTCTGCAACTGTAGTGTCTGTTGCAGAATCTTAAAAAAAAGTGACTGACGGGTGTGAAAATTTTCTCCATAATTATCACAATCAAGGCTTACCCTTGGACTCTGACATCTGATGAAAACACAAAAGTTTCCTCATATTCATATAAATAAAGCAATCTTAAGCGGGTATTCTGTTATGAGCTTTGGTTTAAGGCTTTCACACATGCTTTTTAGGAGTCCTCTTCCACATGAGTTTTATAGTGACTAGTAAGGGTTGAAGAGTTTCCCTCACAGAGCTGCTCCTTAATGTGAATTCTCCAATGTGCAGTGAGCTTAATCTAAAAGATTTCCTACATGTATTACATTTAAAGAGTTTCTCTCCGGTATGAATCATCCAGTGCTGAATAAGAGGTGCACTTTGATCAAATGCCATCACACACTCCTCACATCCATATGGTTTCTCTCCAGTATGAATACTCTGGCGGTTACTGAAACATGAGTATTATCTAAATGTCTTCCCACACTTGTATTTGTAGGGCTTCTCTCCAGAGTGCAATCTCTGGTGTTGAGAGAGAGCTGAGCTTTGTCTGAAGGCTTTCCCACACACTTTACATTCACATGGTTTCTCCTTGGTATGTACTGTCTCATGAATAGTAAGTGTTGAGTGGAAACTCAAGGTTTTGCCACATTCATTGCAATTATAAAACTTCTCACCAGTATGAATTATTTGGTCTGTTGACTCGTGAAATAGAAGTGAAGCCTTTTCCACATTCAGTACATCTGTAGGGCTTTTTTCCAGGGAGAATTCTTTCATGCTGAATAAGTGATGTGCTCTGACTCAAGGCTCTCCCACATTCACTACATTTAAATGGTTTTTCTCCTCTGTGAATTCTCAGATGATAACGAAGGGATGAGACAGACTTGTAGGTGTTGCCACACTCATCACACAAATAGGATTTCTTTCTAGAATGAATTCTCTGACATCCTGAAAAGATGGATGCTTCTTACCCAGGTTATATCTATGGGGATTTTCTCAAGCATAGGTTTTTTATGCAAAAAAAAAAGGCCAGACCTAGTACTGAAGAATTTATTACATTCTTACCATGTAGGTGATTGCTCTGAAGTTTAGGTTAGAAAGAGATGCGTTATGGCAGAAGGCTTTGTCACAGTCTTTATATATGTAAGGTTTCGCTCCAGTATGGATTTTTTTTTTTTTGTGAAAATACTCTACAGAGGAGTTACAATTACATGGGCAAGATAATGAGCACATTTCTTATCAAGCATCATAGCCTCCTCCTTTGCTTCCCTTCCCATCCCATCTTCCCCCTGTCCCCCCCCCAACCCTCCTCCTCCCCCCACCAAAATTGTAAAGTCTGTTTTCGACATAACGACTTCTACATCTCATTGTTAAAATGAGTCCACCTGTATCCCTATTTAAACGATTTGTTTTTTCCCTTCCCCTCCACAAACAACATCAAATACAGTGAAAGCAGGGGTTATACCGTGGGGGAGGGACATACAAAGCAACAAAGAAATAATCTTATAAATGTGTTAGAAACAATCACATGAAAGAAAAAAACATTTGAATACATATCTTAGGGTTCATTTCCCTAACATCACTTATCTGACCCTTTCTGACTCAGACATATACTAGTTATTGCAAATAAGGGAAACCATGGGACCTATATTTCTTTGGGGCTGGCTTACTTCTCCAGTATGGATTTTTTGACATTCAGTAAGAGCAGAACTTTTGGCTGAAAGCCTTCAAACACTCTTTACACTTAAACAACTTCTCTCCAATGTGGTTTTTCAGATGTTTATGAAGTGTGGATGAAAGCTTTTGCACATAAATTTCATCTATAGCATTTCTCTGCAGTCTTGAAGTTTGGTTGGTTAAATACCTGTAATTTCTTTTTTCCTCCTGCGATCCTTTGTTTTTTAAAATCAGATTTCAGGCTGAAGTTTGGGTCACATTGAAAACTTTTATGGCTACTGTCAATGGTAAGGATTTTCATATGGGTGATTGGAATTATTTGTAAACTCTCATTTTTGTCCTGCTGATTTTTCAGTCTGTCTTCAGATACGCAAGGCTTTCCTGATATAGAGATCCAGGGTTCATTCCTCTTCAGCTTTTTTCCTCACTAGTCCCTGAAATGATGAGTCCTTAGTAGTTTTAGTTGACTTTGCAGTTTGAAGACTGATCTTATATCCTGGAAATTTGTAAGAAGAGACTGTCAATGGCTAGTGTGATTAGCTGACACTGAATTTACTTATTTATTGTAAAAAAATAAAAGGATGATGGCTGAGCTACTAGAGTGCAAAGAGGAATAAAGCAAGCTCACTTAAGGTGGGTTAAGAATGCTTCACAGTGAACAGCAGAATTACAGAATGGAAAGAGAATCCGAGGAGAGATACAAATTAGAAAACAGTAGCCAAAAGCCTATGACAGACTCATAAGTTTCCTCGTTTCTGCAATTACTTCTAGTCTTGAAGATCTTACCTTCCTTTCCTACATGTCAGTCATCTCTGTGACTTCCAAATTCAGTGCAAATGTTAATCCTTCTATGCATCTTCATCTGAAGCTGAGCACCAACAATCTGTGTCCCACCCACTGTGCTCTGTAGGTCAGTGACAGGTACATACCATTGTACCTAGCTACTGATTTGAGATGCAGTCTTGTAAACTCCTCCTCCCCACCCCCCCCCCCCCCAGCTGACCTTTAACTGAGATCCTCCAGTCTCTTGTCTCCCAAGTAGTTTACATGTTTGAGCCATTATGCCAGCTGGGCCAGACCAACTCCTCTTAAACATCCTGCCTATTCTGTTCCCTTACCTGGTCGGCTCAAGACTGCAAATTCCACTTTCAGCCTGAGGGCTCCCTGGGCTCCCCTTTGGGTTCCAACTCAGTCTACCTTATGCAAATGTCCTTCTGCAATCTCTTCGGGAGCATTTTACTCTTATGTTAAATGTCAAATGAAAACCATCCACACCAAACTATGCCGGATTAAACTGACTCCTATCATTCCCTAGAATCCTTTGTGTAGGGGCTGCTGTCCAAGCCTATTCCTATTCCTGGAATAGCTCCATGGAGCTTCCCACCTTAGCTTTGCTTCATTCAGTCTAACCTTCTAATGCTTCCAACGTGTTGTTGTTTACATTTAAATCATTTAAGGACTTCATCAATATTCTCTATGTGAAAAGTGGAAAGTGTGGTGTTCAGTCTTCTCTTGCCAGATTCATCTCAAAAGTAGCTAGTGTTACCAGCTAAAGCATTTCCTTCTCTCCTTTCTCTGTGCTCACATGGATCTCATGCAACTTCTTTTAAACAGAAATTCTTGTCTTTTAAGTTTGGTAACGTGTTTTTATTATTTTTAACTTTTTTTTTTTTGGTGCCAGTATCAGGGCTTGAATGAAGGACCTCATATTCCACGGAACCACTTAAGCCAGGTCTCCAGTCTAGCTTTTTTTTTTTTTTTTTTTTGCCTGGGCTACCTGTTAATTGTGATCATCCAGGTCTGAGCCTGCTGAATTGCATGAGCTGCCAGCACTCAGCTCTTCCTAACTTGCATTGAAGCTGTCTATATCAGTGTGTTTTTTCATTTTAAGCATGCTGCCATATGGAAGGGCAAACCAGAGCTTCTGTACTATTTCGTTAAAGGACATTTAAGTTGTTTCTGACTCAGATCAGTTTTCCTAAAATATTAGGGATCATGAATTTCTTTTGCTTAAGTTCCTCAAATATTTCCAGTCAGTTCAAATCTCTTAGAATTGCACCAAAGCACTTACAATATGGGCCTCATGTGGCTTCCTAGTTCCATGCCTTCCTTATCTCCTATATACAGCCTGGGATTCAGCAAGAATAGATTATTTGAAATCCCTTAAATATACATGGGTAATACATGAAAATGCAGCCTTCTTGAGAAACAGCAGCAAAGAACAAGAAAATAAATCCTGGGAGATTTACTTTACAAGTAGCTATGAGCCTGGTGCTGGAGGTTTACATCTGTAATCCTAGTTACTTAGGAGGCTGAGATCTGAAGATTGAGATCGAAGCCAGCCTGGGCTGGAAAGTCTATGGGACTCTCATCTCTAATTAACCAACCCCCCCAAAACAAACAAAAAACCCACCAAAAAAAAAGCGTTAGAGCTGTGGCTCAAGTGGTAGAGCATTAGCCTTGCAGGGGGGGGGGAGGGAAAGGCTCAGGGATAATACCTAGGTCCTGACTTCAAACCTTGGTACTAGCACATACACTAAAAAGAAGTGATTATGAGAAAACCAGAAGATACTCATGTCCAGGAGCCTGGATTTGCTGAAGACTAAGGACCTTAAGAAGTTCCCAACCAATGCCTGAAGCTGTGCCCTCTAATTATTAACCAGACTGTATCAGCAGTGATTCTGGGCATGTGAGGGGTCTAATCACACCAAGTACCTTCCTTCTCAACTTTCCAGAGATCTTCTCCTTACTGCAGCACGGAGATCATCTTTGGTTTGGCAAATGGGAGTCCTGACCACAGTTGAAATAATGACAGTAGTGCTAATAATACTAATAAAAGTAATAAATAAAAATAATAGTACTAATAAAAACTTGGTCCTGCTTTGACACAAGGAGATATCACAGTTTTGAATAGGACACTCAGGATGGTACACAGAGCTTCTGTGGGGTGGTTTAAGGTGTATCCCATGATAAAAAATGATGTGTCTGCAGGTAAAAGGCAAGCCATTTATAGGACATCGATTTGGGAAAATTAACGATAGGGAAATATGATAAACATGCAACCAGAGCTTTCACTTAAGTTTAATTGAGCTTAAAAAGCAGCTATCTTTGGGAAAGATTACATATTAAGTAGCTTTTTAAAAAGGAAACACTGATTCCTTCTCAAAGAAGGAGTATATAGTCTTCAACTGGCTGGAAAAAAGAAGTGGGAAGATAAACATAGGCCAAAGGAGAAGGTTGAGGGAACCTCTGCTCACAGAAAATGCTGCTTTAACTGTGAAGAAACTTCTGATGTGAACTTGGGTATTGAAGGGGGATAATTATCTGCATCGAGATTCAATGTATATAATCCTTGGCTGGAACTCGGCTGAGTTCTCATGATGGTCACAGCTGTTCAAGGAAGGAGGAACTGTGACCTCTCCATTTCTGAATTCTGGATCTCCACGGGAATCTCCTTACCCAGTGAGGCCAGATTGCTGTAGTTCTCCAGCTTCACCTCGTGGTACAAGCTTCTCTGAGAAGATCCAGCTTTCTCCACTCATCCCGAGTAAAGCGCACAGCCACGTCCTCAAATGTCACAGACACCTGCAAGGACAAGCCATTTCAAGCTTACTCAGACCAGCCCTCTGGGGGGGCAGGGAGGAGTTTATGGGTATGCAGACAGACTACAGTGATATGGTTATGCCACTAAAGGTTTGACATACTGAACACTATGAAATAGGAACCCAGATGATGTTAACTACTATGAGTGATATATAGAGGGATTTAAGGCCATTAGTGTGTTATCAGAATAACCTTTCCAATGGATATCTAATAATACTTATTTAAGAGCTTGGAAACCAGTATGTGAACTTGCCAGATTGCTTTATTGGTATTGCAAAGGACATTTCACAAAATTACACATACCAAGGTTATTACGGTGCTTGTCAGACCCAAAAAGTGGAAGCAACCTAAATGCTCAGGAAGACTAGGTTAAATAACTTATGGCATTGATCTGCTTCCTCAAACTTGAGGATTATAAACATCAAAGTGGAACTCAGTGATTGAATGCTTTCTAAGGGCCACATACTGCCTTAGAGTTTATGTGAACCTTTTATGCTTAATCTACTTAATCTTCACCTCAGTCCCATGAACAAGGATCTTTCATTGTTTCCATTCTCCACAAGAAAAATCTGAAGTCACAGATGAAACTGAACTAGGGACCATCATGGGGACAAGGGATAACAATTTCTTACGCCCCTAACCCACCATTAACCACCAAGAAACTCTCCTCCCTGACCCATAATGTGGGAATGCACTAACTCCTCTTCCTCATCACTTACTACAAGAGAAAAAATACATCATTTCAAAGATTTTTAAGAACTATGTACCAGGAAATTGAACAAGACCAATATATGTTCCATTACATATATAAAAAATAAATTAGCCGGGGCTGGGAAGGTGGCTCAGTGGTAGAGCGCTTGCCTTGCATGCATGAGGCCCTGGGTTCGATTCCTCAGCACCACATAAGCAAAAAGAAGAAAGCCGGAAGTGGCGCTGTGGCTCAAGTGGTAGAGTGCTAGCCTTGAGCTGAAGGGCTGAGGGACAGGGCCCAGGCCCAGAGTTCAGACCCCACGACCAGACCCCCCCCCAAAAAAAATAAATTAGCCTATTCCAACACCCAAATAATAATCACCAGAGGTTCTTTGGAAAGCATCTGTTAGAATCATTTTCAGTGAATGAGAAGTAACAAACACAAACTCTTGAACATTTTTCAGCACACTGGACTCCCAATAAACATCAAGTATTACTGCTATATGAAGAAAAGGACAAGTATTGGGGGGGCAGGGTTTGTATAAATGTATGGGAGTTTCAATCTGCCAATATTATTATTATCAATATAGTACAATAACCATACCCAGCACCATTCCTATGTGCCTGGCCCTGACCTAATCCTTCTCATGCACTAAGCACATGATCCATAAAGTGAAGTGGGAGGAATCAAACCAAAAATCTCAGGACTGGAGAAGCCTGGAACCATGAGGATAATTCCAAGAAGAGAAGCATTCTGGCCAGGGGCAGGCAGGGAGAGAGAGAGAGAGAGAGAGAGAGAGAAAGAAAGAGAGAGAGAGAGAGAAAGAGAGAGAGAGAGAGAGGGAGAGAGAGAGAGAGGAAGAGAGAGAGAGGCATGAGCAGAGGAGGCAGGACCAGGAAGAACTTTCCTAGGGTGCCAGTCTGTTCTGTAGACTCACAGGCCGGGCAGGGACCGGGGCAGCGGGCGCCGCGATGTCCTCTGGGAGTTGTAGTTCGTTCGAGGAGCGAAGCATTCTGGGAAAGGTAGTTTATAACATTGACGGGGAGGGGGCGGGGCTACCTGTTGCACTCCAGGTCCACAGGCTCTGTCCCCGCCTGGCTGTCAAAGCCCCTGGGTTCCAGAACGTGGACCGAGGTTCCAGAAAGTAGATCGCAGCGTCTTCGAACTTTGACACTCGCGTGCATGAAGGTGAAGCGCGCAAATGATGTTCAAGAGAAGACCCAGACCCCCTTCGGGTGGTACAGCTAACCGCTTCTGAGCACCTGCAAATACGTGCCTGGCACCGTTAGAAGCCGTTTGAAATTGCGTTAGGAAACAATACAAACGTCATGGCACTAGTGTATTTATTTAGGTGGGTAGAGAAGCAGGTAATAAGCCACGAACATAATGATCATTTTAGAAGGTATGTGTTATCGGGGCACACAAGAAAAATAGCAGGTAATACTCCTTTTGAACAGCAGCAGACTCATCCAGAAGCATTACAAAATGGGTTATACACCCATGGGACTTCCTTCCAGAACTTAAGGATGTCTCTATATAGGAAACACAATCACTGAATAAGTTACAATAGAATGGGGAGGGAGGAACCCACAGAATCATCTCAACTGTTGCTTTTTTTTGGTGACAAAAACCTCTTAATAAACTAGGAAGAGAGTGGAACTTTCTCAGCACAGTAGATGGTGTGTATGAAAACTTCGGGGCTAACATCATACACGATGGTAGATGTCGCCACCATCTTCAGATCTCACCCTCCCAAGAAAGCTAGGGTTATGAACATCATCCACCAGCTCCTGACTTGATCATTTTTATCACCATTTTTGTTTTGTCATTATTTTTTTTTTTACCACCTTTGCCTGAAGGAAGTTTTTAGCGTTGCTATATCCCCGTCTGATTTGGAACTCTGAGATTTCCCGTTTCAGATTCCCTCCCCCGCACAGGTGTGCGTCATTAGGACTGGCTGTAGGATTTTTGTGTGCTTTAGCCAGAGCTTGTTCAATGCTTGGCCTCTTGCTGAACTATATATAGGCATTGGCTGAGCAAGTAGGCCCGGTGCAGTTCTGGGCTGAGGCCACCAGAGGGAGGCACTGCTCTACTCCTCCCGGTGGAGAACAGGCAGCTGCTCCGACGTGGAAGCATCTTTGGAGGTTTGCGCCCTTCCTGCAGGTTCAAGACTAGAGGGAGAACTCTGTGTCTGCACCAAGCACTCAAGTTTAGAGGACAGGGAAGTTTAGAGGACAGGAGACCCAGCGCTCCGCGGTCTAGATACTCCGATGTCATTCTCAGTCCCATTAGGGATTTGCGGCCTCCACCTTCTTCTCACACTGAGTCTTCTGCTCTTCAGGTATTCTCATCTCAGAACAACTCTCCACCCTCACAGACCCCTCTTGGAGTTTAGACCTTATTCTTCCTAGAGTCCCCCCACACCCTTTTTCATCCTCCTCCTCCTCTCCCTCCTCCCTTTCCCTCCCCTTCTCCTCCCCCTTCTAGAAGCTGCCAGGCCTGGACCGGGCACACGTTGCTGCACACACACACACACACACAGACACACACAGACACAGACACACAGAGCTGGGCTACCTAGGTCTGCACCCGAGGAGTTGAACCCCAGAACTCTACCTCCACTGTGTTCCTGAGGTTTTAAACTAAAATGATACAAGCTTTGAGTACATTTTAAAGGATTTTTATTTTGCAGAACGAAGGCATTGCAAACGATAGATATGTTACAGGTATTTTTTAATAACTCAGTGGGAAGTTTTGGGATTTAATTCAGGTGCATATAAATATGTACATGTATAAGTCTTTCCTTTTGAGTTGATTCACTACAAAGAGCATATGTGATTTTTTGTCATTTATAAAATGCCCATTAATGGGGCTGGGAAGGTGGCTCAGTGGTAGAGCACTTGCCTTGCATGCATGAGGCCCTGGGTTCGGTTCCTCAGCACCACATAAGCAAAAAGAAAAAAGCCGGAAGTGGTGCTGTGGCTCAAGTGGTAGAGTGCTAGCCTTGAGCTGAAGAGCTGAAAGACAGTGCCCAGGCCCAGAGTTCAGGCCCCACGACCGGATCCCCCCCCCAAAAAAATAAAATAAAATGCCTGTTAAGATTAGTTTTCCTTACTTTTTTTTTTTTTAAAGAATTGTCCTGAGGGATAGAAGTCTGGAAGAATAAGACTTAGCTTGCGTTTTGGATAAGAAAATTACATCTTTTAAAGAGATCAATAATTCTTATATTTTCAGTCATTAAATACTGTGGGTCTGGATTGGAATGGAGAAACTAATCAATGGAAAAGAATTGAGAGTCTTAGGTACACTGGAGAGAGCCTAGTATAGGGAAAATAGGATTTAATAAGGCAACAGGGAGCCAGGTGCCGATGGCTCCCACCTGTAATCCCAGCTACTCAGGAGGCTGAGATCTGCCAGCCAGGGCAGAAAAGTCTGTGAGACTCTTTTTTGGGGGTAAGCTGTGGCTTGAACTCAAGGCCTGGGTGCTGTCCCTAAGCCTCTTTGTGCTCATGGCTAGTACTCTACCACTTGAACCACAGAACCACTTCCAGGTTTTGAGTGGTTAACTGGAGATTGTTTTGCCTATACTAAAACAAAACACAATATTTCAATCTGAATAATGAAGAGAACACTGGGAAAGCAAGTAGAAGCACATTTCTCACATGGATTCCTCTCTGAACCACAAAACACAGACAATAAGTAAAATGACTAATTTCTAGATTTTACCAGTCTTATAAAACAGGTGTAATTCTAGGTGTTTAAGACAGAAGATAATACATTATATACAAAGGATGCGTAAGATGGGGATTTAATTCTCACTGGAAACCCTCATTGGGAAAAGCTAAAACTCAAATAACAGACCATGAAAAATAATTGCAATATATACAAATGGATGTTCACATCTCTAATACATAAACTTCAATCATGAATAAGATGACGATAGCGATATACAAATCTACAAATAACTCTGAGACAATGCAGAAAGGAAAACTGTAAATTGCCTATATACATAGAACCAATTTAACCTCTACTATCTATTAATGACAACTGTAAAAGAAGCAGCATTACTCTCAGTTAACATGGTGTTGAAAGTGCCAAGTCAGCGGAATGTGCTAGATTTCAATCCTTTGGGTGGAATGCACACTAAATCAATTACTTCCTTAACATTATGTGTGCGTGTCTGATAACCTCCCTCAGATGCTAAAAATCCAAAGATGATCAAGTCTTATGCAAAAAGGCATAGTATAGTCATATAACCTATGCACATCCTCTAATATATTCTAGTCATCTCTGCTTATTTTTAAGACAGAATACAATGTGATGCTATGTTATACTGTGTTGTTTGGGGAATAATTGCAAAGAAAAACCTCTATACCTGTCCAGTACAGATGCATTTTTTGGGGGGGGTCCGGTCGTGGAGCCTGAACTCTGGGCCTGGGCACTGTCCCTCCGCTCTTCAGCTCAAGGCTAGCATTCTACCACTTGATCCAAAGTGCCACCTCCAGCTTTTGTCTTTTTGCTTATGTGGTGCTGAGGAATCGAACCTAGGGCCTCAGGCATGCAAGGCAAGTGCTCTACCACTGAGCCACCTTCCCAGCCCCCAGATGCAATTTTTTAAGGAATATTATTGATTTGCAGTTGATGAGGTCTACAGCTGCTGAACTTGTAGAAATAGAGAGCCAACTGTAGAACTTTTCTGGAAGTCAATGTACCCCACGAAGATAATTAGATAAAAATGCAAATGTATAACACAGGAGGTTTGACTCCATTCTCACACATACATGTATGTATAAACACATATATGCAGAAACCATGAGTATCCATCACTAGTGGTCTGTTTACTATGACTATTTCTATAGACTTGCTAATAAAAAGGTAGACCTAAATAAAAAGAACTGAATTACAAGTAAAATAAGTTCATTATGATATACCAACTAGATTACATGGTGCATCTTTTGGCAAGATCTTGGACTAAGGCACTTCATGACAATCTTTTCCTGGGACTTTTTCCTGTGGACAAATTTGCCCTAACTGAAATAGTTCCTTCTCTATCAGAAACTACATATAGCTGATTTCAAAGTCAGATGTTTGTTGAAGACTCTCCTACAGGACAAGCTAGTCAAATATTCCCTATCTGACTATTTTATAGAAGACACTGTTTCCTGGGCAGATTTGTGCATCTTCTGGTGGTGGAAAGACTGAAATCAAAGGCAAAAGGCAAAAGGTTGCTTGGGATGGAAAAAAGAGACACAAACTCAGGAAATAATTCTAGAACTGAAGGAACAAAAGAGAATAGCTAATTAGGGTGGTGGGCTGGGTGATGGGAAGGCATGTATTTGTAGGCTTTTAAGTCAAAAGTCTTATTATATGAATTCAGCTAGCAACCACCGAGTTCTTTACTCAGGATCCCAGTAAAGGAACTTCCCTCATCTATAACGACCAGAAGCCACTGTCTCCCCCAGTCACCCTCCACCTGTTGCCCCCATTGAAGCTTTCCAATCCACATCTCCCACCAGTTCACCTTTGCAGATTCTCTCAGTGTATCCCCTTGGTGAGAATTCAATCAGTCTCTCCTTCACTGTGTTTCTATCTTCGCCTTTAGAAGGAAAGGAGGAATTTTTCCCTGTCTCACCTTAGTTCCAGGATTTGGGAGGCTCAAGGCTGAGGGGAAGCATAGGTGGGGGTGGAGGGCAGGACAGATGACCCGTAGGGGTTGGGTGCAAGGTAGGGTACCAGTCCTCAGACTGGTGGGGTAGAGCAAAGGAACCCCCAGTGGGGGGCTGGGAGGGAAGGGGATGGTTGTAGGGGTGAGTGAAGCAGGCTACTGGTGGAGGTGGTGCCGGATAGGAGTAGGGGCAAGCAGGGGACTCGGGCAGGAAGCCAGAGAAGGTGGCAGGAGCCAGATGGGCCAGTGGCTGGAGCAAGGACCTCTCTTGCTTCCGTTGCTTAGCTCTACGGTTCTGGAACCAGACCTGAGGAAGGGGAGAAGAGCTGCATCAGAGCTCATATCTCAAATAGGCGACGCACTGTTGCTTGAGGACAGGAATTCTACAGGAACAGGAAGTAAGTGTCTCTGATGTCACCAGATGAAGGGAAGTTCTTCCGGAGGCATATCTGAACGAGGTCAGCTGACAGAGTGAAGTGGATAGCCTTACCCCCATTCTTCACTGAAACTTACCTAATTTCTACCACTTTGGGATGAATCCAACACTGCAAGCCTCATCCAGTCACCAGTGGCTCACACCTGTAATCCTAGCTACTCAGAAGACTGAGGTGTGAGGATCACGGTGGTTCAAAGCCAGCTTGGGCAGGAAAGTCTCTGAGGTGCTTATCTCCAATTAAGCCCCCCAAAACTGGAAGTAGAGCTATGGCTTAAGTGGTAGAGATCCAACCTTGAGTTAAAAAGCTAAGGGAGCCAGGCACTGCTGGCTCATGCCTGTAATCCTATCTATTCAAGAGACTGAGGTTTGAGGATCACGGTGGTTCAAAGCCAGCCTGGGCAGGAAAGTCTCTGAGGTGCTTATCTCCAATTAAGTACCAGAAAACCGGAAGTGGTAGAGCACTAGCCTTGAGCTGAAGAGCTGAGGGACAGCTCCCAGGCCCAGAGTTCAAGCACCATGACCAACAAAAAATAAAAATTAAATTAAATAAAAAGCTAAAGGACAATGCTCAGGTCCTGGTCAAGTCGAGCCCCAGTACTGATCTCCACACACAAAAGGCAAGTTCCAACTGGAAAGCAACAAATAAGATACTATGTTTCCTTCCCAGATAATGGGAAATTGTGCCTAGGATTAGGGTTCTGGATGAAGACTCTGGATAAGTATAATTGTTATAATAAGATTGGGCATAGAGTTCGGTTTATAGTCAAGGCTAACTCGCCAATTGGAAGAAGTTGCACTGACCATTGAACAAGCATTTGTTCAGTGGTGAGCATTTTGGTTAGGGCCACAAAAACCTATGGCAATCTATACCCAGACAGTCCCCTGGTCCTAAGAAACCCATACTTCTTCCCCAAGTGGAGATCCTGGGGCCTTGTCACCTGGATTCTGGCTTCACTGAGGCCTGTGTCCCTGGCGAGACCTTCTCGAGCCCAGATGTCAGGGTACTGGTTCCTCCCAAAGGCCGACTCCAGTTGCTCTAACTGGGCTGGGTTGAAGGTGGTCCGGTGGCGGCGGCGGGAGAGGGGATGAGCCCTCTGTCCTCCTTGCCTGGAGAGCCTCAGTTTCCCCACTCCTGCACCAGGGAGCCTCCTGTAGGACTGGGTGCTCCTCTCTGAGGAGAAGAAGGCACTGTGAGTGAACTGCCCTACCCTCCTTGGACCTTTTATGCTGCCCTGTATTCCGCCCACTTCCGGCCTCTATAGGGAGACACCCTGATCACCCCTAGAACCCCTTCAGCCTTCTTAACTATCACCCCGCATCCAGCTCAGCCTCTGACACAGATTTTTCACAGAGGTTCCTTAAAGCAGGGACATTCTCCTCCTTGGTCCAGCCCCCTGACCCAATATACATCTTGGGCACTCATGGTCTGTCTCCCTGACACCCCGTTTCACGTCTCCTCCCCATCAGAGCCCCAGGTATGTGCTCTTCTGGGGTGTCCCTTGTAGATCTTCTATAAAGGCTCTATTGAAGATCCCGCCCACTTTGCTTGCTTGCTTCTTCCTATAGTTCTCATCCTCCTACACCCTCACCTGGGAAGATAAAGTATTTCCCCCTCCCCTCTTTGTTCTCAGACACACCTTCCCTGCATAAGATGTACTTTCTGTTATCCCCCCCCACACACACACTTTCCCAGCCTGGCCTCAGCTACCAGGCTGTAGGAACCTGAGCTCGTGGGAAAGGCTTGCCTCTCCTCCATGCAGGCTTACCAAGTCCCGACATTAATTAGCCTGAGAGCTGCTGGGGAAGAGAAAACTGGATGGGGCTGGGGGTGGGGACAGGGAAGGGGGGAACACCTGGGAAGTTATACTCTGAGAAAAGGAGATGTCTGGGGCAGAGACACTCATCCCCATGGGGACCCAAGGGTGTGGCTCTCTCCCAGCACTCACAGTCCACCTTGGACACACACACACACACACACACACACACACACACACACACACACATTGAACAGCTCTGCTTGATTCCCATCCCTACCTTCAGTGCCTTGGGCAAATGCCAAGCCTAGGAATCAAGACATAGCCTCTGCCCCTATCCCAGTTCAAAGGGCGTGCATTGTTCAGCAGTGCCCATCAGCCAGGGCCTCAGTTTCCCCACTTGTAACATGAAGGAGTTCTAGTATCCTGTACTTTTTTTTGGGGGGGGTCCAGTCATGGGGCCTGAACTCTGGGCCTGGGCACTGTCCCTCAGCTCTTCAGCTCAAGGCTAGCGCTCTACCACTTGAGCCACAGCGCCACTTCCGGCTTTTTTTTTTTTTGCTTATGTGGTGCTGAGGAATCGAACCCAGAGCCTCAGACATGCAAGGCAAGCGCTCTACCAGTGAGCCACCTTCCCAGCCCCTGTCCTGTACTTTCTAAGATTCCCACGGTTCTACCATGCCAGGATTCTGGGTTTCCCTTCCTCCTCGTAGCCCTCCTCATGGGGAACTGTTGCCCACCAAGCCTGGGCTCTCACACCTGCCGCTCCCCCTCCCAGGGATCTTAGCCCCCTCCCAGGATTCACTCACCCACTGTGGGGGTCAGCATTCCAGCGGCGGGGAACCTCTCAGGGATTATGCTGGTGTAAAGGCGCTCCTTCTTCTGCTTCCCCTGCTCACGTCTCCCGTCCTCTTCCATGGCTGGCCACCAAGACTAAAGATACTCCAGACCCGTGCCCCTGAATCGCAGCCCCACGCTCAGTCTTTCTCTGTTTTGTTGAGCCTCACTAAGGCCTGTAATGTCTAACTTTCTTTCTGTGTTTGCCTCTTTCGGAGTCTCTCTCTCTCTCTCTCTCTCTCTCTCTGTGTGTGTGTGTGTGTGTGTGTGTGTGTGTGTGTAGAGTATCTGTCTTTTTCAACGTCTCTCCTTCTCTAACTTTTCTAACTACCCATCCTTTTACTGGAGTACCATTTCTTTCTCTGTCCTGACTTGACCCGATTCTCTGCTTCTGTCTTGACTCCTCTCTCCCTGGCCTTCCTCTCCACCATGCCACTTTTCTCTCTTCTCTCAGCCGTCTACTTTCCCACCTCTCTCTGCTTGTCTTGGAGGAGTGACCTCCTCCTGGCCCCATGGGCCCATCCAATCATTACCTGGTCACCAGAGCCCCCTTGCTCCGGGGAGGATCACAAGCCGGATGAGGGAAGGTGTCCTCTCAGAGGGTCCAGGGACCTGGGCCAAGAGCTCATATTCCCAGGGGACCAGAGTCTATTGTCCTGTTAAATCCCCTCCTGGGAGCAGGCAGGGGAGAAAGGAGAAAATGCATTCCTCCTAAGACCCCCTCCTCAGAAGCCAACTGTGGGGAGGGAGGGGGGGAACCGACACCAGGAACAGGCCCTGCCTGGCATCTTACCATGCACGTGATACCCAAGGACCTATTCCTAGGAAAATAGCAACCCTATTAAGAAGTCGCACGTACATGCTTCTCCCCGCACGTACATGCTTCTCCCCGCACGTACATGCTTCTCCCCGCACGTACATGCTTCTCCCCGCACATACTGGGACACATCGCAGTACACCAGCCACTCCCTCAGGACTCTCTGAACTCCATCTATAGAATGTCTCCAAAGTTCACCAGAGCTCTCTGATTTCTTTCTTCAAATATCATCTCCTTCCTCCAGAACATCAAGGTCATCACAACCTGTCAAGGTGACTGAGATGTTCAGAAAACCTTCAGGACAACCTGACATTATAATTCTTCAAGGAAATCCTGACACACTGGGAATCTCTGAGAAGTTGGACAACTCTGTCTCATGAGGTTCCCTATGCCCCAGGAGTGCATCCGGGCAATCCCAAGACACCCTGACTCTCTAAGGAGAACCTGGCACCCCAGAACCTCCGGATCCTCCAAAAACACTCTGAAGTGCAAGGACACTCTGATCTCTAGAACATTTCATCTCTACCAGCTGATTCCCAGCCCACTCCATGAAAGTTCCAACCTCTCAGGACACACTGGGCCCATAGGATGGGATTCCCAAGGCCATGCCGGCTCCTCACACGCATCCTCATCAGGATGTTCGAACCAAATGATCCACAGATCAGTAGCAGCTAATGGGAGCTTGTTAGTCATACAGATTCATGGGCTCTGCCTCCATCAGTGGAATCCGAACCTGCACTGTAGCAAGATCCCTGAGAGAACTGAATGGACCTCTGTCTTCATCATGTCAGGATAATAGAACATCATAGATGAGGTGGCTTAACCAGAGGACATTTATTTCCCATAGTTCTGGCGGCTCTTTTCTTCTTGTTTTTCTCCCCTTTTATTATCTTTCTACCTGTTTTCTTGACAGGACTGGAGTTTTAACCCCCATGGCAGGTGATCTACAGCTTGAGCCACGTCTACAGCCCTTATTCCTTTAGTTATTTTGGGGATAGGATCTCACATTTTTGTCTGGGACTAGCCTTGACCTCCATCCTTCTACTTAAACATCCTATGTAGCTGGAATTGCAGATGGGCCCCACGACTCCCAGCTTATTGGTTAAGATGGGGAGGGGTGTTTGTTGTTGTTGTTCAGAGTTACCCTTAAACTATAATCTCTTAGGAGATTTTGCCTCCTGAGTAGCTGGGACTATAGATGTGAGCCTATAGACCCATAATCTATATAGTTATATATACTATATGTTGATTATACAGTCACATAAGTGTGAGTCCAAGGGTCCCCAAGCTTGGCAACAAATGCTCTCCTGATCCTCAAAGAAATCAGAATCTCCAGGGATGATGGATGTATGTCTTAATTCACAATCACCTAAATTAGACCCAAGAGAGACATGATGCCTCACTCCCTGTTCTCCAGAGAGAAAAATCTCCTTCATTCTCACCCCAGTTATGCTTTTCCCATCAGCCAGGCTCTAATTCTGAATTGATATAGATGAGGGTTCAGCAAAAGCACCTGACAGCAGCAGAGAGCAGCCCGGTAAGAGTGGCTGGGAGAGTAGGTGAGACCACAATTAACCTCCTCAAACACACAGATTCACATGGACACAAGCACAGGACATGACATTCAGATAAACAGACCAGAGCTTTATCTTCCAGGATATTTCTTGGCTTGGTGCATGGTGGGAGAGGTTGAAGTCTCAAGCAATTCCTCCCCTTTTGAGGAAGGAAGGAAGGAAGGGCCCAACTTTAATACACCTCTGTGGACCTAAGACTTTGGGGGTAGTGATAACTAATTTCCTAACGTGTTTGACCACAGCCCTGTTCGCAGACACTGGGACAGCCCACTGGCACTCTACTATCCTCTTACATCTGTCTTGCTACTGTTTTCATTGCGGCACATGGTTTGCCATTGGGAGCACATTATTCACGTCTGCTGCTGAGAACACATTGAGAAAGGCCGCACAGAGATGGCTGTGAGTTTCCCCTTGATTTACATCTGCCCCTTAATGCAATGTCATCGATTAGCCTCTGCCTGGAGCACTACTGTGCCACAGCCCCTCACTGTCTTGTGACTCTTCAGTCTCTGATATCCTTTGTGAGAAAATGTGTTCAGACCTCAGTGAATTTGCTCTGTGTATGTGTGTGTGTGTGTGTGTGTGTGTGTGTGTGTGTGTGTGTGTGTATGTTTCCTATGCTTACATCTTCTCTAATGTGCTGAGATTGCCATCTGCCAATGGGTTAAGGAAAACCCTGTCCACCTGTGGGTCTCACTTCACTGTGGTGTCCCTCTTCTATGGGGCGATCCTGGTTGAGTCTATATGCATCCTTCATCCGCCTACTCCGTCCAGGATATGGTGGCCACTGTCATCTTCATAGTGGTGTCGCCTCTGCTCAATGCCTTCATCTATAGCCTGAGGAACCGTGACATAAAAGCAGCACTGAGGAAGATCATCCTCAGAAACTAGAATTGGAAAATGTTAGAGGCTGAGAGGAATCATGGTTACCTTGTATTTCTTCCTCTTTGTAAACAGGAAATTAAAGCCCAGAGAGGTACAAAACTCACCTGTGAAAAATCCTGAAATTAGTAATATGTAATCATCATCTTTTAATTGGATTCTCCTTGGTGCTCATTGTCATAAAACCAGTAATTTTATTGTCTATAAAAGATCTCATCACCGGGCACCAGTGGCTCACACCTGTAATTCTAGCTACTCAGGAGGCTGAGATCTGAGGATCACGGTTTAAAGCCAGCCCAGGCAGGAAAATCTATGAGACTCTTATCTCCAATTTACCACCAGAAAACTGGAAGTGGTGCTGTCGATCAAGAGGTAGAGCACTTGCCTTGAGCTGAAGAGTTGAGGGACAGTGCGCAGGTCCAGAGTTCAAGCCCCCACAACTGACAAAAAAAGATCTCATGACAGGATACTCAATTTGCAGACAAGATAAACTGAAGGTCAGACATATTTGCTTTTATTTTCCATTATTTGTGTAGTACTGAGGTTTGGACTCAAGTCTTTAGATTTTCTAGACTGGCACTATACCATTTGAGCCACACATTCAATGGTCTTTGGTCTCCATTATTTTTCAGGTTGGGTCTCGTGGCTTTTGTTGGGATTGGCCTTCTATCTGTAGCACGTTTGTGTCACCACACATGGCTTATTGACTGAGGTTAAATTTGACTAGATATTTTTTGTTTGGGCTGGCCTCAAATCATCATTCTCTTGATTACAGCATCTGGCATCTATTCAGCTTTCAGATGGGTTTACCGATCATCTAAGAAAATGGCTACCACAATACTCTGGAATCTTCTAGAACGTTAGAGCTGCCAGCCCTCAGACTCACCTCACCCCACAATCTCAGGTAAGGAATTGTTACAGTAGGCATGGTGACATGCCTTGGGACATAAACCAGTAGCTGTTAACTTCAGAATAGTCCCAACCATCCTTCCTTAGGATCTTTGTTCTCTGGTATGTGGGTCGTTCTTCTATTTTAGGTTCAAGTCCATCCACATCTCACAGCTGAGATCAACATACATTGCCTACTTGTAGTAGCCGTTTCATTGGTTGATGTTTTGCCATTCAGTCTGGGTACTGGTTAGGGGTGGGGGCTGGAAATCTTCCAAAGTTGTGTTGCATCCTGTGGAACTCCTTAAGTGAATGCAGAAACTGAGATTCCATGGAAGTAGAAGCGTCCAGAGTTGCAACAGCATCTTAAGGACTTAAGGTCATCAACCAGTGGCAGGATTCGAAGTGGAATTCGGAACTCCTGGATCTGAGTTCAGCATTTGTGGTGTTCTCCGGGGTCAAGCACTCAAGCCCCTCCTGTTCTACCTGTGAAGAAGCATCGTCCACAAGGTCATCCGGGTCATTCGCTGGCCTGTGCGTCTGCCCTGCCTCCCTCCTCAGTTCCTTTCACTCCACTGCATGTCAGCGGCTCATCATTCTCACATTGCCTAACTTTCTGACTTGGTCTGGCCTCTCACCAGTTCTGACTCTGAGTCTGGCTACAACCTCATGGAGAGTCTCACCTCTTTCCCTGTACATCTCCAGCCTACAATCCAACTCTGTGGAACCCTCCTAATGCATCCGTTGTATCCCATTGTGCCTTGTGGTGCTGGAGTATGCATTTGCACCTTGGTGGCTGTGGGAATGTGACTGAATATAATAAGCTTTATGATTCTTCCTACTTCTCTTCGTGTATTCTACTTGGAGTAGTTCTGTGAAAACATTTCAGATATATATGGATTAAGTTATATGGTCTACCAGGTGCTGGTGGGATCGTGCCTATAATTCTAACTACTCAGGAAGCTGAGATCTGAAGATCATGGTTTGAAAGCCAGCCTGCACAACAAAGTCTGTGTGTCTCTTATCTCTAATCAACCACCCACAAGCTGGAAATGGGGCTGTGGCTCAAGTGGTAAAAGGCCATCTTTGAGCAAAAAGCTAAGGGACAGTGCCCAGGCCCTGAGTTCAGCCTAGTATCAGCATACACACACACACACACACACACACACACACACACACACACACACAGAGTTATGTGGCTCATTTTGTTTCTCTCCTACTCTTCTTACATTACTTGTATTTGTATCTGTATCTATGTCTATAATTGTATTACTGCTATTTATAGAAAGAACCAGAGCTAATACATAGATGCATTCTCTCCACTTCTCAGTAAAGTTTGTGTTTTTCTAAAGAGCTAAGGATGGATGGAATCATTACTGATGTATGAAGCAAGTATAATGGATGAAGGAACACAAAATATTTCCTTCTACAGTATTGAGGGTTGTTCAGCTAAAGACGGTTTAAACACTAAAGAGCTGTCCATCTATCCCTCTGTCTGTCTGATGTCACAAGAAAAACTGAAACAGACAAAAGAACTTTCCGTTATTCCTTCTCAAAGCTGGAGCTCTAAACTTCCCTCAGAAGGCCCTAAACTTACGAGCACATGCCAGAATTCCCTTCTTCCTATAGGTTTTCCACCTCTGAAACAAGACATTTCTGACCCTTTATCTCAGCTCTCTAATGGTTAGTGCTCTTTGTTAAAAGATAATTGAAATCAGAGTGGGAGGGCACAGCTCTGAGAGGAAGAGTTTCCTGTCTGACAAAGCTCATTCTCTCCTATGTGAGCAACACCAGCATGTTTTCAAACTTGCGATGTTTTTCTCCTGTTCATCCGCCTTTTGCTCACTGAAATCTATCCCAGCCAAGAATCTAAGTAGATTAGGAAAAGAAATCCTTCTTATTCCCTCTATGCTACTAAATGGGCAAATAATAACCCTAGACACCAAAAAAACTGAGCAGTAAAACTAAGAATCTAGCAAATAAGAGTCTTGAAAGATGACTCACGTATGCAAAAATTCACCGACTTCTGTGACCCAAGGACACAAGAAGACAGAATAGAAAAATTGTTTGAGGCATATTTTTTCTTTGTTTGTTTTGTGACAGTCCTGGGGCTTGAACTCAGGGGCTGGGGGTTGTCCCTTAGTTTTGTTTTTTTTTGTTTTTGTTTAAGATTGGTGCTTTACCTCTTGAACCACAGCTCTACTTCCAGATTTTTGCTGATTAGTTGGAGATAAGATTTTCATGGACTTTCCTGCTCAGGCTAGCTTTGAACCATGATCTTCACAGGCATGAGCCAGTGCTGCCTGGCCAGCTGATCGTTTGTTTTTATGATTTTTGCTTATGTTTTCCATGGTAGACTCAACCTACTAGATTCATGGTCCATGTGCCATCATAGAATTCATTATTCTGGGGGCTGGGAAGATGGCTCAGTGGTACAGCACTTGCCTTGCATGCATGAGGCCCTGGGTTCAATTCCTCAGCACCACATAAGCAAAAAGAAAAAATTCCAGAAGTGACGCTGTGGCTCAAGTGGTAGAGCGCTAGCCTTGAGCTGAAGAGCTGAGGGACAGCGCCCAGGCCCAGAGTTCAGGCCCCACAATGGACCCCCTCCCCCCCCAAAAAAAGAATTTATTATTCAGTCTGTCCCTCCTTAATACCTCAGAGAAAAGATGGGTGTGAGAAAAGGTGGAGGAAGAGAAAGGGAAGATGGTGAACTTATTAAAGGGAACTGAGCCACAGAGAAAGTTGCTTTCCACTCATAGGCTTCCGTATTCATCTTGGAAAGTAATCCTCGGACAGATTCATCACACAGAAAGGCCTGCTGAAAAGGGGGGAAAACCCTTTATGGTTAGCAGCATCATCTGGCCAGAGAGGATCAGCCTTTGTCTTACTTCACTTCCCAGGATGTGATTGGTTCCCTGCTGGCCAATTCCACAATTCCATTTGTGGTTCCCTCATTGCGTCACACCACCTTGCCCCGGCTCCTTCCCTGGGTCCTGCATCACTTCTTAAGGGTCCGTCCTCATCTCAGGAAAGCGTACAGGGGATGGGGAAGATCCTTACATGGCCGTAGATAGTCACCTGGCTACCATTCTCTTCCTGCAACACACCTTCAGGACATCAACTGACCATAAAGTAGGGTAAAGCACCATGTCTCCAATATGGGTGTGTAGGGGCATCTCCTCTTCTTCTAGAAGTAGGGTCTGTGCCAGATTGGCAGAGTCTTCCCTGGGGAGCAACCAGGAAAACAGGACTGTGTCTGGTGATTTGCCCTCTGGGGTTTGAGTTGGTGGATACCCAGCTTGTGCAAATCACCTCCTTTCCTGAACTCCTGGGGGGGCATCATACCCTCCTCCCTGCTGACAATTTTCATCTACTACTAATGTGCCACCAGGGTCCTACTCTTTAGAAGCCAATTAAAACAATTTTGGGGAGGAAAATTCATCTGGAACTCAGAGCATGTTGGAATGGATGGTCATCCTTTATCTCCACATAGTTCCACAGCCATTGCTCTCTGCCGAGGGCCCATGGACTGCCCCGTGTCACAGATATGGGAGGAGTAGGAAGGACCATCTTCCTATAGGATTCTACCATTCCTGTTTTCTCTGACCAGACAGAATACAAACAATGAACACTTAGCAGGAGAACCTAATAAGGACCTGTGAGGCATCAGCCTTAGGCAATGATCCTTGTGGAAAACTCAACCTCCAGGGACATGGGTCTATTTATCAGTTCCCAATCATCCATCCTTCGGCAAAGAGAGAGAGAGAGCCACATGATGCATTCTCTGCATTCTCCTCCAGTTGAGCAAAGGCCCCTTAGATCTCACCAGCTGGTGAATTTCCCATCGTGAGATCCAGCCTGGAGCACGCAGAGATGGGGGATCTGTGAAAGCATCTGAGAAAAGCAGAAAGCCTCCAGGTAAGAGGGGCGAGGAGAGCGGGGAAGACATAATATTTTTGATGACAGATTGATGTACATACATGCGCACATACAGAAAAGTCCTGGGAAAACCAGACCTACTGAATCCCTCTGCATCTAACCACATCTAAGAGGGAAAATGACGAATAGAAAGTCCATCTCCAGAATAGATACAGACAGTGAGCATGTAGGGCAAGGGAGAGGACCACGGGCAATGTAGGTCCAGTGACTACAGGCTGTTTATAGGCTTGGCCAGAGCTCAGATCTAAGAGTCCCACTTCCTGCCACCCAACAGAAAGACTCCTTTGTCAGACTTGCAAGGCTATCCTATTTTCCAGATCTGCAACTTGGTACCAGTTGCCTTTCTGTGTCTCTGAAAGTTGTGTTTGATTACATAATAAGAATCTCAAGACCGGCACCGGTGGCTCATGCTTGTAATCCTAGCTACTCAGGAGGCTGAGATCTGAGGATCACTGTTCAAAGGCAACCTGGGAAGGAAAGTCTGTGATACTTTATCTCCAATGAACCACCAGAAAACCGGAAGTGGTGCTGTGGCTCAAGTGATAGAATGCTTGCCTTGAGAGGCCAGGAACAGCAGCCAGGCCCTGAGTTCAAGCCCCATGACTGACAAAAACAAAAATGAAAGCAACAAAGAGTCTCAGAACTCAGCTACTTGCATGTCAGACCAAGCCCCACAAGAAAGAAATGCTGGCTTAGATGGGCCCAGAGACTTAAGTGGTCTTAATGTGGGTCTGGGGAGCCAAACTTTCAGTGATGCAACTATACCAGATGCTTCAACACATCTACATGCTAGCTTGACTCACGAGACATCAATGTATTAAATTAGACTGAAGTATGTTTCCATCATTCAGGCTAAACATCGTTCTCAGAGGACTGGCAGAAGCACTGTCTTGCTATAAGAAAGCTGCAAAGAATTACGTGTGTGTGTGTGTGTGTGTGTGTGTGTGTGTTTTGTGGGTTGAACTCAGGGCCTCCAGCTCTCATTCAGCTTGCTTGCTCATGGCTCTACCATTTAGCCTCTCCTCCAGTCTGGCTTTTTGTTAATTGGAGACAGGGATCTCATGGACATTTCTGATCTGGCTGACTTAAAGCTGTGATCCTCCAGTTCTCAGCCTTCTGAATAGCCAAGATTACAGGCATGAGCAACCAGGACTCCACCTCTGAAATACATTTTTTTTGTGTTGATACTGGGTCTTGAGCTCAGGGCCAAAATGCTCTCCCTTAGGTTTTTCACTCAGGGTTAATCTCTAACCACTTGAGCTACATTTCTACTTCTAGATTTTTGCTGATTAATTAGAGATAAGAGTCTTATAGACTTTTCTGTTTAGGCTGGTTTTGAACCACGATCCTTACATCTCAGTCTCCTGAGTGGTTAGGATCACAGGTGTGAACCACTAGAGCCTGTCTTTGAAATATATTTTTGAGGATATTTAATGAATGTCCAATACGACTAAGAATTAAGTGCATCTTGGTGCATTCTCTATCAAAGTACAGTGGTTTTCTGCAAAAGCTCAACCTCCTAGGAATTAAACCATGAAACACTACTATTGTATCCACCATCTATTCATCCCACTTCTCAATACAAATGGAGAATGTGGGTAATTTCCAGTCAGTTATAGCCTTCCTTGCCTTCAGTTCAGTAGGACCAAGGCCCTTTGACCTCCCTACCTCTCCTACTTCATCCTTACTTCCCCTACACACAGACTGCTCTTTGCATCTGAAACTTTCTGTCCCTGAAGATCATATTATTAACATCTGCCGGTGAAGGAATGGTGCTGCTTTTCTTGGTCATATGTCCTGCCAGCCCTACCCACAGCCCTCAATATAAGCAGTCTTTGTTAGCCGAGTTCCCTTAGGAATATTGTCTGGCATTCATCTACAGCTGCTCTACTTCAGCTTTGAGAGTATATGTAGACCAAATGAATTCATATCTCAATATTCTTCCTTAATTTCACTAGCTCTGGTTGAGGGGATACTGGAAGTCTCCTCGCTGTCCAATAAAAAAAATAGAGGTCCAAATCAGCATAAATATTTCTTCTCTATTAACGATAGCACTCTACCACTTGGAGCCACAACTTCCGGTTTTCTGGTGGTTAATTAGAGATAACAGTCTCATGGACTTTCCTGCCCAGACTGGCTTTAAACCACGATCCTCAGATCTCAGCCTGCTGTGTAGCTAGGATTACAGGCATGAGCCACCAGCACCCAGCTAATGCTATGTTTTGATTAGTTACCCATCATGGAAAATTTTGTATATTCTAAGAGGCATCCTTCCAGAATATTCCCTATAATATCCTCTGTCTCTGCTGTCAGGCCACCTGACAGCATCTTCTCTTGTATTTTCTTCAGGCCTTTGACCCAACAGGAAAGCATCCCTTCTCCTTCCCACTTAAGCTCATGAATGCCTGTTTTACTTGACCTCACTGAGAGTGATAGTTTAATCCTGTATTCATGTTTACAGAGACCTCATGAAATGGCTCATCAGTCAATTCCATCAAAGAGAAGTCTACAGCTACAACAGATGCCAGTCTCTCCTCTTCTAACTGTAACCAGGAAGGCAACACAGTCTATAACAACTGACCAGAAGCCTGGATCAGCAGACCCACAGCTGTGAGCTAAGGTGACCGGATCTTAATGACAGGTAAAATGCAAGGACAAACCACCAGGCAGGTCTGGCAAAGCCCCTGAGTCTTCCAAATGGTGAGAAAATAGAAAATCAACAGACAAAAATCTTCAGGAGCTGGCATTTGATACAGTACTTGCTACTTGGCTAAAATTTCCACTCACAATACATTAACCAAAAACATTCAGGCTGGTTTGAAACTCTAATATACATTGGCTATGTGAACTCATAATTGCTTAATTCCTTTTCTTCACCATAAAGTGATGTATGGGCCTGCCATTATTAGACTTAGTTAAGCTTTGTGTAAGAAAGTACATGTATTAGTCACCAAAGAGGAGTAGAGTTCATAAAATGATAACCACTTATACAGTCTCTTAAAATTAATCACGATTTTTCTATAGAATTACAAAATAAAATAATCCAGATAATATTAAAGAAATGCGTAACCTTTTTTAAAGAAGAAAATTCTTTTGCTCAACTGTTGGCATATGCCCTTACTGTAGGATGATACTATCTTCTCCACAGACATGGAGGGGGAAAATCAGACTAGAGTCACAGAGTTCCTCCTCCTGGGCCTCTCTGGAAAGGCAGAGCATGAAGAGATTCTCTTTGGGCTGTTCTTGGGGACATACCTGATCACCCTCATCGGAAACTTTCTCATCATCTTGGCCATCTGCTGTGACCCTCACCTCCACACGCCCATGTACTTCTTCTTGGCCAACCTCTCCAGTGTTGACATCTGCTTTTCCTCAGTCACTGTCCCCAAGACACTGGTGAATCACATAGCAGGTAGCAAGTTCATCTCCTATGTGGAGTGCATGACCCAGATGTACTTCTTCATCACCTTTATCAACATGGATGGCTTCCTCCTGAGTGTCATGGCCTACGACCGCTATGTGGCCATCTGTCGCCCACTGCACTACTCCTTGATCATGAGGCCTAGACTCTGTGTCCTGCTGGTGGCCATATCATGGGTTATCACAAACCTGCACGCTCTCTTACACACTCTTCTCTTGGTCCGGCTTACCTTTTGTTCAGACAACACAGTGCACCACTTCTTCTGTGACCCCTACCCTGTCATGAAGCTTTCTTGCTCTGATACCTTCCTCAATGACTTGGTAGTCTTCACGGTGGGAGGGGTGATCTTTCTAACACCATTTACCTGCATCGTGGTCTCCTATGCTTACATCTTCTCTAACGTGCTGAGATTGCCATCTGCCCGTGGCATAAGGAAAGCCCTGTCTACCTGTGGGTCTCACCTCACTGTGGTGTCCCTGTTTTATGGGGCCATCCTAGGAGTCTATATGCATCCTTCATCCTCCTATTCAGCACAAGACATGGTGGCCACTGTCATCTTCACAGTGATGACACCTCTGCTCAATCCCTTCATCTATAGTCTGAGGAATCGTGACATGAAAGCAGCCCTAAGGAAGATAATTTTCAGATCCTAGAATAGGCTGGGCACCAATGGCTCACGCCTGTAACCCTAGCTACTCAGGAGGCTGAGATCTGAGGATCACGGTTCAAAGTCAGTGGGGGCAGGAAAGTCCGTGAGATTCTTATCTCCAATTAACCACCAAAAAACCAGAAGTGGCACTGTTGCTCAAGTGGTAGAACACTAGCATTGAGCAAAAGAGCTCAGGAAGAACAGTTAGGCTCTGGGTTAAGGCCCCATGACAGACAAAGAAAGTGGGGAGGGAACTGATTCTGATACGCTCCTTTCAAAGACCAGAAACTTGAAGATCTGAGATATATAGGTCTGTTTTATTTTCAATGGGTTTACATGCTCCCAAAGTAAGTAAGTGGCCAGCACAATTACCTAACATTTCACAGGTCATTTCGTGTTACAGTTCTCAGACTCACCTAACCCCAGGGTCTCAGATGAGGAGTTGCTACAGTCTGCACTGTGACTCTTGTGTCCCTTCACATTTCCATGGGCTGCAGGAAGCAGAGATTCCCTTAGAACTGAAATGTCTACAATTCCTTTACTACCTTGGGGAACATAAGGTCATGGATGAATGGTGGAACATGGGAGCTTTTTATTCCAAGTCTATGTCTAACTACATTCTGCTCCTTGGGACAGCCATCCCAAGCTCCAATCATCTTCGACACCTGAAGGCTATGTCCCACTTCCTCTTTTGTGATGTCCAGACAGTGCTATCCTGAATCTCAGTGATTAGTCACCATCATCCCTCCCTTTCCTGGTATTCTTATCTGCACTGCCCTCCTTCCTCAATACCCTCCACTCTTCAGTAACAGGAGATGGTTGTCTTCATGTCAACTGCTTCCTGCCTTTGACCACAATTCAGGACACATGCAACTCTTCATGAAGAGATTCACCACCTCTCCCTGTACTACATGCAAGCTCCATTTAATCTTCCGAATGCTGATTGTATGCTGTGAACCATTTCTCACAGGCAGGGAGAAAGGCAGGGAGGGCTCCTGCTGCTCTTCCATTGGGACTAGAACCATGTTGCCGGAAGAAATCTAATTCCCTTCACTTAAAACACTTGACTTCGAGTCAACCATGTCTCTTCTCTACCATGCTGAAGAAACTTCACTGAGTATTGCAGAGGTGTATCTTTGCAATAGCTCTGGTTCTTTCTGTGTGCATGTGTGCCGGTCCTGGGCACTGTCCATGCGTTTTGTGCTAGCACTCAACCAAATGAGCCACAGCTCCACTTCTGACTTTTTGGTGTTAGCTGAAGATCAGAGTCTCACAAACTTTCTTGTCTGATCTGTCCTTGAAGTGAGATCCTCAGATCTCAGCCTCCTGAGTAGCTAAGATGACAGATATGAGTGATGTCATACACACAGATGCGGGTGTCACTAATACAAGGAAGACTAACATGGAATCATAGTGAGTCATAGGATTTAATATTAAGTATCAAATATTTTATCAGCTACGTCAGAAATTAAGTGATGTGTGAGGAGAGCAGATGAAGTCCATTGCAGGCAGTCACATTCCCAGGGTACGGAGACAAGCTAAGCCTGCAAGTCCACACCCTCCCGAAGCCCTGAAGGTAGCTTCTGCACATGTCTGTGTACTATAGTTAGTAAATCTGTTAAGGTGAATGCACAACTACTAGAGTTTAATATTTGGGGGGAGTCTTTCAGTAGAAAATGAGTCAAGGAAAGAGGAAGACGAAGAGAATTAAGAAGAGAGCTGTGCAGGGAGAGGTGGGCAGGAAGTTGATGAGAAGGAAATCAGTGGGGACAGCTTCAGGCCACATGGTCTTGGGCTTTCTACCTGAAGAGAAGACTATTTGCGGTGATGTTGGAGACAGAAGTCAATCAACAGAAGTCAGACCAACCAAAACCAGCTTTCCCT
>NW_012267351.1:2956779-3012997 GCF_000151885.1 Dipodomys ordii
TGGTGGCCACTGTCCTCTTCACAGTGATGACACCCCTGGTCAATCCCTTCATCTACAGCCTGAGGAATCATGACATAAAAGCAGCCCTAAGGAAGGTAATTTTCAGATCCTAGAAGAGAAATCTGAACAGATGAGATGGGTCTTCCCTACCCTACTTTTCTTCCTATTTGTAATAAGAGAAATGAAAACCATATAGATGCAAAACTAGCTCATATGTATATCTGTCATTGGGGATTTATGATGTTGATCTGCTTAGAAACCTAATGTGGATACCTACTCATGATCATAAGCCTATTATCTAGCTGGGCACCAGTGGCTCATGCCAATAATGCTATCTATCATGATCTAAGGATCACAGTTTAAAGCCAGCCAAGGAAGAAAAGTCCATGAGACTCTTATCTCCAGTGAACCAGTAGAAAACCAGAAGTGGTTCTGTGGCTCAAAAGGTAGAGCACTAGCACCCAGGCCCTGGATTCAAGCCCCATGACTAATAAAAAAGAGAGTGGGGACTGATTCTGATATACTGCTTTCTTTTAATTGATTTCTTTCTTTTCTGTGATTTCTTTCTTTTTTGTGATTTCTTTCTCTTTCTTTCTCCTTTGTTTCTTTCCCTTTCTTTTTTCTGCCAGTCCCAGGGCTTGAACTCAGGGCCTAGGCACTGTCTATGAGCTTATTTTACTCAAGGCTAGCACTCTACCACTTGAGCCACAGTGCCACTTCTGGCTTTTTCTGTGTATGTAGTACTGAGGAATTGAGCCCAGGGCTTCATGCATGTTAGGCAAGCACTCTACCACTAATCCTCATTCTTAGTCCAGGGTACCCTCCTTTCAGAACAACTCTCAGATATTTAGATCTGTTCTGATTTTCAGTGGGTTTACACACTCTGAAAGTTAGTGGCCACCCCAATAATCTGGCATTTCACAGACTACTAAGGGTTATAGTCTTCATACTCACCTGAGCATACGGTATCAAACGAGGAGTTGCTACAGTCTGCACTGTGACTCCTGTGTCCCTTCACATTCTATGGGCTGCAGGAAGCAGAGCTTCCCTTAGAACTGAAATGTCTACAATTCCTTTAAGACCTTGGGGAACATAAGGTCATGAATGAATGGTAGAATTGCACCTGGAATGTGGGAACTTTTGATTCCAAGTCTAAGTCTAAGCTACATTCTGCTCCTTGGGACAGGCATCCTAAACTCCAATCATCTTCTACACCTGGAGACTTTCTTCTCCCTGATACCCAGAGAGTGCTGTACTGAATCGTCAGGGGTTAGTCCTCATCATCCCTCCCTTTTCCGGTATTCTTATCTGCGCTGCCCTCCTTCCTCAATACCCTCCACCCTTTGGTCACAGGAGTTGGTTGTCTTGACATCAGCGATTTCCTGCTCTGGGCTGGCCTCTCATCAATTCTGACCAGGATTTTGCTACATGAAAATCTTTATGAGGAGCTTCATTGCTCCTATCTCTCCCTGTACATCACTACACAGAGACCTCGTTTGATCTTCCTAATGCACCGATTGTATCCTGTCAACCATTTCTCACAGGCAGTGAGGAAGGCAGGGAGGATTGCTGCTTCTCCACCGTGACTGCAATGATGCTGTAGGAAGAAATCTTGTTTCCTTCACTCATTCCACTTAGTTTCAAGTCAACCGTGTCTCCTCCCTAGATGACTGTGTTGAAGAGTATTGCAGAGGTGTGTCCTTGGAATAGCTCTGGTTCTTTTTGTGTGCATGTGTGCCAGTCTTGGGCACTGTCCGTGAGCTTTTGTGTTATCACTCTACCATATGAGCCACAGCTCCACTTCTGGCTTTTTGGTGTTAGAGGTCTCCAAAACCTTCTGGTCTGAGCTGGCCTCAAAATGGGATCCTCAGATCTCAGCTTCCTGACTAGCTAGGATGACAGGCATGAGAGATGTCATGAAGAGGTGTACACAGGTGCGGGTAACGCTTATACAAAGAAGACTGTCATGGGATCATAGTGAGTCATATAATTTAAGTACCAAATACTTGTATCAGCGATTTGAGAAATGCAATGATGCATGAGAGGGGAAAATGAAGTCCATTACCGGCAGTCACATTCCCAGGGCTCTGAGACCAGCTAAACAAGGAAGTCCACACCCTCCAGAAGCCCTGTAAGTTGGGTTCTGTGCATGTCTGTGCACTATGGCTCGTGAATCGGTTTAGGTGAATGCATAACTACTAGAATTGCCGTCTTCCACGTCCTGGATTTGACGCTTGAACTCTGGGCCTGGGTGCTGTCCCTCAGCTCTTTACCTCAAGGCTAGTACATTACCACTTGAGCCACAGCACCACTTCCCATTTTCTGGTGGTTTATTGGGGATTTTCCTGCTGGGGCTGGCTTTGAACCACTATCCTCACATCTCAGCCTCCTGAGTAGCTAGGATTACAGGTGTGAGCCACTGAAACCCAACTTTAGAGGTTTTTTGTTTGTTTTTTAAGGGAATCTTATAGCAGAGAATGAGGAAAGAAAAAATGGAAGAGAATTCAGACAGAAGAGTGTTGGGAAAGGCAGGCAAAGACGTGGATGAGAAGGACATCTGTGGGGACTGCTTCAGAACACATGGTCTTGGGCTTTCCACCTAAAGGGAAGACTATTTGGGATGATGTTAGAGACAGAAGTCAATCAACAGAAGTCAGACCAACCAAAACCAGCTTTCCCTCCCTATACCTTCAAGTTCTCCATGGAAGGTCACAATTCATCACACACAAAATCCTGCCTGCAAGGGGAAAAGGGATGCCTACAATGTCTGCAGCATGAACAGGGAAGTCCCTCTGTCTTGTCTGTGTGTGGAATGAGCGCTCAGTTCCTGATCCTGGTCAATTCCATGTAAACCTGTGGTCATTCTCCTATTGTGTGAACCATTGTCTCCTGCATCATCTTCTTACCAGGGAGAAGACAGGGAATGAGAAAGATTCTGCAAGGCCATATCTAGACCTTCCTGGTTAGACTCTGTCATGTGAGGGACATGTCATAGGACACAAAAGGATGTTGCTAGAGCCTAGGACCGCACAGTGTCTGCAGTACTCTGTGCTCCTGGAAGCAGGTGCTGTACCAGCTGTGCAGAGTCCTCCTTGGAGACAGCCATGAAGTCTAGACTAGTACCAGGTGTTTTTCCCCAGGGCCTGGGTTAGCAGACACCAGGAGCCTCCATTTCTATAGCCTAAACTCCTGGGGCGCCACACCTTTCCCCTCTCCAGACACTTTCTGTCTAGTTCTAATTGGCCCCTGGGGCCCAACTGCTTAGAAACCAATCAAGATGACTCAAAGAGGAAAGTTTGACTTGAGCTCAGTGCATGTCAAAATAGATGCTCATCCCTCATCCCCGCACAGTTCCCCAGGCACAGCTCTCTTCTGAGGGGCCAGGGACTGTTTGAGGCCCTGAGTTCTAGCCTCAGTTCTAGCTAGCATAAGGAAAAAAATTATGGGATGAGAAAGTAGAATCTAGTCTCTATACCAAGCAAGACAGTGGTCAGAATAAAAGACAGAATGGCGAAAAAAACCCATGTTTGCTTGTGAGTTTGACAGGGCTTAATAACCAGAATATGTGGAGATCTCCAGAAACTAAACTCCTTGTGTAGAAATGGAACAATAAAACCTCCCCTGCCTCATATATGTAATGTAAGTCAATTAGAAGAAAAAAATCTAAATCCTCCCAATCACCAATTAGGAAATAGGCAGATAAACTAAATAACTTTCAGACATTAAGTATCAGTAGGCAATAAAAAATGGAGAAATACTCAAGATTCCTAGCCAGAAAGGAAACAGAACTATTTTCTGAGAGTTTGTCAGAAAGTTGGCAAATCCCACTTCAACTTTCTCTTCTTGCTCATTCTCTCCACTGAGAGCTTTCCCACTGAGTCCCTCCACCATCTCTTGCTTCTGACAGCCACGGCTGTTCCCACCCCGCCCTGCTGCTCTGCACACTCTCAATGCTTCCCCAGACTTCCAAACATGCACTATTCCAAGCACTGCATCAGGTATTCTGTAGCATAGAAACAAGGGCAAAAATGCATTTGTCCCCATGAGAAACCTAAACCTTTGCCACCTAAATCAAGACTCAGAAAGCCAATCCATCTCATGTTTTCTCTCCTGTGTGGAATGTATGGGGAGAAAGGGCATGAAAGGAATGGGGGGACTCTGTCTGGGGTATGGAGAGGAATAAAGTTTAAGGAATTTTAATTCTTGGGAGACACAGACAAGAGAGAGTACTAAATAGAGGGAGTGAGTATAATCAGGATGCATTATAAAAGTTCAAGTGAGGGGCTAGGAATGTGGCTCAGTGGTAGAGCGCTTGCCTTGCATGCCTGAGACCCTGGGTTCGATTCCTCAGCACCACATAAGCAAAAAGAAAAAAGCTGGAAATGGTGCTGTGGCTCAAGTAGAAGAGCGCTAGCCTTGAGCTGAAGAGCTGAGGGACAGCGCCCAGGACCAGAGTTCAGACCCCACGACCGGACCCCCCCAAAAAAAAGCTCAAGTGAAAACGATTACTTTATAACACTAATATATGCTAGAAACATGCCTAGAAAAATATCCCACATATTAAGAATAGAATTCATGCACCCAAATTATCAATGAAGCCAATTTTTTACATTTGCACCGGAGATGGCTAAATGTTTTGCATGATAAGGACAATCAAAGTCAAATCCAAATTTGTGGGAGTTCAGAGGAAACTTTGTCCTGCTCAAGGCTTCCATTAATAATAATAAAAAAATGTGAGATTGCTGACAAGTATTTCCACATGAGATGTTTCTCCTGCTCCTATTTCTTCATGCAGATGACATACAAACAGTGAGCACACAGTGTGATCCCTAAGGAGGATCTGTGGAGAATCAACCCTAGGGACGCCCAAGTTGGCATCCGTCCTCATGGAAATCTCCATCTCCAGGGATGGCAGTGTATTTGTCAGTTCCCAGTCACCCACCCTTGACCAGAGAGCGACAGGTCTCACTCGGCGTTCCCTTCCAGTAAGCAAAGGCTTTACTTCGCCTCTGAATTTCTCCTTCACCAGGTCCAACATGGAGCCAGCAGAGGCAGGATGCTATGAAAGCACTTGGCATTAATAGAGCAGCCAGGTAAGAGGGCTAGATGGAAAGCAGAAAGTGGGTGGTGGAAAAGGAGAAACACAACTAGGTCAGCCAACAATGAATAGGACCGGTCACTGCAGGCCGTTACTAAGCTTGGCCACAGCTCAGATCCAAGAGCCCTGCTGTTTCCACAGCAACAGAGATGTACCTTTTCCAGCCAAAGAAGACCAGGCCATTCCTTCTCTGATCTATACTGGGGTACCACGTTCCTCTGTGTCCATCCAAAGTAGTCTGTGATTCTATCATGAAGGTGTCTCAGAGCTCAGGTGTTTGAATCATAGTCTGAGTCTCACAGAGAGGTGCTGGCTGTTGGATGGACTCTATAGACTAAGGAAGACTTCATCTTAGGGTGTGGGGACCCAAACACCATGTGGGGCAGATTAAGTCAGAAATCTCAACTGATTCATACACTAAAGTCTGACTCATAATAGATCAGTATAGGAAAGCAGTTTTCTACACAGGTCACTTACTCAAGCTAAATGTCATTATCCAAGGAGTAGTTAAACCTTGTTTTCCCTATAGAGAATCTGTAAGGATAGTTCATTTTCATTTCCAAAGATGTTTACTAAAAATTCATTCAGAGACATAGGGACTTTGTGCATGACCCACCACTGAGTACTGGCTTTCTGTACCGGCTGATTGTACTCACATTGAAACTAGGAAATAGTATCATTTTTCTTTTCTTTTGTGTGTGAGAGGCGTCCATTCGTGGGGCCTGAACTCTGGGCCTGAGTGCTGTCCCTCAGCTCTTCAGCTCAAGGCTAGTGCTTTACCACTTGAGCCACAATGCCACTTCCGGCTTTTTTCTTTTTGCTTATGTGGTTCTGAGGAATCGAACCCAGGGCCTCATGCATGCAAGGCAAGCACTCTACCACTGAGCCACCTTCCCAGCCCATGGTATCATTTTTCTACCAACTGTACCTGTTACCTCTCAGTACAAACGCTGTAGGGACAGGGTGGGATAAATGCATCTGATTGTTGTAACTGAGAAGGAAAAATGCCCCTTGACATATTATCACTCCTCATTAGCTCTGCTTCTGCTATGTGACAATTTGAAGACCAGATCATTAACATCCACCAGTCAAGACAATCCCTTGTCTTGATGACAAGTTCAGCCAATCCAACTCCCAATTCACAATATATATTGCCCTTGTTTACCATTGTCCATCAGAATTGTCCAGGTTATCTACTGTGGCTTGGGTAGTGATCACATGTTTAAAAAATAATAACAACAACAACAATTTCAAACCTTCAGATTTTTTTCTTTAATTTCACTACTTTAACTCTCTTGGTTGTGGTCACGTTATTGTACCTATAAAAGGTACATGTGTATTTGTACATATATGTACATATATGTACCTACATATTGCTTTCAGTGGATTGTGGGGCTTGAACTCAGGGCCTGGATACTGACCCTGGGCTCTTTTGCTCAAGGCTAGTGCCCTGCCACTTTAAGCCACAGTACCACTGGTTTTCTGGTGGCTAATCAGAGATGAGAATCTCATAATCTTTCTTCTCCAGGCTCTCTTCAAACTGCAGTCTTCAAATCTCAGCCTCCTGAGGAGCTAAGATTACAGGCATGAGCCACTAGCATCAAGATCCATAATAGGATGTACCATAATAGGTACATCCTCTAACCCACCTCTAAATCACAGACTTTGGCTTGACCTGCCTGCTGCCAAGAAGGGCTACATCCTAGTCCTTAACTTTGTAGAAATGGCATAATTGCTCGTTATCAGTCAGTAATTCCCTGTTATACTTAAGAGAACAAATCCAGCTACATCAGATATTGACTTCTTCCAAGCTCCATAGAGAGGGAGAAAACTACCCATAGCAATTTACGGATATTTTGATAGCAGACCATCAGCTGTGGGTATGTGACACATGTCAGTGGTAGAGAAAGTGTCTATCAAAATCCCCCAAAGGTTCCTTTTTCTAAGAAAAATAGAAAATCCAGAGTCAAACTGTTCAGGATGATCCTAGGTCTCTTGATGCATCTTTGCCACTTGGTCAAAATTTCAATAATGGTAACTAATGAAAAAAACAGCCTAACGAAAAAGAAGCCCTGAATTTAGTTTAGACCTCTAACACTTGTTGGCTCTGTAAATCACCTGCCAATATATAATTTCTTCTTTTATAATTTAATATACAAAATAACAGAATTCCTGATGACATTTCCACACAACCATACAATATTCATTGATCCTAACTCTCTCCCTCCATCTGACCCCTCGTTCCAATAGTACTACACTGAAGCTCCTGTGTCTTACTTTGTATTTATGGATCTAGATTCTGCATATAAGAGAAAAGGTATGATGTATGTCTTTCTGAGTCTGGTTTATGTTACTTGACATGATGATCTCCATTTCCATATATTTCTCTACAAGTGATATAATTTCATTTTTCTCAGTTACTAAATAATTCTCCTGGTATGAATCCATAAGTTGATTATTATGAATTGCAGAGCAAGAAACATGAATGTGCAGGTATCTCCATTGTATACTGGCTTATTTCACGTCTGCTTAGCAGAGGTATGGCAGGATCACTAAGTTCTATACTTAATGTTGAGGAACATCCATGTTGATTTCCATAGTGGTTGCGCTCATTTCTTTTCCACTAACAGAGTTACTTTAACCCCATATTCTCATAATTACTGGATGTTGTTTGTTTTGCTTATGAAAGTAAAGCCAGCCAGGTGTGGTTGGCTCACTCCTATAATCCTAACTACACAGGAAGCTGAGATCTGAGGATCATGGTTCAAAGGCAGCCCAGGCAGGAAAGTCTCTGCGACTTTTATCTCCAATTAACCACCACAAAACTGGAAGTGGTGATGTGGCTCAAAGTACTAGCCTTCAGCAAAAACAAACAAACAAAAAAAAATCTAAGGGACAGTGGCCAGGCCACAAGTTCAAGCCACATGCACCGACAAAAGAAAAAAAAAAAGAAAGGAAAAGGAAAAAAGAAAGCCATGCCAAGTAGGGTGAATCAGAATTTTAATGTTTTGTCAATCCAATCATTCTGAATGCTTGAATAAGATAGAGAGCCAAAATTGTTAGATTAAATTAAATATTGTATAAGAAATTATCTATCCATGCAACTATGTAAAGAGGACTAAAGTTGATTTAAACAGCAAACATAAAAAGACACCTATTTATAATTTATACTGGAATTAATCAGGCTTTCTTTCTATAGAGTTACAAAAGAAGATAATCCAACTTTACTTAATTCCCAATCAAGGTGTAATTTTCTCTAAATAATTTGTTCTCATGCTAGTATGTGATCTTACTGTATGATGATGATACTTTCTTCTCCACAGACATGGAAGGGAACAATCAGACTACAGTCACAGAATTCCTCCTCCTAGGATTCTCTGGACAGTCAGATCAAGAAGAGGTTGTCTTTGGGGTGTTCCTGTGGACATACCTGGTCACTCTCATTGGGAACCTTCTCATCATCTTGGCCATCAGCTGTGACCCTCACCTCCACACACCCATGTACTTCTTCTTGGCCAACCTCTCCAGTGTTGACATCTGCCTTTCATCAGTCACCGTCCCCAAGATGCTAGTGAATCACTTGGTGGGTAGCAGGTCCATCTCCTATATGGGGTGCATGACCCAGATGTACTTCTTCATCACATTCGGCAACATGGATGGCTTCATCCTGAGTACAATGGCCTATGACCGCTATGTGGCCATCTGTCGCCCACTGCACTACTCCTTGATCATGAGGCCCAGACTCTGTGTCCTGCTGGTGGCCATATCATGGGTTATCACAAACCTACACGCTCTCTTTCACACTCTTCTGATGATCCGGCTTACGTTTTGTTCAGACAACACAGTGCACCACTTCTTTTGTGATCCCTACCCTTTACTGAAGCTCTCCTGTTCTGATACCTTCATCAATGACATGGCAGCTTTCACTGAGGGAGGGGTGATCTTTCTAACACCATTTACCTGCATCGTGGTCTCCTATGCTTACATCTTCTCTAACGTGCTGAGAGTGCCATCTGCCCGTGGCATAAGGAAAGCCCTGTCCACCTGTGGGTCTCACCTCACTGTGGTGTCTCTCTTCTATGGGGCCATCCTGGGAGTCTATATGCATCCTTCGTCCTCCTTCTCGGTCGCTGACATGGTGGCCACTGTCCTCTTCACAGTGATGACACCCCTGGTCAATCCCTTCATCTACAGCCTGAGGAATCATGACATAAAAGCAGCCCTAAGGAAGATAATTCTCAGATCCCATAATTAGAAAAAAAATTAGCAGAAAGGGCTCCAGCAGATTTCATTCTCTTTGTAAACGGAAGCCTAGAGAGGTATGAAATTCTCCTATGAGTATTCCTTTAATTAGTTATATGAGGTTGTGATCATGCTTTTAGATTTGAGCCGGACAATTGCCTATAGTCATGAAACTGGTCATTCCTTCTTCTTCGTCATGTAATATATGCAAAAAATTATTTCTTCAAATTCACCTCAGCCTATGATGGCATGTACAAATTGCTATAGTATTCAAAAGCGATGGACACAGTAGACTAGCTCCCCTTCAGGTGGCCAGGAAGCAGAGGGAGAGAGAGGGAGGGAGAGGGAATGGGAGAGGGGGAGGGAGAGGGAGAGGGAAAGGGAGAGAGTTTGCCAGTGGGCTTCCTTCCTCTTGTCCTTTGCTTTCATGGCAAGCCTTTTCCCCTTCATTAATCCTTTCTGGAAACATCCTCACAGACACATCTATAACTGTCTTTTATTAACCTCCTATTTGTTTTTCGTTTCAATCACATTGATAATCAAGATTAACCATCACAGAACTGGAAAAAAATCATCACCTGACATATCTAGAAGCAGGAAACAGGGTGCGGCAGTCTTCAGTGGAGACTTGTGATGACCTGTCACTCTAAGTTGATCTTGAGTTTAAGTCATACACACTGGACAGATGCCAGTGGCTCATGCCTGTAATCTCAGCTACTCAGGAGGTTTAGATCTGAGATCATGGTTCAAAGCCAGCCCTAGCAGGAAAGTCTCTGAGACTCTTATATCCAATTAACCATCAGAAAACCAGAAGTGATGCTGTGACCTAAAGTGGTAGAGCACTATCCTTAGTGAATAGCTCAGAGACAGAGCCCAAGTCCTGAGTTCAAGCTCCACGACAAAAAAAAAGTTGTATGCACTATAAACAGACAGGCACAAATGTTAGATTAGTGAGATTTCTGCTAGTGTGGTGACACACACCTGTAATCCCAGCTCCTCAAGTAGAAGAATCAGAAATATATTGAGTTCTTCAAGGCCATATTGGGTAAAGTTATGAAGACCTTCTCTCAGAAATAAAATACAAACCAAAAGGGTAGAGATGTGGTTCTGATACTCAGCCTATGATGAATGAAGCTCTAAGTTCAATCTTCAGTGAAAAGAAAAGACAAAAAAAGAAGGAAAGAAGGGAGGGAGGGAGGGAGGGAGGGAGGGAGGGAAAAGAGATAAAGTTGGGTGGAGGGAGCTGACTTTTAGGCTAAACATAGGAAACTGCAGGCCAGGAAAAAGAAAGTCTGGAAGCCTCTGGATTGTATCTTTGAATCTATTCCAGAGATCAATGCTGAGGACATTGTCAATTAGCTTCAGTTAACAACACAATTCACATTTCCCAGAAAGAAAGGGCATCATAACATTGCTTGGCATAACTTGTGTCAGAAATGAGGAAATCTCAGCCAGTCCCAGAGTTAGAACAAATCTTATGTATTTGACTTCCAAATTCTCTCACCAGACCAGCATGAGAAGTTTTTATCATGAAGTTGTCCAGCTATAGCTAGTAGCCTCTTGATGGCTTCCCTTTAAGTTCAGTCCAAGATGTAGTGATCATGTCAGATGAATGACATCTGACCTCCAATGGTTTTATGGAGACCAGGAATGTATATCTTGATTCTACAATGAACAAGGGGATTAGGGATCCTGGTTTCATTGCTTTGGCTGAGCATGGACCACTCTCCATTTGTGGTACTCGCCTCTTCACCATGCATCAGGTGGCTTTCCAACATCTGTTGGAAGGGCTAAAGTACTTGAGGCAGTGACCATTTGTTGCTTGTTTCAGAGCAGGGCAACACATGGTGCTAAACCACCTGGTTGTGTGCCTTTATAAGACCTACAAATCCTTAGCTCAGGGCTCTCCTCCTAGGCTCCGCTGTGTTGGAGTGTAGGACGAGGCCCGAGCTGCAGCCCATCTAAATAAAACCTTAAAACAGCTGTAAAGTCTGACTCTTGGTGGTCTTCTTGGTGGGGGTCCTGCGATCTGGGCACAACATCTTGTCATTCCAACCAACTCCAGAAATACATATTTGGAATATCAGGGGATATGTGAGCCCTGTTCCCAATTAAGATCTGTGTTCTTCACCTCACTCCTTGTTCTTTGATGAGAGAAACTGAGACAAGGAATATTTAGACAGACTATGGCCAGCCTTTTCTGTACATTCAGATCCATGGAAGCCCCAGACTAATAGGGACTTCAACCAGCCTTTAAAATTCCCAGCACTGCTTTGATGAATGGCAAATTAATTAATAAAATTCCCAACCAGGCCAGATGTAGTGATTCTGGCCTATAATTCCAGCTATTCAGAAGGCAGAGATTAGAGGACTATAGTTCATATCGAGCCCTGGCAAAGAGTTAGTGAGACCCCTCTTCCCCTCCCACCCCTCACCCCCACACCATCGCAACCAACAAGCTGGATAGGATGGTGTATGACTGTAATCCCAACAACACAGGAAGTGTAGGTAGGACTGCGATCCAAGGCTGGCCCTGGATAAATAGTACAACAGCCTATCTGAAAATTAATAAAGCAAAAAAAAAAGAGTGTAGCTGGAAGGCATGGCTGAAACTCTAGCAAGCATGAAGCCCTAAGTTCAAACCCCAGTGTAAATAAGGAGATTGATGTGTATGTAGATAGACAGACAGATAGACAGATGGATAGATAGATAGATAGATAGATAGATAGATAGATAGATAGATAGATAGATAGATAGATAATTCCCAACAGGAAAAACTCCTATCTGTGCCTTACAATATGAACACTACTTCCTTGTTCCCTGGAGAAGCCGATTCATTTGTGATCTGCAGAACACAGAGGAACTCCCTTGTGAGCTGCCTGTAAGAAGAAGCTGTGCGGGTTTCCTCTGTGGTGGGGATATTAAAACCCCTACATTCAAGGAGGGAAAGGACATTCCAGCCAGAGGATAAGAAGACAGATTGAGCTTCCAGATCCGCAGGTATTGTGCCGTATCACACCAGAGAACAGTGAAAGGAGAGAGTTGGAACGGACAATTATGGCTATGTGGTCCTTTCCTGAGCTTGTCCATTTCTTGCTCTAATTGTCCATGGGTGATTGTACTTGCCTCCCTACCCCGGTCCCTGTATGGATGCCAAAAGGTAAGCCAGGTGATACATGGGGAAATCTTTCTACATTAGCCAGTTAAAGACTTTTAGACATTATTCAGGGATGACCAGAGTAATGTTTCATTAGTTATACAATATTATAGAGAATAGTTTATAGATTGTAGTTATTCAATAAAGAGCAGGTGGCGCACACCAGCAACCAGTTCGGTGGCCCTGTGGGGTCCACACACTCAGATGAATGTGGGTCCCAGTGTCCCCAAAGCAGGACTTTGTATTCTTCACAGTGACTCTGTTGTTTGTGGCAAACAACCCAGCATGAGTCTACAAAATGACCTTAGGTTCATCTAAGTCCCCATCCATAGGGTTCTTTGTGTGTGCATGGGGAAGGGAGCTGGGACTTGAACTCTGGGCCTGGGTGCTGTCCCTGAGCTATTGTGCTCCAGGCTAGCACTTGAACCACAGCTCCACTTTCAGCTTTTTGTGGTTAATTGGGAATAAGGGTCACATGGACTTTCCTGCCCTGGCTGGCTTCAAACCATGATCCTCAGATTTCAGCCTCCTGAGTAGTTACGATTGCAAGTGTGAGCCACCAGCACCCAGCAATGAAATATATTTATAAAGCGTATGTTTATGTTACTGTCTGACATTCCCTAGGGTCTTCCCTTGTGTGGCACTGAGTCCTCGTGACTCTCCAATGTGTCTCAAGTCTGGGCCCTCCTCCCTGGCTTTCACCAGGCCAGCTGTGAGGCCCAGGAGTGTTTCGTGCGATTTAGTGGTGATGCAGAGCAAAGTGTCTGCTCTGTGTGTTCTGATGGCTCCAAAGGAACCGAGAAAAAAAAATAAGACAAAAATCAATGCCTCAAGGTGGGGAGGGAAGGGATGGTAAGGGGAAAACAAAGGAGGGAGTAACAATGCTCGACAGGAAATGGACGCATAACCTTACTCGTGTAACTGTAACCCCTCTGTACAGTATCTTTACCATAAAAAAATATATTTAAAAAAATCAATGCCCCCAAAATCGATCTTGAGAAATCACATCTACAGCCAGGTGTAATGATGTATGTTTGTGATCCAGCACTAAAGAAGGTTGAGGAGAATCTGAGTTCAAACACAGCCTGGGCTACCTAGTTAGCCCCTGTCTCCAAAACAGGGTGGGGAAAGGGGAAATGCCATATCTAACTGGGCACTGATGGCTCGTGCCTGTAATCATATAGCAGCAACTCAGGAGACTGAAATCTAGAGAATCATGGTTCAGAGCCAGCCTGGGCAGAAAAGTCTGATGGACTCCATTTCCAAACTAATCAGCAAAAAGCAAGGCTAAAGACAGATACTGGTGGCTCACACCTGTAATCCTAGCTGTTCAGGAAGCTAAGATCTAAGGATTGTGGTTCAAACCAGCCCACACAGTTAAGTCCTTGAGACTTCTTATCTGCAATAAACTACAAGGGGAAAAACCATAAAGAGAGCTGTGGCTCAAGTGGTAGAGTGCTAGCCTTAAGCACAAAAGCTCAGGGGCAGCACCTAGGCCCTGAGTTCAAGCTCCAGGACCAGTACAAAAATAAGAAGGCTGGAGGTATGGCTGGAGTGGTAAAGTACCAGCCAAGCAAAAAGGCAGGCTCTGAGTTCAAACCTTGATACCGGAAAAAAAAATCACATTTAGTTTAAAATGTTGATTTAAAAAAATCCTTCAAGGAAAATAGGTGAATAAATAACTCTGATTTATCTACTACATAACGAATTCTCAAGTAAGGCAGAAAGATTCAGGGCTGATTCTAATACTGACAGCCTCAAAGTTCCAAATAGGCTGACCATCCCTAATCAAAACCTCTGAAATCCAAATGCTAACCAAATCTGAAACTCTAACATAAATGCCACCGATGGAGAACTATCATACTGCGAGACTTTGTTTCCTGCCCAAAATTATTTAAAATATTGCATAAAATTAGTTCCAGAGTCTTTATGTGTATGTGTACACAAAAATCTAAATTAATTTTATATTCAGGTTTGGGTCTCACCTCCCACCAAGATAGCCCTTTAGGTGTATGTAAATATCTGCAACTGGTCACAATCGTTTTGGATAAGGGCATACAGCCTGTATTGGGTTCTCTGTTTAAAATGGCAGAGGCAAATTGTCCTGCATCTAAAACTCAAAGGCAGCTTTCTGTAACTAACCAAATTCTGTCTGACTTCTCCAGATCAGTTTTGAGGAAAAATTATTGAGTCTAGACTGCCTGGAGATGAGGAAATACAGTAACTAACTGCAGGCTGAGCCTAGAAAGGTGATGTGTGTGAATGCTTCCCCAGTGGTTCTAAAGACCTGGATAGGAGGTGACCAGCATGACAAAATCAGCTGACATGGGAGGATAATGAGGCAGCACAAGATGATAGAGATGTGTAGCTTGATAGAACCATTTTAGGGGTGGCCAGGACACGAAAGAGGGGTGAGGCACCCCAGTGACCAGAAGACTTCTCACTGGCCCCGCCCCTCTCTTAAAGGTACTCCACCCCTGAGTAGCACCACACTACATACAAAGCCCTGAGCCCAAGGACCTAGGAAACAGTCCAGATCTAAGCTACAGCAGAGTCAGAAAATGGGGTCTGGCTTTCCCTCTACCCTCTATGGTGGCCACAGGCCCTGGGTGACATGAAGGTCACACGTCACCCTCCTCAAAGGCATCAGGGAGGAAATTCCTGCTGCCAGGTGACCTTGAACTTGCCCACAATGATACCAAGTCAACACTCAGACCTCTCCATGAAGTCACTCAGACACACACATGATGCTTCGAGCTAGGCGAGTACTCTCCCAACTGCACGCCCAACCTGTTTTATTTCTTCAGTGAACTCCTTGGTCCCAACCACACATTCCTTGTGCTATGTCGTGACTGCACTTTAAACTGATAGATTAGGGTGCGCAATGCCTTTGTGAACATTCCTTCTTTCATGTGACTTATTTCCTGAGCTTTTTCACTCAAGGATGATGGCTCTACCACTTGAGCCATACGTCTACTTCCAGCTTTTTGGTGGTTAATTGGAGATAAGAGTCTCACGGACTTTCCTGCCTGGGCTGGCTTCAAACTATAGTCCTCAGAGCTCAGCCTCCTGAGTAGCTAGGATTACGGGTGTGGGCCACTGGTGCTGGGATTCACTGCCTTATTCCTCATGGATGGGAAGAGAAAGAAGAATTGTTTGCAGTGAGCTGGTCAGGCAAGGCAGGAAACAGCCGCTGCTGTGCTTACCAGTGCCTGAACCCAGATCAGTCTTAGAGAGATTTGCACACAGAACTGAGAGCCACTACTAACAGGCTCCTGGTCTTTGTCCATTGCTGGTCACATGTCTCAGTGTAAGACTTGGGGAATGGCTGCCAACTCGTCACTCCAGGCTTGCCTCGTCAAGTGTTGACTTATCTCCAGTTTGCTGTGGGTACCCTCACCTTATGATGATGATAGGCTGGCTGAAACCAGTTCAAGGATGCTGCCTTCAACTGAGTGTCCGGCATCATGAGTGTGAAGTACTAATGGCTTGAAGCGGGGCAGGCAGATGTCAATCAGGTCACATAGGGTTCAAAGTCCTTTGAAGGAATTGCCAGTCACTTGTCATACGCCTCCCTTACTTCATGTTAAAAGTAAGCATAATGGTAGTGTGTACTTTCTAAGGTGGGCATTAGAGAGGATTAAAAAGTCTTCAGTATGACTTTACACACTAAGTACCCCATAAGCCGGGCACTGTAATCCTTGCCACTCAGGAGGCTGAGATCTGAGGATCACAGTTCAAAACCAGCCCAGGCTGGCTTTTTGATTAGCCATCAATAAGCTGGGGGTGTAGCTATGGCTCAAGTAAAACCCAGACCCTCAAGATGCAGTATCAGAAAATAATAATAATAAACAACTGTTCATTCACAGCACCACAGATGCATGTTGATCCAATTCTGAACATAAAGTGAATCCAGGCTTGCCGTGTGGGGGTGAGGGCGCCTGTCACCTCTTGAGCGGCTGTGGGATGTCCAGGGGGTATAAGAATGAGACCGGAGTCAGCGAGTTCCTCCTGCTGGGGATCACCAGGGACCCTGGCCAGCGCCAAGTCCTCTTCTGGTTCTTCCTGTGCATGTACCTGGTCACAGTGGTTGGAAACACCCTCATCATCATGGTCATCAGCTCCGACCCACGCCTCCACACCCCCATGTACTTCTTCCTTACCAACCTCTCCTTCGTCGACCTCTGCTTCACCACCAACCTGATCCCCAAGCTCCTGGCCAACCACGTGGCAGGAACATGGACCATCACATACCCCCACTGCCTAACCCAGATGTATTTCCTCATCTCCTTTGCCAACGTGGACACCTTCCTGCTGGCTGCCATGGCGCTGGATCGCTACGTGGCCATCTGTAAGCCCCTGCAGTATTGCACCATCATCACGCCCCGGCTCTGTGCAGGGCTGGCAGCCCTGGTGTGGGTGAGCTCTGGCCTCATCTCCTTGGTCCACACGCTCCTCATGAGCAGACTGACTTTCTGCTCCTCGGCCCGGGAGATCTCCCACTTCTACTGCGATGCTTACCTGCTCATGAAGATGGCCTGCTCAGACACACGCATCAACCGGTGTGTGTTCCTAGGGGCCGTGGTCCTGTTCGTGGCTCCCTGTGTGCTTATCGTGATCTCTTACATCCAGATCGCCGGGGCTGTCCTTCGCATCCCATCAGCCATGGGACGGCGGAAAGCCCTTTCCACATGCAGCTCCCACCTGTCTGTGGTTACGCTGTTTTATGGGACTGTCCTGGGCATCTACATACGGCCCCCCGACTCCTTCTCAGCGCAAGACACAGTGGCCACCATCATGTACACTGTGGTGACCCCCATGTTGAACCCCTTTATCTACAGCCTAAGGAATAAAGACATGAAAGAGGCAGTAAGAAGGCTCTTACACAGAAGCCCCAAATCTTCTTAGAGGGGGGGACAGTGCTGGGCTGGTGGCTACAGAGAAAGTAGAAAGCGATTCTGGCCACTCTTTCCATGCTTCTGGCTCCCACACACTCATCTCTACTGCTCCGAGAAAAGGGAAATGATACCAGAAAGTCAAAGAGAATTCTACTTTTATCAGAAGACAGTAACTAGGAGAGATACTTGTATCTCTGGGAATCCTAATTATAGATGGGATATCCTCATTCTATTTGTTTAAACAAGACACAAGATTACATTTGTCTTCTGTAATGACAAGGTCAGAGTGTTCATCCAAGTCTAGAAATGAGGCTCCTTCTAGATCTCTCCTTCTCCACCCACAGGGTGAAGCTCCCAAGATGGCTACAAAGGCTCCAGCCATTTTATCCTATCTCCATTGAGGAGAGGAAAGGGCAAAGGAAACTTTTTTTCGGGCTTTTTCAGCATCTTTTTCTTTTTTTTCTCCTGCCAGTCCTGGGGCTTGAACTCAGGGCCTATACACTGTCCCCGAGCTTCTTTTCTTCAAGGCTAGCACTCTACCACTTTGAGCCACAGCACCACTTCTGGCTTTTTCTATTGCACGCTAGGCAAGCACTCTACCACTAAGCCACATTCCCAGCTCCCAACAGCTCTACTGGGCATCTCAATGGATACCAAGCGGCAACACAGGCTGGGAAAGGCCATTGCTAGTTTGGATTGCTGTTGGAGGTCTCTTTGTTAAGATTTGACTTCATCTTCACCTCCAAAGAACAAAAATTCTCTTAGAAAGGAACAAGGGAAAGTGGGTATTTGACGGACAAGACTGATTTTGTCATATCCATCCATGCACAGGCATGCTGTTACTTTTAGAAGAATAAAGCTATTTTGTATGTTGATTCCCTCCCTTTAGGCTGATGCTGTACTAGCAGAAAAATAACAGCTATATTCTCACACTTGTGAGGCTAAAAGAAAAAAAAAATCAAAGGAAGAAGTTCTCCATTTAAATCCTAAACCTGAGAATGAAGTTCCTCTGAATAGGGTCGAGAAATAAGTTCCTCTGAATAGGGTCGAGAAATATGAGGGAAAAATAATGAGGGAAAAAAAGGTTTTGTATCATTAACTTTTTGTTTTGTTTTGTCAGTCGTGGGGCTTGAACTCTTGAACCTGGGCGCTGTCCCTGCACTCTTCAGCTCAAGGCGAGCGCTCTACCACTTGAGCCACAGCACCACTTCTGGTTTTCTGAGTGGTTTATTGGAGATAAGAGTCTCATGGACTTTCTTGCCTGGGCTGGCTTTGAACCATGATCCTCAGTTCTCAGCCTCCTGAGTAGCCAGGATTACAAGCATGAGCCATGGGCGCCTGGCTAATGTATAGTTTATTTATTAAAAAAATTTTTTTAAATCGATCTTGGGGCTTGAACTTGGCCTGAGCTGTAACTCAGCTCTTCAGCTCAAGGCAAGCACTCTACCACTTGAACCACAGTACCACTTAACTTTTTGTTTTAATACTGAGATTTGAAGTAAGGGCTTTGTGCTTGCTAGGCAGGTACTCTACCATCTGAGCCATGCTTCCAGCAATGAGATATTAATCGTTGAGAATGTTTTAATTTTAAAGGGGAGTAGATTTCACTTGGGATTATTTTTTCTCTATAGGAATATATATATAGGAAAAATTCATACCCACTATAATATCAATACATATTGCTGTTATATTAGTATTAACACCATATTATAAGCATATTGATATGAAAACAAATCAGTAAGCTATTCTAAATCAAAGAAGCCATAAATAACCTAATAAAATATCAATATTATAGTCAAGTAGTAAATGTTTTCCTTAATATCTTTTATGCTCTTACCACAGCTTGAACTCAGGGCCTTGCACTTTTGCTCAGCTTTTCTGTTCAAGGCCAGTGTTCTACCACTTGAGCCATACTTCCCATTTCTGGCTTTTGCTTGTTAATTGGAGGTAAGAATCTCATGGATTTGTCTTCCTGGGCTGGCTCCAAACTTCAGTTTTCATGTCTCAGCCTCTTGTTTAGCTAGGATTACAGGTGTGAGTCACCAGCACCAGTACCAGTGCAAATATTTTATAACAGTTTTATGGAACACACATTTATAGGCTCAACACCAAACTGGCTGCTGAAGGCCAGTGGGGCCACAGGCTGGACAAGTGGCACCTCTGTCCTTTGTGCCCGGCTGGGAGTGCCTTTCTGTGACACAATTTACCCTGAGGTTCACCGGGCCAAGAGCACCTATTGTGATGATGGTGCTCCTGGACCTCCACCATTATGACAGGGAGAGGTCCTGAAGGTTACACCGTAAGCAGAGATGTCATTAGCTTGCTCCTTGTATGACCAGCAACCCAAGGAACAGCTGGCATTCTGCATGCAACAGGACGCAGGATCAAGGTTCGCCCTCATTCTCAGTATGTTTGAGTGGGAGTCAGAGACCCTCTAACAGAGGCCTGGTTGGAAGTCTTGGCCCATTTTCATAGTGCCTTGACTTGATTACACAGGAGGCTGAGATAGGAGGAGCCAGCCCAGGCAGGAAAAATCTATAAAACTCTTGTCTCCAATTTAACTGGCAAAAAGCTAGAAGTAGAGTTCAAATGGTACAGTACCAGTCTTAAGGGAACAAGCCAAGTGAGAGCTCAGGGCCCTGTACTAGTACGTGCGCGCATGCGCGCGCGCACACACACGCACACACACACACACACACACACACACACGACACTTCTACCCAGACAGACCTCACTTCCTATGGGCTATTCACTATGGCTAATGAATGGCTTAAGGCACAGCTCTTAAAATCCAATCATGAATGGGTTAATGTACAGCTCTTAGGATCCAATCACTTCCCTACAGCACCCCCCACTGGAGACCAAGTCTTCAACAGTATAATGACGGACATTTCATATTCCAATCACATTAGTGTGCCGATTAAGTAGACAGTTCTTTCTGAAACAGACTGCCTGAGTGGGCATAAAAATATGGGAACAGCCGGGCGCTGGTGGCTCATGCCTGTAATCCTAGCTACTCAGGAGGCTGAGATCTGAGGATCTCGGTTCAAAGCCAGCCGGGGCAGGAGAGACCGTGAGACTCCTATCTCCAATAAACCACCAGAAAACCGGAAGTGGCTCTGTAGCTCAAGTGGTAGAGTGCTCGCCTTGAGCTGAAGAGCTGAGGGACAGCGCCCAGGCCCAGAGTTCAAGCCCCACGACCGACCCCCCCAAAAAAAAACAATAAAAATATGGGAACAGGTATCTCAACAATCTAAGCAAGAAAGATAGGAACATAACCTTGTTGTTTTGCACTGAGGTCGGGCATGTTTTCCCATGGGGAAATCAATGTGAGTTAGGAAAACTAGCCATGAAGAAGAGTTAGGAAAACTAGCCATGAAACGTTTTGCCAAGGCAGCTACAAGGATGAAGCTAACATTAACTGAGATGAAAATGAGGGAGACGGGGGCTGGGAAGGTGGCTCAGTGGTAGAGCACTTGCCTTGCACGCATGAGGCCCTGGGTTCTATTCCCCAGCACCACATAAGCAAAAAGAAAAAAAAGCCAGAAGTGGCGCTGTGGTTCAAGTGGTAGAGTGCTAGCCTTGAGCTGAAGAGCTGAGGGACAGCGCCCAGGCCCAGAGTTCAGGCCTCATGACCGGACCCCCCCCCAAAAAAAATTACAGCACAGAGAAAATGAGGGAGACGGGGCTGGTGCAGTAGCTCAGTGGTTAAGTGTGTGCTTAATGTGTGCAAGGACCTGGGTTTGATATCTAGCATCAAAAAGTTGGGGTGGGGGGGGTCTGCGGGGCATATGGAAATTCTATCTTTCCTGTTCACATTTGCTGTATATTAGGTCAGAGAGAGGGCAAAGAGAGCCTGCAAGTCTTGAGGCAGTTTGGTTTGTGGAAAAGTCAGGAAATTCTGCCATTCCTGACTCAAAAACCCCTCCCGGGACATGGCACCATTTATATTAGGTTTATTAAAGAGGTAAGCTTAATTAGATAGCTGATAAAGAGAACACCACGTGGTATTCAGGCAGGAAGAGAAGTTTATTTTCCCAAACTGCTGCACTGGCCTTGCATGGTGAAGAAGCATAGCCAAAAAGGGGAAACCCACCCCCAGGCCAGGACATATCTAGGCCTGAGGTAGGGAGGAGGTGTGGCTAGGTGGGGGAAAGGTATGACATCACCAGAAGCAGATGTGACTTCAGGACCTGGGACCCTCCCTCAGTCAGACAGTCAGATGGGAGGCTTGACAGGAGCAGCCCAAGATGTGACCTGGGAGGAGGGGGAGGTGTGCCAGTTACCTAGGTGATGAGGATATTGCGTGGAAATTTCTGCAGGAGGTGTGGAGGCTAGAGCCTGGCTGGCCCAGGGCAGACCTTACACTGTGAAGCTAAAAACCAATATAAGAAATAAAATCTCGGGGCTGGGAAGGTGGCTCAGTGGTAGAACACTTGCCTTGTATGCATGAGGCCCTGGGTTCGATTCCTCAGCACCACATAAGCAAAAAGAAAAAAGCTGGAAGTGGCGCTGTGGCTCAAGTGGTAGAGCGCTAGCCTTGAGCTGAAGAGCTGAGGGACAGCGCCCAGGCCCAGAGTTCAGGCTCCACACCGGACCCAAAATAAATAAAATAAAATCTTGGTTCTTTTTAATGTGGTTAAAACTGATTTGGGAGAAAACACAAAATATCCTATTTTAAACATGTTGAGTTTGAAATACCTCAAAAAGACACTCACTGAAATGATAATGCACTGTGGTTTTGTATGTTATTTTTTTTTGCCCATTAATGGTATTTTGTGTGTTCAATTCTGTACACTGTCATTTAGGAGCAAACCACCTATAAAAATATGATGAGGAGCTTATGTCTGTAATCCAAGCTACTCAGGAGGCTGAGAATTGAGGATCCCAGTTTGAAGCCAGTCTGGAAAGGAAAATTCTGTGAGACTCTTTTCTGCAATTAACCACCACCACCAACAACAACAACAAAATCTGGAAGTAGAGATGTGGCTCAAGCAGTAGAACTTCAGTTTTGAGCAAAATAGCTAAGGGACAGCACCCAGGCTGAGTTCAAGCCCCAGTATTGATAAAAAAAAAAAAGAAATGATAATAATCATTCTTTAAAAAAATGTTTTTTATGTTGTATGTAGTGCTGAGGATCAAACCCAAGATGTTGTACATGCTAGGCAAGCACGCTACCATTGAGCTACATTGCCATTTTTTAAAAATTTACTTTTAGAGGCGAGGCCTTACTGTGTTGCCTAAACTGAATTAGAACTCCTAGGTTCCCATGATCCTCCCACGCCAGACACCCACACAGCTAGGACTAGAGACACATATGCCCGTATCTGGATCTTATAAAATTACTTTTATCAAAATGATTACCTAATTCTTGAAGGAATAAGTGGCATGCTAATGGCCCATTTTACAATACAGATCCTAACGGCCATGGTTAAAGGACAACTTATCTTCCTGCTTGTATTGCAGACTGGGGGGGCGGGGAGCATAGCTTAAGTGGTACAATGCTTGCCTATTAAGCAAAAGGCCCTGAGTTCAAATCCCAGCACTGTCAAAAAAAAAACACCAAGATTGTCAATGTGTTGTATAGGTCTGCAAAATACTGTCATTGGAACAATTTCCCGTTATTTCTTACAACAGCATATGCATCAAAAAAATCAAGATTTTATTTAAGAATTAACCAAAGATCAAGGGAAGAGATGATAATGAGCTAATGCAAAATTTCTTTTTCTCTGTAAAAGAATTTGATCTTGGATTACTTTAGTAGCTCCATTTTCCTGAAATTATATCAACTGGGTTCCTAAGCAACCTCATTTATGGTTCTGATTGCTTCAGTAACCTCTTAAAATATTCAACAGCTGCATTACTAGGCAACAATATTTATGGTATAGAAACATTAACTCCTGATTGCTACATTGTATCTGGATTGGGTGAGTTTCATAGGGGGACTCTGGAAACTAAACTATGCTGTCAGAGTATCTGAACAGATACTGGATCTGGTGAGGCTGAGGGCTTCAAAGCCAGTGTGAGACTTGCTTCCTCAAACCTGACTGGTCATCCCAAACATCAGAGGAAACAGCTGGTAAACAGCTGCACACACTTAAAAGAATCCCTGTAAGGAAAAGCCTGCTACAGGCATTAGCATGCTGGGCTCCTTATATCTGTTTGAATCATGAATTCAGGTGAAGTGATGGCTGCTGACTCAGTAGCTACTTCTGAACACTTGAGGAAGAGAGTGGCCTTAATGTTGTACCAACTGAATCTTAGATTTTTCTTGATATTAAGATACACCAACGAATTTATTAGCTAAGTCTCCTAACTGGCTTAATCTGTTTCCTCTGGTTATAAGCTACTTGGGAACCAAACATGTGTTGGATTGCCTGGCACTACTCAAGTGGGTTTTCCATGGTGGTGGTGGGGGGCATCCTAAGTGGTGGGCTTACTTCTATAGAGTCATGTTCTCACTGGCAGTGGGGGTCGCTGCAATGAGCAGCTTACAAGCCTGAGGCCCCACTTCCAGGCTGAAGGAGTGGAGAGCCAGAAAACAGAAGTTCTTGGATCTCTTCCTGTAAGAGCACGCATGTTTTCACCAATTTGATGATCTAATTCCCTTGTAAAGGTCCCCCACCTGTAAATACCATCCTACTAGGACTGAAGATTTCAACATATAAACTTGGGGGTGGCATAAAGCTTGACATAACTGTTATTGGTGGTTCTGACTTGGAAGTCCTTTAAAGGCATCCATGGGAAGTAATAAGAAAAGGGAGAGCGATGGCCATCATGTTGTCCCTCCAGCCTAAATTCCTTCCCAGGGATTCCTGAGCGTCCAGGTGAGCCCACCCCCTTTTGGCCAGGTCTGCGTACGTGACCGACCTGGCCCCGCCTCCCCCAGGCAAACACGGAAACTACATTTCCCAGGAACCTTCGCGGTTCTCAGAACTGCATTTCCCAGGGGCCTACGCGCCAGCCTCTGGCCCCACCCCCTTCCTACCCCGCCTCCCTGGGATCTCCGTGGGCCCCGGCGCGTCGGTCCCGGGGTGTTGCAGCTTCGGGGGTCCCGGCCGAGTCCCGACGCTAGGCTGCTCCCACACCGGGCAGTTCCGAAGCTCCCGCCTGCCGAGCGCGGCCAGCCAAGGCGCCGCCCCGCGGACCCTCGAGCCCGTGGAGGTGAGCGGCGGAGGGGGGTCCCCCCCCCCCACCCCGGAGGATGCGGGGCAGCGGCCCTGGGCCGCGCGCGCCGGGCGCCTTTGTAGGGGCGGGCGGCACCCCAGGCCCTGGCGTCCTCCACCGGCTGCCCCTCCACACCGCCTCGGTCCCGCCTCGCCCCGGGCCCAGCTTCCCGCCTCCCCTGGTCCGTCCACCGCGCCTCCCCGTCCCGTGGCGGGAGCGGGGCGCTCGGCTCCCCGCGGGCCCCCGCGTCTGTGTCCGGGCAGAGCCAGCGCTTACTTTTCTGGGTGAACCGTTTTCCCAAACCCGGACACTGCTGCCTGACAGGTGGGCAGAGAAACTACTGGGGGTAAAGCTTGAGGTGGAGGAAACTTGTCCCCGGGACGCGCGGGGCGGGGGGGGGGGGGGGACACCGGAGCGCACGCGCAGGAGGCGGGCTTGGAGTCCTGGTGTCGCCTCCCTGGGGACTAGTGGCCCCAGTCTGTCCTCGATTTTCCTGATCTAGAAAATGGGAATACTCACAGCGCCCCGAGAGTGACTAAACTCTCTGGCAGTGAGTCCCCGCTGGGTTGGAATCTAGTGTCTCCTACTCTTTGCTTCTGGAAATTCCCTGAGCCAGGAAGAGGAGGGGTGGGGAGCCTGGGCCAGAATGGACCCAGCCCTTCACCGATCCTGTCCACGCCTAATACCCCTCTCTGAAGGCCCCTTGGGGTCATCCTTCATACTGGCTCTTCTTCTCGCAGGTCCAGCCTCTGGAGATTGCACCTAGCCTTGAGGAAGAGTCCAGAGAGAGGAAATGGCCCCTGAGCCAAGCGAAGCAAAGTCTCAGGTGAGCTCATTGCAGTCAGTTCTTAGAGGATGGAGGATTTCCCCTCTTGACTGAAGCTGTCTACCCAGTACCTCCTTCAGGATTTGGATCAGATGTTTCTGCAAAAGTTGGAGGAGTTGGTCCACACTTAACGGGTGGTGGGTTCTTTGTAAATACCCCCTGAACCCATTCATGTCTGGTGTCCCCTTTTTCCCCTCATAATCTCTACCTAATTCACTAATCTCAACCTGTTCTGTCTTTACTGATGTGACCTGTAAGATGCCACATGTCTACAGAACAAACTGACACACTGAGAAAGTTTTTCCTGGCCCTGCTCCGCCCACTCAAGCATCTCACTTTCTCTCCCTGTCCCTGGCTAGAATACTTTTATTTTTCTCTTTACTCATGATTTTACTCTGGTGCTTCCCAGGCTTTTCCCTGCCTCACCCTCCCCCCTCCACTTTTTGAATTATGTGCTTTGCCTCTACCACTCAGATGAAGTGATTTTTTATTTATTTTTAATTAATTTATTTTTTGTTTTGTTTTTGCTGGTCCTGAGCCTTGAACTCTGGGCCTGGACACTCTCCCTGAGCAACTTTTGCTCAAGGCTAGCACTCTGCCACTTGGACCATAGCACCACTTCTGGCTTTTTCTTTTTTTCTTTTTTTTGGGGGGGAGGGATCCGGTCGTGGGGCCTGAACTCTGGGCCTGGGCGCTGTCCCTCAGCTCTTCAGCTCAAGGCTAGCACTCTACCACTTGAGCCACAGCACCACTTCCGGCTTTTTTCTTCCTGCTTATGTGGTGCTGAGGAATGGAACCCAGGGCCTCAGGCATGCAAGGCAAGCACTCTACCACTGAGCCACCTTCCCAGCCCCCACTCCTGGCTTTTTCTGAGCAGTATATTGGAGATAAGTCTCAAGGACTTTCCTGGCCAGGCTGGCTATGAACCATGGTCCTTAGATCTCAGCCTCTGAGTAGCGAGAATTACAGGCATAAACCACCAGTGCCCAGCTTAGGTGAAATGATTTTTTTAATCTGCCCCATCTTTGTTAGATGAGTGGACTAAGGATAGCCATGTTCTGGAGGTACAGAAGGATCTCTTACTCCAGGGATAGAAAGATGCTTCAGAAGCATGAATGGTAGAGACGCATCTCACAGTGGTTGTTAGTATAAGTGGGCTTCAAGCCAGACAGATGGTTTTAACCCATCCCTTCTGGTGCTCTAGTGAACTTTGGGCAAATAACTACCTATCCATTTACCTGTGAAATCGGTGCCTCCTTCATAAAGTTAGTGTGAGTTTAGAAAGCTTCAGTAATGGTCATACAGCTGCCATATGGAGCATATGAGTTATGGCTTCACCGCCCTTCCTGTTCCCTGTCTCTAAAATGAAGAATGAATGTGTGCATACTGAGCGTGTATGTGTATTGAGTGTATGATATAGACCAAACCCAGGAAAATGCTGGACTCTGAAATCCCCAGTCCATATACAGCTACACAGCTGTTGTTTTTTTTTTATTGTTAAAATCACTTCATGCATCTCCCTTGTCTGCCAATGGGATTGTAAGTTCTTACAATGGGATTGTAAGTTCTTTGAGAGCAAAGATCACTTCTTGTATCTTCCTCATATACCAGTAAATTATCATTCTTACCATACACACATATTGCATGCGCACACTAAAAATGTCAGAGGATAAAAAAAACAAATACGAGTAGGAAAATGTCCTTGCTTCCTCCCACTCTTACAGCCTTCTTCTCCCACCTTTAGTGTGGGTGATTTTCTGCACTGATCAAGCAGACAGTGCTGCAGAAGTACACCCCAGCTGGGTTTGTCCTCTAACTGAAATCGGTTCTGACAGTGCCTGCTTGAGGTGGGTAGTGTGAGATCCCACAGATTGGATCAGCTCCATAGACTGCCCTCACTCCAGACACCTGTTGTAAAAGTCTAGGCTGCTAGATTCCCACATCTGCCTCTAGGCGCAGCTCATAGAACTCATTTCAGCTCAGGGAAATCCATTTACTGGCTTATTCTAGAAGGTATTACAAAGGACAAAGTTGAAGAGATGCACGGAGGAAGCTGTAACATAAAAGGAGCAGAGCTCCTGTGCCTGCTTCAGGTGTGTGACATGAATATTCTGATTAGCCAGCTCATCAGACCCTGAATCCTGTGGGGCCTTTGTAGAGGTGTCATTGTGTAGGTATGACTAAGTTGTTGGCCAGCTTCACCACGAGTGGGTGTCCTGAGCCTCTCTAGGAGCGTAGTCAACTCAGTAGCATACCGAAAAATACCACTCTGGTATCAACAAGGATTTTAGGAGCTGCATATTTCGCGCAATCGCAACATTCGTAAAAAAGCAAAATCACCCGTGCTTCAGCATCTGGAGATGGCTGGCAATCCTTTGTTTGTATCCATCAGACTCATTTTCTATATGTATTTATATGCAGGTGGATGTATGTTTCTGATCACTTAGAATAGTTGATTGTGGTAAAGTGCACACATCATTGGCCATTTTAACCCTTTTAAATTACGTAATTCTGTGACATTTTAAGTATGTGCATTCACATGAAGTACCCACCATTGCCTATCCATTGTATATGAAGATGTAAAATAAAATACTTCAAAGGAGATAAGAAACCAGTTTATTCTGAGCCAAATTTGAGTGGTCCTGGCCTGGGAACACAGATTCAAATTACCCTTAATGACATGTTGTAGCAGTGAAAGAAGCTACATGCCCTTTGCTAGTCAAGACAAACTCATAAATCAGTACATTTAACAAGCACATAGGCGTGCAAGAGCAAAGAGGAGACTGCAGATAGCAGATGTGCGTGTGTGTGTGTGTGTGTGTGTGTGTGTGTGTGTAAAAGAGAGTGCTTAAACTCAGGGATTGCATGCTTAGCTTTTTCACTCCAGGATGGCACTCTACCACTTGAACTTCCAGCTTTTTTTTCTGGTGAATTGAAGATAAACATCTCATGGACTTTTCTTGTTGAGGTTGGCTTCCAACTGTGATCCTCAGAGCTCAGCTTCCTGAGTAGCTAGGATTACAGGTGTGAACTGCCAGTGCCTTGCTAACCGATGCTATTTTGAAGCATACGTAACTTTAGGACTGGTTAAGCTTAGCAGTACATTCCAAGAGGCTTGCCCAATAGGAGAATGTTAGGTCAGATAGAAAGTGTAAGTAAATAGTCATTTTTCTAAAGGCCTTAAGACAGCCCAAGATCATTTTAGTTTTCCACCCACAACATACCATCTCCCACAGTTAGGATTTTCTATTCCACTGAGGTCAAACAGTCAGCAGGATTTCCAATGTAAATACAGCTTTTTCTGAGATCTTCAGCACTATATGTGGATTGTCTCATTCATATCTTAATTGTAGGACGTAGGAATTTAGGAGGCAGATTGAAGATTGGTTAAGCATAGAACCTTGGCTAGCCGATGAACCGGAACACCTTCTAACACTAGACAGCTGTATGACTTGGCAGATTTCCAGTCCTCTGTGTAACTTTTTCCTTGTGTAGGAAATAGATCACAGTAGTGGCCAAGGTTAAATGGATTATACACCAAAGATGACCATAAAGCTCTTAAGAGAAGTGGACCCACAAGATGTATTCAGTCACTGGTAGCTAATTTTAATTTTTATAATTGCTATCCTCAACTTGAGCAAACAGTACCCTAAGTTATTTGATTTTTGTCTCTCTTAATGACTGTTTAGGTTGTTTCCATTTTTTTACTGTTACAAACATCATATATATGTATCCTTGTGCGTGCACTTTTTTTTTAACTTACTTGGTAAATTAGAGGTATACACAAGTCTTTCCATATGTATTAGGCTGAACACAGCTCACCATCAGTAGTTCATGCCTATAACCCTAGTTACTCAGGAAGCTGAGACCTGAGGATCACCCTTTGAAGCCAGCCCAGGTAAGAAAGTCTAAAATTCTTCAGTTAACCACACACACACAAAAAAAACAGAAGTGGAACTGTGGCTCAAAAGGTAAAGCACAGAAGTTTAGGGACAGTTCCCAGGACCTGAGTTCAAGCCTCCAGTCTGGCACACACACACACACAAAAGTATATCAAGAGGCTGGGAAGGTGGCTTAGTGGTAGAGTGCTTGCCTTGCATGCATGAGGCCCTGGGTTCAATTCCTCAGCACCACAGAACCAAAAAAGAAAAAAGCCAGAAGTGGCTCAAGTGGTAAAGCTGAAGAGCTGAGGGACAGTGCCCAGACTCAGAGTTCAGGCCCTATGACCGGACCCCCCATCCCCCCCCAAAAAAAAGTATATCAAATCATCAGAAGAATTTTTGTAATTATCACTCCCACAAATGGCCTAATTCTCCCCCTAGACATCTGTCATTGTGACTAACACAAGGCCAGTATATTAGCTACTATGTATCCCTGAGATAGCCAACATACAAGGATGAGGTGCTGATTTTGGCTTATGGTTTTGGTCCATGGTTGCTCGGCCCTTTTGCCTTTTAGGCCACGGCAAGGCAGTGCATATAGGGAATAGTGCTCTTGGCCGGAAACCAAGCGAGGGAAAAGAAGGTACTACGGTCCCAATCTCTCTCTCTGTCAAGGGCACACACCCAAATGACCTCACTTCCTCCCAGGCTTTTAGCACATGGACATTAGAGGACGCTCCAGATCCTAACTGCAGCAGACTGTTTCATGTTTCATGCTGTTCGCTGTGGACAATGCCACTGGTCAAATATTCATTGAACAAATGAGCTGGCTACTTCCGCACCTTGCATGGTAAAGGAGCATCTCATAGTAGCCTCTCTGCCTCTCCTGCCCCTCACCACGGGAGGGCCATTGGGTGAGCTGGAATGGCTTGTCCTTGCAGGTGTCTGTGACATTTGAGGACGTGGCTGTGCTCTTTACTCGGGATGAGTGGAGAAAGCTGGATCCTTCTCAGAGAAGCTTGTACCGCGAGGTGATGCTGGAGAACTACAGCAACCTGGCCTCACTGGGTAAGGAGATTCCCGTGGAGATCCGAAATTCAGAAATGGGGAATCTCCGTTCCTCCTTCCCTCAAAAGCTGTGGCTGCCGGGCATCGGTGGCTCAGCCCAGGGAGGAAAGTCCGTGAGACTCTTATCTCCAATAAACCGCCCAGAAAACCAGAAGTGGCTCAAGTGGTAGAGCACTCGCCTTGAGCTGAAGAGCTGAAGGACAGTGTTCAAGCCCAGAGATCAAGCCCCATGACTGACCGAAAAACAAAAGCTTTGGCTATCACAAGAACTCAGCTGAGTTTTGCCTAAGGGTTCTACATATTGGATCTCTGTGAATAAGAATTAAAGACATACTTTGCTCTTTCGAGAATGGAATTGTCTTAGGTACAGGAACAGGGGAGTTGGTGGTGATGTCACCCCTTCCCTTCACAGAATTGTACATGGTTCAGACAGCATTGCCCATCAGCAGTTGTTCTGTGGTATTTACTCATCTCTCAGTAGAGGGCTTCATTCAGCCTCTGTACTTACCACTTGGCTGTTCTAGAAGTCAGCAAACTTTTTCTATCAAAGGCCAGAAATAAGTTGGGTGACAGTGGTTCACATCTGTTATCCTAGCTACTCAGAAGGCTGAGATCTGAGGATCATGGCTCAAAGCCAGCCTGGGCAGGTAAATCCATGAGACTCTTATTTCCAGTGAACCATCCAAGAAACCAAAAGTGGAGCTGTGGCTCAAAGTGGTAGAGCATTAAAGCAATAAAGCACAGAGACAGTGTCTAAGCCCTGAATTCAAGCCCTATAACTGACAGAGAAAAACTAAAGGGGCCAGGAATAAACATTTTAGCCTTTGAAGGCACATAACACAGACAATCTCTGTGATGTATTTCTCTTAGCCTTTCTGTTTTTAAAATGTTGTAAGTGATTGGTTTACTTTGTCTACAAACAGGATTCCCATTTACCAAACCAAAGGTGATCTCAGTGTTACAGCAAGGAGAAGATCCCTGGAAGGTTGGGAAGGAAGGTGCTGGAAACACCACACTTGGTAAGTGGGTTAGGGCTGCACCCAGGAATCCCTGTATACACCAGTCTGATTGAGAGCTCCAGTGTGGAGTACCAGCTGGGGAACTTCTCCAGGATCTGTAAGTACCATTGGGGAAGGACACACATGAGAGCATGCAGGACAAGAGGTGCTCAGACAGGGCTTCCCTGAAGAGGGGCTCAGGGCCTGACCATGAGGAGAATGGTGGGCCAATGAGAGAAGGAAAGTCAGTGTTGACTCAGGAGAAGGGTATAAGAGACAGCCGGAGACAGTGGCAGAACCAGATCCTACTGAGTCTCTCTCCCCAGGATTTGACCTGAGTATTTGAGAGCCTACACAGGGTGAGGATCAGGAGCCTGCAGCCCACCGAAGAACCAGATCAGTGAACAACAGCAAAATATCTAGCACAGCGTTTCTCTTTTCTACCAATATCGACACTGTGGAGAGCATTCACAAAAGCCCAGTACTGCCTCCTAGTGTAGTGTTATAAATAATGCTCAGCATATAGCTCCCTTATTTCTGACTCTAGAAGCCTTGTGATTCTGCAAACACAAGAGACATTTTATAAGTAGTAAATTTGAATCTGACCCTCCACTACCTAAGGCTATTTTAGATGATGTTCAATCTCATGTTTGCATCTACCCCCACCTTGTGTTTTGTTTATAGAAAGGATCACATTAGGGGGTGACAATCTATTATTCCATCAGTTATTTCTGTGTCAAACTGTAAAACTTGTAGTAATGAGTTAATTCTTTCATTGTGAGATCTGTATTTTGGATCACCGATGCCTAGGGTACAGTAAAGCACAAATGAGATGGTTTCTAGATATCTGATAAGTCTCTTGGGAATAATCAGTGTTTTCTGAACTAACAGGAGGATTTCTGTGTATCAGGAAAGGGAGACATCTGGTTGGAAATAGTCCTGGAAAAGTGAGACATTGGGTCACAGAAGCAAATTGAGGTCGATAGCAACAGGTGCTACAGAGAAAGGAGATCTTGAATTTAGATAGATGAGTGACAGCTGTTAAAGACATTTCACAAAGGGGATTTAAGAGAATTTAATGACTGCCTAGGGTTGGAAAGCAGGGGAGAGGAGACTTTAAGATGAAACTAGGAATGTATGAGAAAGTTGTTAAAAGATCACAATGTCATTTTGAACAATAAAACATAGAAAAAAAGTTTTGGAAATGAATTGGGGAAAACAGGTACACACAAACTGACTGCTAAAGGGAAAAGATGAACCAAAAAAAGAGAGAGATGGGTCCACCTTTATACAAACTATAAGTTATTCAGAACAAAAGTGTCTTGGGAGCCAGGACTATTACCACACCTGAGAGAGGAGGAATGGCCTGGTAGGCTAAGCTAAACAAAAGTACTGGGATGCAGCCAACTAGAATGTTCCTGAACTTTCACAAAAGTAGTAACATGTCCAACATCAGATAAGAGATGGCCTGGTACCCATGGTGGGCAGGAAGCACCAGCTCCCCACCTTAACAGCTTTTTACTGTAGAGTTTGGAGTGTCAGACAGCTTGCAGACACAGAGGTGCTATGACCAAGATTAATGAAGGCATGTCAAACTAAGGCCCTAAAGGAATGCATTAGCTTCAGATTTGGATGGGAAAAGTTACCTGGATGGAAAAATACTTAGATAGAATAGAAATCCCAGCAGGCAGTGGAAATACCTCTGTGAAGTCCTTTGAGGTAAGACAGGACAGTCCTTCCCATGGAGGTATGGAAGGAGACTGAAAAGACCCTCTCAGCGGACAGTAGGAGCTCAGTGGAGTGGGGAGATGGGGGGAATGGATACCTAAGTCCTATCCTCAAGCCTAGGTTTGATTCTTGGAGCAAAGGTTGAACTGCATCTCAGGAGACATTTGTAAATGTGTAGAAAATTCCGAGCAGATCATAAGGAACAGTTATGGTCTATTACACACATCTGTCTCAGGGGAAAACTCAACTCAGATAAGATGACTATCAGAAGTGATGTGGACCCCTACAACTATAATTATTTCCATTACAAATAGAAACTCCATGTCTCATTTCCTCATGTTCCTTTAAACAAACTTCTGAGAAGATCTTAAGGAAGGTTACAGAACAGTAAAATGTGAATTTCTGGAGATTTCCTGGCTTCCTTGTGGAGGTTGACTTGTCAGAGAGCAAGACTTCAGGAAGGGAGAATAGTTCCGAGACCACATTGAGGCAGTAATTATGGCAATCAGGTACCTGCCTTTGATGCTTAGGGTAAAGACAAGTTGGTATCTAGAGCTGTAATCCTTCTAAAGAAACAACCTCTCAATAAACAGTGAGGCCTAAGTCAGTGTACTGTTCAGACTTTGTCACTTTCCCCTGAGAGAAAGTTTAAGGGATTTATAATTCCAGCGGTCTCAGTCTATGCTCTCGCCTCTGGGCTTGTGTGTGGAGAGAGAACATCAAGACAAGCACATATAGAATAAAGTGGTTCACTTCGTGGTAGCAAAGGGTCCAGGACATGCCCCAAGTGACCTAGTTCCTCCAACAAAGCCATCCTTGGAAGTTTCCATCACCTCCCAATCATGCTATCAGATCATAAACCTCTCAGAGGATTAATTAAGTCAGAATCTTTATGATCCAATTTCTTCCCAAGCCCATAGTTGGTAGCTAAGCCTGTAACACACAAGTCTTTGGAGGGTACTCTTTGACCAGATACCAACGCCTTAATTAAATAACATTAATATTTAATCTTCTACATATTTAGTCTCAGTAGCCATGAAAAACCTTCAATTTCTTATTTCTTTCTCCAGGATGGAAGCACAGTCACAAAACCACAAAGTCAACACAAACACCAGAGTCTTCATTTCAGGGACTGATAATGAAAAGGTCCAAAAGAAATGGTCCCCGGAACTTGAAATTAGAAAAACATTGCATATACGAAGACAAGTCAGAGAAAAAGAAGGGTGAGAATACAGGAAAAGGGCATAAAAACAATGAATTTAGTCAAAAGTTCAGCCCAAAGTCACTCCTTGTAAGGCAACAGATAGTTCCCCGAGAAGAAGCACCACCAAAATGTGAAAGACAAGCAAACACTTTCAAACAAAATTCAGACTTACTTAATCCACCAAAACTCACAGCTGAAAAACGCTATCAGTGCAGTATTTGTGAGAAAACCTTCATTAACACTTCATCCCTTCGTAAACATGAGAAAAACCATAGTGGAGAGAAACTATTTAAATGTAAAGAATGTTCAAAAGCCTTTAACCAAAGTTCAGCGCTTATTCAACATCAGATAACACACACTGGAGAGAAACCTTACATCTGTAAAGAGTGTGGGAAAGCCTTCACCCTCAGCACATCCCTTTATAAACACCTAAGAACCCACACTGTGGAAAAGTCCTACAGATGTAAGGAATGTGGTAAAGCCTTTGGCCGAAGGTCGGGCCTTTTTATACATCAGAAAATTCATGCTGGAGAAAACCCTTGTAGATATAATCCAGGCCGGAAGGCATCTAGCTGCAACACATCCTTTCCTGGCCAAAGAATTCATTCCAGAAAGAAGTCCTATCTGTGTAACGAATGTGGCAATACCTTTAAATCTAGCTCTTCCCTTCGTTACCACCAGAGAATTCACACTGGTGAGAAACCTTTTAAATGTAGCGAATGTGGGAGAGCCTTTAGTCAGAGCGCATCACTTATTCAGCATGAAAGAATTCACACTGGAGAAAAGCCCTACAGATGTACTGAATGTGGAAAAGGCTTCACTTCTATTTCACGGCTCAACAGACATCGAATAATTCATACTGGTGAGAAGTTTTATAATTGCAATGAATGTGGCAAAGCCTTGAGTTCCCACTCAACACTGATCATTCATGAGAGAATTCACACCGGGGAGAAGCCATGTAAATGTAAAGTGTGTGGGAAAGCCTTCAGACAAAGTTCAGCTCTCATTCAACACCAGAGAATGCATACTGGAGAGAGACCCTATAAATGCAATGAGTGTGGGAAGACATTCAGGTGTAACTCCTCCCTCAGTAACCACCAGAGAATTCATACTGGAGAGAAACCATACCGATGTGAGGAGTGCGGGATGTCATTCGGTCAGAGTTCAGCTCTTATTCAGCATCGGAGGATTCATACTGGAGAGAAGCCCTTTAAATGTAACACATGTGGGAAAACTTTTAGACAAAGCTCCTCACGTATCGCGCACCAGAGAATTCACACAGGGGAGAAGCCCTATGAGTGTAACACATGCGGGAAACTCTTCAACCACAGGTCATCTCTTACTAATCACTATAAAACTCATGTGGAAGAGGACTCCTAGGAAGCAGATTTGCATGCGTGAAGGCCTTAAACCAAAGCTCATCAGCGAATATGTGCTCAAGAGTGGTGTAAGAAATGTTGATAGATATGAAAATCTATAATCTAGTTTTCAACTCTGACTACATAATTATGACGAAAATATTTGTGGATATTGGGCACTTTTTAAAATTATCTGAGAGCTGGACATGGTTGTATATACCCATAGTTCCAGCTAATTGGGAGGTTGAGGTAGGAACATATCTTGAGCCTCAAGAGTTTGAAACCTTTTCTCAGAAATAATGATAGTGACAACAGTGGTGGTGATGATGATGATGATGATGACTTAATGAATTCACAACTGGAGGCATTGACTTTGGGCATTTGTACAATAAAAGGCATTTGATTTACCTCTTCCTACCTGTCACAACAATTTAATAACATAAAATAAGATCCACAAGATTACACGTTTTTAGAGAAAATGGCCAGAATCAGATTGCAATGAACTGTAAACTACCTCTCAGTCTCTGGAGTTTTTATCCTTTTCCTGACCAGATGTCAAATGTTGTGCATGGATTTCATTAAAAAAGAAAAACATGTCTTTCCTCATTGTCCTAGGAATTGCTATGAGTTAGGAATTTTTCTCCCCAATTCCTAATTCCCAAATTTTTTTGAAGTTATTTATGAAAGAGTCCCTAATATTCTGTGAGGTGTTATCTAGGTATATTGAAAAATAGCAACTATTTCAAATTTAACGTTACTAAAGGATTTAGAAGATTAGCAAATCTAACCACCTGTGGCATCATCTTGAAGAGGACATTGTTGTGGTCTGAATGTTTGTGTTCCCACCAATTTCATGTTGGAACCCAAAACAATGGTATTAAGAAGTGGAGCCATGAACCAGGAATGTGGCTTAGTGGTAGAGTGCTTGCTTAGCATGCATGAATCCCTGGGTTTGATTCCTCAGGACCACATAAACAGAAAAGGCCAGAAATGGCACTTTGGCTCAAGTGGTAGAGCGCCAGCTTTGAGCACAGAGAGGCTCAGTAATAGAGCCCAGTCTCGAGTTCAAGCCCCAGGACTGGCAAAAACAAAGCAGAAACCAGATGAGCATCAGTGGCTCACACCTGTAATCCTAGCTACTCAGGAGGCTGAGATCTGAGGATTATAGTTCAAAGCCAGCCTGGGCAGGAAAGTCCCTGAGACTTTTTTTTTCTGATGGTCGTGGGGCTTGAACTCGGCTTGGGCACTAACCCTGTACTCTTCAGCTCCAGGCAAGAGCTCTACCGCTTGAGCCACAGCACCACTTCCGGTTTTCTGGTGGTTTTTTGGAGATTTCTTGCCTGGGCTGGCTTTGAACCATGATCCTCAGATCTCAGCCTCCTGAGTAGCTAGGATGACAGGTGGGAGCCACTGGAGTCCAGCCCTGAGACTCTTCAATTAACCACTAGAAAACTGGACGTGATGCTGTGGCTGAAAGTGGTAGAGCACTATCCTTGAGTCAAAAAGTTCAGACAGGCTGGGAAGGTGGCTCAGTGGTAGAGCGCTTGCCTTGCATGCCTGAGGCCCTGGGTTCAATTCCTCAGCACCACATAAGCAAAAAGAAAAAAGCCGGAAGTGGCGCTGTGGCTCAAGTGGTAGAGTGCTAGCCTTGAGCTGAAGAGCTGAGGGACAGCGCCCAGGCCCAGAGTTCAGGCCCCACGACTGGACCCCAAAAAAAATATTAAAAAAAGTTCAGACAGTACCCAGTCCCTGAGTTCAAGCCCCATGACTGACAAAAATAAAAGTGGAGCTTTTGGGGTGGTTACTAATTCATGAAGGTAGAAGTCTCAGGAAGGGATGAGTGCCCTTACCAAATTCAGATGGAATTTTTAGAGTTCCCAAACAGTGGGAATCACCTTGGAAGAACAACAAAGTTGGAGGATTCACACCTCAAGTTCAAAGCTTATGAAAAAACTAGCAGTCAAAACAGTATGATATTGATATAAAGGTAAACATATAAATACATGGAATTAAGTTGAGAGCCCAGAAAGAAGCACAAAGCTATGATAGATTGGGTTTTTGATATGTGTAAATACCATTCAGTGGGGGGAAAAATAGTCTTTACTACATGGCGGTGGGCAATTGAATGTCCACATGGAAATGATGAATTTGGACAAACGGAAATTAACTTCAGATTAATCAGAACACAGATGTCAATTGAGCATGGTGGCTTAAGCCTGTCATTCTAGCTACTTGCAGGGGGCGGGGGCAGAAATCAAGGTTTGAGGCTAGATAGGGCAAAAAAAAGTTCCCAAGACTCCATCTCAACCAATGGCTAGGCATCAAGCCTCACACTTGTCTTGCTAACCATAGGAGAAGCACAACGGCAGCAGCGTGGCCTATCTCTTGCAGCTCCTCTCAACACTCATGTTGGAGGTTACATTCCCAGCACACAAACTTGGGGGACATGTTCAAACCAAAGCCTCCCCCATGTTTCATGCTCTCTCCTCTATCCTTAGTGCTTAGAGGACCAGTTATCAGGTTGGGGCAATGTTTTGGGTTCAGAGACAGGATTCCTTCCTTCAACGTTTTCTGACTTTGAACGTACATTACTACTGAGTTTCCATTACTTCCGGGTAAGTTGTAACAGACACACTGTTCTATTCAAGAGTCCTTTTGACCTAAAGCAAATAGATACAAGGCAGTCTTGGTCCGCTTGCATCTTTTTGTGCCTGTTTCCAGGGTGAGAGGAATCAGACTGAATTGACTTCTCTAAACAGATCCCACTTTCCCAAGTCTTCCTCTTTTTGTTTTTTAAATTTGAGGTGCATGCATGTGTGCCAGTGTGCCAGTACTGGGGCTTGAACTCAAGGCTGGAGCATTGTCCTTTATCTTATATGCTCAAATGTGATCACACATCCACTTCCATCTTTTTTGGAGATCAGTCTCATGGAGTTTTCTGCCCGGACTGGCTTCAAAGCACAATCCTCCTATCTCAGCTTCCTGAGTAACTAGGATTACAGGCATGATCTGTTTCCGAAAACAAATTTTTTTTTTATTTACAGGCATTCTCATTTTTCTCACTTTTACAAAGATGAAGTGGCAGAGTTCTTGCATGAGGCCCTGGGTTCAATCTCCAGTGAAACAATGAAAATTTTAGCCCATAGTCCAGTCCAGTTCTCACAGGGAGTATGCATGTTTTATGAGATGTAGTTGGCTATAAGACCACTAAAAGCCACCTGTTCACTAGACTCCTTTCTAGAAAAGAATTTATATGTGTGTATACATGTATATATTTGTTATTGTACAGGTGATGTACAAAGGGGTTACAGTATCAATTTCTTTTTGGACAGTGTCACCCCTTCCCTCATTCTCTCTGTTTTTCCCTCCCATCCCCAGCCACAAGTTGTATAGTTCATTATCCACATAGTGTCTAGTGAGTACCACTGCTACATTGTTCACCCTTTATCCCACCTTTTCTGTGCCCCCCCTTACCTTCCCAAAGACAAAGAAGACAAAAGAAAAATGAGAGAGGAGGGAACAGCTGATACTAAGCAAAAGAAAAGAAATATACTTGTCACTTATGTAAAGGTAGCTGTGCTCTATATCACTTCTAAAACAACAATAAAAAAAAAAAACCAGCAAGAATAGCCAGGTGCTGGTGGCTCATGCCTGTAATCCTAACTACCAGGAGGCTGAGATCTGAGGATCAGGGTTTAAAGCCAGCCTGGGCAGGAAAGTCCGTGAGACTCTTATCTCCAATGAACCACCAGAAAACCGGAAGTGGTACTGTGGCTCAAGTGATAGAGTGCTAGCCTTGAGCTGAAGAACTGAGGGACAGTGTCCAGGCCCAGAATTCAAGTCTCATGCCGACAAAAACAACAACAAAAAAACCCCCAGCAAGAACAACAACAAAAACCTCTTGTTTCCATTTCTTGTAGTTCATTTTGTAAATTTTATTTATTTATTTACTTACTTGCTAGTTGTGGGGCCTGAACTCTGGGCCTGGGCACTGTCCCCCTGTGATTCAGCTCAAGGCTAGCACTCTACGACTTGAATCACAGCGCCACTTCTGGCTATTTCTGCTTATGTGGTGCTGAGAAATCGAACCCAGGGCGTCATGCATGCAATGCAAGCACTCTACCACTGAGCCACCTTCCCAGCTCTTGTAAAATATTTTATATGATCATATGCACAAAGCTATTGAGCCTTTGTGATCCATTTCTATGAATATGCTCCTTTGGTCTCACTGTTTGACTGTCGAGAGACAGGTATAATTTATCATGTCCCAGTGGCTTTCTGTGTTTTTTTGCTTTTGTTTTTACCATCCAGTGTGTTTACTTGTAGATTTACAGGCACATTCTAGCTACCACGAATGAGGGAAACCATGCAACCTCTTTGGGTCTGGCTTACTTAACATTTTTCTGAGTCTTTCCATTTCCAGACAAATGGTATAATATGATTCTTCCTGGTAGAAAAGAACCTTAGAGAAGGCCAAGACCTTGTTTGTGCAAGGAATCCCAGGCAGCTAGAGAAGTTCTGCCAGAACCAGCAGATGAGCTTGGATAACAGTTAGCTGTGACCAAGTCCCCTAAACTAATGGTTTAGGGCTCAGTGACCCACCTAGTAACTCAAGTCTGTGTTGGCAGAAATCCAGTGGGCTCCAAGTAGCCAAATATGCCCAACTTGAGCACAACCCTACAGGGCAGACAGAGCCCACAGCACACAAAAGAATTTGAGGCACAATCCCACTAGAGTTCCCCTCTACAAGCCAGAGTTATCTGCAATGGAGCTCATGAACAAACCATCAACTGTACCCAGTGTCCCATCTGCCCCAGACCCTCAGGGACAACTCTGAATGCCAGGAGTCTGAATGGAACACCACAGGGCCATGTCCCCATGATGACCTGGAAGTGCCATCTCTAATCTCACCTGCCCCAGAGTCCAACTAAGGCAATGGGACTGTTCCCAGGCAACAGACTCAGCTCAGAAAGATGCCATATGAGTGTGTGGCAGCTGGAGGCTCTGCTTATCACAGCAAATGGACCAAATCGAGCAATATATTTCTGAAGGGCAAGGTTTCCTGGACAAGGAATGTACAGAAGGGATCCTGCAGAAGAGAGATCGTAGGGTCCAGTGGATCCTGCCCAGGATGATTTGTAAGTGAAAGGATCCTGCACATCCATCCCAGGAGGTTTATTAGAGGAGCCATATTTTTCCAGAAGAGGGAGCACACGGCATCTGTCCCTATCCAGGAAGCAGAAGGGACTGGGGGAGGGGGGAGGAAGTGAGGTAGGTGGGAGCTCAGGGGGGCCTGGGTAGAGAGAGGGAGAGGCCAGCTGTAAGGCAGGAACTCCAGGGCAGGGAGGAGCTCAGGTCTGGGTGGAGCCAAGGACCAAAGGTGGGCATAATGCGAACAGTAAGAACCACACGCCCGACTCCCAGCATGCGATGAATTTTCTACCCATTCTAGAAAAAAATAATAATAAAGCATCCTTCCAAACATAAGAATCACTGACAATGTTTTTGAAATGTACCATTTCGTTAAATTTATAGATAGACGATTATGGTTTTAGTTATTTTATTTTCCAAGATCTGGGCTTTGTGGCAATTCACATCGATGTTCAATGCACCCATTCTTGGTAACTGAATCAATTTCCAGTGAGATGTAGGTGTGCTGAGATTTGACAGAGGTGAACCCAGTTTCTTCAAAAAGTTCATGGCTCAACCCAGACACAAACTGAAAGCTATGGCCCGCCCTGAGCTTCAGAGCCCGTCCTCAGCAGAGGGAAAGAACCCCCAAAACCATTGTTAGGTATTTCCAAAAGCTCCAAATCAGCTCACCCAGGAAGCCTTTCTCCATGGGAAATAAACCACAAAACACAGCTGGAAGTTCACATAGTGAACACTGGTAAACTGGATGAGAATATAAGGCACCCTCAAGTTCAGCAGAAATCCTGCTGTCTTCAAATTCCTTGTACAATTGCAAGGCCGTCATCAGATGGCTCAACAAATACTGCCCAAGGGATGATCAACACCTGATTGCCAAGACAAACCCACAGCCTAGACAAACTCAGGAGCCCAGCTTCAGGACCAGGTGCCTTCCTGGGATACCGAAATCAGCAGGAAGCAGGCAAGGATCATTGTGTGTGCACCCTGTGGCTATAATCCAAGCTTAGACCACTCTAGCCCTGGCAACCACTCTGCCAAGGATATTGAATGTTGAGTACAGATGGGTACTGACTAAAGCTCTCCATCCCCAAAGTTGGGGCAACCAGTACCCCCACATATGCACACCCCCTGACCTCCCCAAAGGCAGTGTAAATACAATTAAATGCAGAATCAAACCAAATCATCTCCAGTTCATTCTTCTCTTCTGGTCAGAGTGGGAGCGGGGCTCAGGGGTGAGGTGGGGGGAAAGGGCATTCCCAAGTTCTTTAGTGGATTTCTTATTTTACTCTGCTGGAACAGCAAAGTCAGAGGCTGATTTATCAGCTATAGATAAATCTACACCTCAGTGGTACAGTCCTTCCCTAGCATGCATGAGGCCCTGGGTTCACTTCCTCATTACCACACAAACAGAAAAAAACAAAAGTCATGCTGTGGCTCAAGTGGTAGAGTGCTAGCCTTCAGCAAAAGGCCCTGAGTTCAAGACACATAACTGGCAAAAAAACAAGAAGGAAAAAAAAAAGAAAAGAAATGTGCCCACTTGAGAATCCATGGCCGCCTTGAGATCAGGCACACCCTCCCCTGAGCAGGTCTTTGAGACCTGCTGAGTCCATAGCCCTTCCATGCTAAAAGAAGACTGAGCATCAGCTCACCCCTGCCTTTCTCCTCTTTGCCTCTCAACTATTCAAATCAATGGCACAGACGGACTCTGATGCTGGCCTTGTTCAGAGCAGGAAGGGCCCAAGCAGAAGGAGCTCAGAAGGAAAGATCCAGGGACAGGATTGAATTGATCCCACCCAGCTTAATTGTCTGTTCCTGTGCACCCAGCAACTCCCCACTGCCCAGGCCCACTGACACCAGACGCTTCCACTTTCTTCTTTGGGTTTCCCGCATGTGATATAGATTGAATGTGCTAAAGACCAAGGGATCCTTGGAAGCTTAAGTTCCTCATGGTCACCACCATATCTGGGTCCTGTCCTCCCGACTGACCCCACTTCTAGGCGGCAGTGATTCAACTCTACTGACTCCAAACCAAGCCCTGGACTTCAGACAATTTGAACTTTAGTCAGCAGTGCACATTTGAGCAGCAGCATAGCCCTGAGGATACTCAGGAAGGATACCCAGGAGACAGAATTCCTCAGCATGATTGGCTGCAGAGAGTCAGGCCCACCCTCTTGGAGTAGGAATCACAGCTACCTTAGGGCATTCCCTGAAAGGATTTGGCTCAGGACCTTAAATCAATCAATAGCTGGGTGAATCAGATGGGTGCTATTTGGATTCTCTGCCATTGTGGGAGATTTCAGGGCTCCCAGGGAACAAAACACATGCCCAAGATGAAGGGCAGGAGAAAGTGCTAGGCTCAAGCTCAGTTCAGTCACTAAGGCCTTGGGGAGGTGTGGTGGCATATGACTATAATCCATTTAAACACCAGTCGGTTACAGTTTGAAAGGGATAGAGGTGTGACTTAGTTGATAGAGACTTAGTCAATGAGCAGAGAATCGAAGTCTGAGTTTGAGTCCTGGACTTGCAACAAAAAGAAAAAGAGTGAAAAGAAAGAGAAGGAAAAGAGAGAGAGAGAGATAGAGAGAGAGAGACAGAGACAGAAAGAGACAGAGACAAAGAGAGAGACAGAGATAGTACCTTGTTCTGTTCGTGGACATTGGAGCCAGCTGGGGCTTGGCTCCCCCTCTCTTGTTGTGATGTTGAATTCCTGGAAATATATTCATGGCTCTCTGTCCTGCACTCTGCACTCTAGTCCCCTCCCTTAGACTCCTCTTTCAGTTTAGTTACAAGTGCCATAAAGTTTCCCCCAGCATGCTCTCCCCTTTGCGTTTGGGAACATGGAGCCCAACACCCTGGGGACACTGCTACCATATTGATTTGCATACGAAGTGAAATAAGCAAGACACAGAAAGAAAAATACCATATGCTGTCTCTCACATGTAGAAACTAAAAGTTTGATCTCTAAGTTAAAGAGAGTATATTATTAATTATTAGAAGGCAGGAAAGGTGGGGAGTAGGAAGAGGAGAGGAGACAAGGGAGGCTGGATAATGGAGGGATATATTTTTGGGTTCTACAGCACAATGATGTTACAGTTCACAAGAACTGGAGTATTATATGCATTAATAGCTGCACACTGGTGGCTCAACACTGGAATCCTAGCTACTCAAGAGGCTGAGATCTGAGGATCACAGTTCAAAGCCAGCCCAGGTAGGAAAGTGCTTAAGATTCTGATTTCCAATTCACCACGAGAAAACTGCACCTAGAGCTGGGGTTCAAAGTGGTAACGCACTAGCCGTGAGCATAAAAGCTCAGGGACAGTGCCCTGGTGCCAAGTTCAAGCCCCACATCTGACCAACCAAACAAACCACATGACTATTAATAACTTATTAAATTACAAAATAATATTCTGTTATATATTTTATGAAGACCCAGAAGAGATGAGCTCAGAGATGTCAAACAGTAGAAAATTAAAATTAAACCAAGTATGGTAGATTATAGGACACTTCTATATTTCCAGCCTTTGAAAGCTGGAAGAAGGGTAGAGAGTTTAAAGTTGTCTGGGTTTGGAAGCCAGCTGCTGACTTGAAAATATATTTTGTTAAGAACAGGAATAAGGGGCTGAAAATGTTAATTCCTCTCAATACATTGTTAAGCATTGCATACAACACCCTGGTATACCACACCATATCTCATAGTATATCTTGACAAAAAATACACAAATATTGTGAAATCATGTTTTTAAGCATAAGATGAAGTTTAATGATTTTCTCCTCAATTGTTCAAATTTCAGTTTATGTGATAGAATTCACCAGATGACAGGAAATGACTAAATTAGTTAGTGTTGGGTGTGTATATGTGTATGCGTGCTGGTACTGGGACTTGAACTCAGAGCCTTGTACTCAACTTGGCTTTATTTTGGTCAAGGCTGGCACACTACCACTTGAGCCACAGCTCTACTTCCAATTTTTGGTGGTTAATGGGGAATAAAGTCTCTGGTGGCACTTTCCTGCCAGGAGGACTGGCTTTAATCCACAATCTTCAGATCTCAGCCTGCAGAGTAGATAGGATTACTGGTGGAGAGACCCACCTTTTACACCCAGTAGGGTGTGGGCCACACCCTGCACAGCCAAGGCAGTATAAATGGCCAGCTCTCCAGTGCATTCAGACACCAGCAGGAGCTGAGAGCAGCCAACTCTGCTCCACAACCAGCACCTCTGGGCTCCCCTCTGGACGCCACTGTGGGATCCTTGCCGACCTCGGACAAGGCTTCAGTCAAAGAATCCAGGAGGAAGCTTCAGGTAAGCTGGTGGCATCCTCATTCTTGGGGGTTTGGCTTTGTTGCCTTATAATCCTGGACTCAGACTTGGGGGTGGGTTGCAGAGGAGGAGTCCCAGGATTGTAAGGAAGGATTCAAGCATATTTTTCTTTAGTTTTTTTGAATCACACATTTTTCTGAGGTCACTCTGAGACAGAGTCTCCTACTTACAAAGCTTTGCGTATAGCTGCGACTACAAAGGAAGGGGGACTAGGCAGAGAGTGAGACAGGGAAAGAGTGTCCACTCATTATGTGCCAGGTTGTCATTGTTGGATTATGAGCCTCTACACCCTGCTTCTGGCCACTTCAGTATTATGGAAGAATAGCTGGATTTTCTTCGGGGAGGTGGTGGTAAATATCTTATGTGTGTGTGTTATGCCTAGGCAACGGCTTGAATTCAGGCCTCACATTCTTGCTTAGTTTTGTTCAAGTCTGGTGCTGTACCACTTGAGTCACAACACCACTTCCGGCAATTGGAGAAGAGTCTCTTGTGCTTTGTCTTCCTGTGCTGGTGATCCTCAGACCTCAGCCTCCTGAGAGACACCAGAGAGTGACTTTCATTTTCTTGTTAGCTCTTGGTCAGAGCCTGGATGTTTATTGTCCAGTGTCTAAAAACCATTGGCTTAGCCAGATGCCTGTGGCTCCTGACTGTAATCCTAGCTATTCAAGAGGCTAAGATGTGAAATCAAGGTTCAAAGCCAGCCAGGACAGGAAAGCCTGTGAGGTTTTTTTGCTAGTGCCTAGTGCTAGTGCCTGAGCACAGTCCCTGAGCCAATCTCTGGTCAAGGCTAGCACAGTGCCACTTGAACCCCAGTGCTACTTACAGCTTTTTCTGTTGATGTGGTACTGAGGAATGGAACCCAGGGCTACATGCATGCTAGGCAAGCACTCTAGCACTAAGCCACATTCACAACCCCACCTTAACTTTTTAATGCCAAGTTGCTGGAGAAAGGGGACACAGATTGGAGACACTTTCTTGGTTAATAGTCAGAATATAAAGATCTCAGTGTTATTTTTGTATAGGTACTGAGACTTGAGCACAGGGTTCAGACACTATCCTTTATTGGGTTTTGTTGTTATGCTTGCTTTTTGAGAGACAATTTGACTATGGCTTTTTCCTGATGGTAACTGGCAGTAAGAGTCTCATGGACTTTCTTGCTTGGGCTAGTTTCAAACCTTGATCCTCACATCCCAGCCTCCTGAATCTAGGGATGGGTCCTGGGTGCCTAATCCTCCCTTATTTTAGAATGTGCTTGTATCTCCAGAGAAGTCCTGAAAGGTTTTATTTCCAATGCTCTGATTTGACTAATCCTTTCATTAATTCACAAGGTAGTCAGTAAGAGATCCTGCTTCTAGGAATGACTTGTTAATGTTGTGCTACATTGCTGGGGATGGAACCTAAACCTAGGTATGAGATCTAAGTGTGAATGTAACCACCGTTCCTCTCTTCTTCTTTCAATTAGGATTCAAGTTCTCAGACTAGTTTTACAAACACACAAACAGTAATGGAGAGACAGGAAAATCAAGCACCCACAGCACCCACAGGTACAATGTTTTCAGAGTTCTATCTCTACCAGAGAAAACTTCCTAAGTCTCCAATTTCCAGAGACTGACATGTTTATGCTAGACCCCCACAAGGGGATGGCTCTGGGGATGACATGGCTGCCCTCAGCCTTGTCCTGACCCCTGGGGCCTAGGGGCCACAGAGTTTATGAGAGGACCCAGTGAGGGTAGGGGGCTTTCCAGGTAGCAAATATACCACTAAGGGTCTATCTACTCTCTGAACTGTAGTATTTTTAATTCCATTTGAACAGCATCTAGATCTGTCCTGGTGAATTGATGTGTTGGACATGAACACTCAGATAGATCTGAGTCTCAAATCTTCACCCTGTTAAGATTTGATCACCTCCTGCTAACGAAATGTAGCCATGTTTAAGCCAGGGAATGTAAAGGCAAGATCTGGAAGACTTCCTCCAGAAGAACCAGGAGGTGGAACTCAAGTCTATCTACCTTGTTTTGTTCCATTCACAGGTCAGTTAGCTAATTCGTGGGCTCACCAGGAAATCCAGTTCTTCTTGGAAGAATGGGAGTTTCTGGAGTCCAACCTGGACCTCAAAGTGGACAAGAAGGACGATGTCCTGGCCAGGAAAATTGCTCTGCGTCTCAAGCAGAGAGGCATCAAGAAGAGCTGGCGAAAATGCCGGATCATGTTGCTAGGTCTGCAGGATTTGTATTGGACCATTTTCGAGGCCAACCAGAAGCCGAGGAGTGAACCATTACCCTGCCCTTTCGCACAGCCACTGCAGCGCATTTTGGGTCCTCAAAACAACAAGGAACAAAGCTCAGGTTTGTCTCTTTATATAAAGTCCTGTAGTAGTGGGAGACATCTGCTGTCTGGCCCCGTCCTCATGGAGACCCAAGGAGGGTCTGTCCTCCCAAAGTACTTGGTGAGCTGAGCATTCAACTCTGCTCTCTCTCTTTCCCTCTCTTCCTATTGCCTGTAAGTGTTCAGTCCCAAAGCAGTAACTGCCAGGGAGTTTGTTGGGAATGGAGAGGACCCGGGGCCAGGCAGCTTTCCTGGGTGCAGGGCTTCGGGACAGGTGAAGGGCTCATGAGCTTCCGTGTGCCTTCCTTCCTCAGGCTCTGCATGTGAACACGCTGTTGGCTTCGCACCTTCTCAGGCGCAGCCTCAGCCCTGCGCGGCTCCACCTCTGCTCTCTGCCCAAGAGCCTCAGGCAGCGGCCTGGCAGCACTGCAGCGCGGGCCAGCCTTCCTTGGCGATGCCACACATGCCTGCCACCGTCCCTGGGGCCCCCTGGCACCAGCAGCAGGGGACCCCTCCCCCTTTCCCTGGGGCTCCCTACTACCCACAAATGGGGACCCCTCCCCCTTTCCCTGGGGCTCCCTACTACCCACAAATGGGGACCCCTCCCCCTTTCCCTGGGGTCCCCTGTTACCCGCAAATGGGGACCCCTCCCCCTTTCCCTGGGGCCCCCTACTACCCGCAAATGGGGACCACTCCCCCTTTCCCTGGGGCCCCCTACTACCCGCAAATGGGGACCCCTCCCCCTTTCCCTGGGGTCCCCTACTACCCGCAACTGGCTATTCCTTCCACTTTGCCTGGGGACCCCTACTACCCGCAACTGGCTATTCCTTCCACTTTGCCTGGGGACCCCTACTTGCCCCAACTGGGGAACCCTCCCAATTTTCCTGGAGTCCCCTACTACCCTCAGCTGGGAAATCGGCCCCCTTTCCCTGGTGTCCCCTGCTACCCTGAGTTGGGGACCCCTCCTCCTTTCCCTGGGGTCCCCTACTACCCGCAACTGGGGACCCCTCCTGGCGTCCCCTACTCCCCTGAACTGTGGATTCCTCCCCCTTTCCCGGGGGTCCCGTTCCAGCCTCAGGAGGCCACTACTCCCTCTTTAACTGAGATCTCCTCCGAGTCTCAGGAGGAGAGTTCTCCACTTTTTACTGAGACATCTTCGGAGACTCAGGAGGACACTCCTCCCCCTTCCTCAGATACCTCCTCCCAGCCTCAGGAAGGGAGTTCTCTACTTTTTACTGAGTCTTCCTCCCAGTCTCAGGAAGGGAGTCCTGTAGTTTTTACTGAGTCTTCCTCACAGCCTCAGGAAGGGAGTCCTGTAGTTTTTACTGAGTCTTCCTCCCAGCCTCAGGAGAGTCCTCCCCTTTTTAATGCGACCTCCTCCCAGATTCAGGAGGAGACTCCTCCCCTGACCCCTGAGGCCTCCTTCTAGCCTCAGGAGAGGACTCCTCCCTCTTTAGCTTTGGTCCACTCCCAGCCTATGGAAAGGGCTCCTCCCCCTTACCCTGGGGTTCCTTTCTATCTGCAGCTGGGGACTCATGCCCCTTTCCCTGGGGTCCCCAGCTACCCACATCTGGGGACTTCTCCCCCATTCCCTAGGGTTCCCTGCCCCCCACAGCTGGGGACTCCTCCCCCTTTTCCTGGGGTCTCCTGCTACCCGCAGCAGTTTCCAGTCTTGCCTAGAGCCTCTGTAAGGATAATTGCTGTTGGATGCTGGTAGCTCAGACTGCCTACTCAACAGAGTACATGTAGGGACCAGAGTTCAAAGCCACCCTGGACAGAAAAAAAACCTGTGAAATTCTTAATAGTTAATCAGCAAAAAGCCAGAAGCAGAACTGTCACCCAAGTAGTAGAGCACCAGCCTTGAAAAAGCCAAGCAAGAGTGTGAAGCCCTGACCTCCAGCCCCTGCAGCACCACAATGACATTTAAAATATTTCAAAGCCCTCAAATTGAAAAGACAAGAAAACAGGAGGAGGAGGAGGAGCAGGAGGAGGAGGAAGAGCAGGAGGAGAAGGAAAAGGAGAAGAATTTGTATCCTTGCCCACTGGGTGTCAGCCCTGGAAAGCTGAGGCCTCCTCCATGGACAATGCCACACAGGATTTCTCTGCTCACTCTGGAAGCTCCAGTCGCCTGCAAAGTTATCTTCTGACTTGGACCTAGATCACATGAATAAAGACCATTGCAAAGCACCCTAATCTGTCTCAAAAGGATCTTTCTTACTTTTGAGCCACTGTCACTAAACTCCCACACACCAACCACAAAGAAATAGAATTCATCTTGGCTCAGATGTCAGTTCCTGGTGGGGAGGTCCAAAGGGGAACAGAAGAGATCACAATATGGTGGCCGGGATGCAGAGAAAGGAAACAGAGAGGAAGGAGCCTGGGCAAACCACAGACCCCAAGGAAGAGAAAAAAAGAGTGTGTTGTGTGTAGGCCATCAGGACAAAGCCCCTCCACCCGGTCAGAGGTTTTGCATCCCTTACCATGACCTTGAGCAGTTGTGTGAGCACCCTAGACATTCCATCACCATGCCCTTGAGCAGTCTTGGGTATCTCCTTGGAAGGCCTCAGCTGAGTGGATCACACAGGTGTATGTCAGAACAGTCACCAGTGAGAGAGGCTAAAGGATGCATGGCTGTGTGGAGCCTCTAGTTGGGTCTGGGGGTTGATGTGCCTTACATACTGTGCAGGTGGTACTTTTCTCTTGAGGACCCTCCTATTTACCAGGAGCTCCTCTTACCTTCTTCCTCAATGGATCTTTGCCATTATATGTCTCATTCTTCTAGAGCATTGAGACATAGTATCTGATTCAGGTGTTGCAGTTTTCCATAGCTCAAGGACACACCCCATGGACTGCCACTTTTCTTCAACTAAGTCCCACCTTTTTCTTCCCAGTAAACCCATCATATTAAGAATCCATTCAAGGCATCCAAACAATGTAGTCCTCATAGTACATTGTCTGTGGAAACAAATACAATGCTCTATGCTGTTACCTATTCCTAGCTGAGGGCAGGGAGAATTGGGGACTGATTGGCCAAATAGTATCAAAGTTATTCGACATGAGTAAATTCTGGAGAGCTAATATTCAGCATGGTGATTACAGTGTTTACTAGGACAAATTTGTTTAGAGGGTACATCAACGCCTCACACACAAAATAGTTCATGTATTAGCTTGGTTGTGGTGATCATTTCACTATACAAACCGCCACCCCCACACCCACACCCGCCCACACACACACATTATATTAGGTGGTCCCAGGGACACAAATTCAGGGCCTCATGCATACTAGGCAAGTACTGTACCACCAAGGCCCATTCCCAGCTTAACACATACAAACCACAAATGCAAACAATACTTAGGCAATGCTGATGCTGGATCCCAGATCCTTGTACTAATTGGCCAGGAATGAGCTGGAGCTACATCTCCAGCCATCAACTTATGCTTTTTTTCTCAATGATACTTTGCTTTTGGTAAGCCTTAGGGCTGGAACTCAGGACCTGGATATATCTATCCCAGAGCTCATTTTGCTCAAGGCTAGTACTCTACCACTTTGAGCCACAGCTCCACTTCTGATTTTCTCGTAGCTCATTGGAGAGAAGAGTTTCAGGAAATTCCAGCTGTGGCTGGCTTTGAACTACAATCCTCAGGTCTCAGCCTCCTGAGAAGCTAGGATTATAGGCTTCAGCCACCAGCACCAACCTAAGATACTTCTGTAAGGCTCAATATTTAATTTCATATTATGAATGCTGGTTAAGAACACACAAAAGAGGCTCAGAATTGGGCTCAAAGGTAGAGTGATGGAATCACATGCATGAGGCCCTGGGTTTACTTCCTCATTACCACACAAAGAGAAAAAGCCAAAAGTGGTGCTGTGGCTCAAGTGGCAGAATGCTAGCCTTCAGCAAAAGCCCCTCAGGGACAGCTCCTAGGCCCTGAGTCCAAGTCCCAGGACTGGCAGAAAAAGAAAAGAGAAGCAATGTGTCCACTTGAGAATCCCTGTTCTCCTTGAGATCAGACACACACACCCTGAGCAGGTCTTTGAGACCTGCTGAGCCCATATCCTTCCATACTAAAAGAAGACTGAGCATCAGCTCACTCCTGCCTTTCTCCTCTTTGCCCCTCAATTACTCAAATCAGTGGCCTGCACAGACTCTGATTCTGGCCTTGGTCAGAGCAGGAAGGGCCCAAGCAAAAGGAGCCCAGAAGGAAAGATCCAGGGACGGGATTGGAGTGATCCAACCCAGCTTAGAAGTTGTCTGCTGCTGTGCACCCAGCAACTCCCCACTGCCCAGGCCCACTGACACCTGACCCTTCTGCTTTCTTCTTTGGGTTTCCCACATGTGATATAGATTGAATGTGCTAAAGACCAAGTGGTCCTGGGAACCTTAGGTTCCCCATGGTCACCACCATGTCTGGGTCCTGTCCTCCCGACTGACCCCACTCCTAGGCAGCAGTGATTCATGACTCCAAACCAAGACCTGGATGTCAGACAATTTGAACTTTAGTCAGCAGTGCACATTTGAACAGCAGCATAGCCCTGAGGATACTCAGGAAGGATACCCAGGAGACAGAATTCCTCAGCATGATTGGCTGCAGAGAGTCAGGCCCACCCTCTTGGAGTAGGAATCACAGCTACTTTAGGGCATTCCCTGAAAGGATTTGGCTCAGGACCTTAAATCAATCAATAGCTGGGTGAATCAGATGGGTGCTATTTGGATTCTCTACCATTGTGGGAGATTTCAGGGCTCCCAGGGAACAAAACACATGCCCAAGATGAAGGGCAGGAGCAAGTGCTAGGCTCAGGCTCAGGTCAGTCAGTAAAAACCAAGGCCTCAGACAGGTGTAGTGGCATATGACTATAAACCATTTAATCATTGTTCGGTTCCAGTTTGATGCCAAACTGAGTATAGAATGAGATGACAGAGACAGAGAGAGACAGGCAGACAGACAGAGTGAGACAGAGAGAAAAACAGAGACAGAGAGAGAAACAGAGAGACAGTGACAAAGAGAGAGAGAAAACGAGGGGAGAACCCTTTTACGGGATAGAGTGTGACTTAGTTGATAGAGGTTTAGCCAATGAGCAAAGCATCAAGGACTCAGCTGAGTCCTGGTCTTGCAACAACAACAGAAAAAGAGTGAAAGAAAGAGTAGGAAAAGAGACAGAGAGATAGACATAGAGATAGAAATAGAGACAGAGACAGGGACAGAGACAGAGACAGTTCTGTTCAAGGACACTGGAGCCAACAGGGGCCTGACTCCCCCTCTCTTGCTGTAATGTTCACCTTTTTTTCATGGCTCTCCGTCCTGCACTCTGCACTCTAGTTCCCTCCCTCACACTCTTTCAGTTTGGTTACAAGTGCCATCAACTCTCCCCCAGCATGCTCTTTCCTTAGCATTTTCAAACATGGAGCCCAACACCCTGGGGATCACTGCTACCATATTGATTTGTATATGATGTAAAATAAGTCAGGCATAGAAAGACAACTCCTATATGCGATCTCTCATATATAGGAACTAATAATTTGATCTCTAAGTAAAAGAGAGTAGATTATTAATTATTAGAAGGTAGGAAAGTAGGGAGGAGGGAGAGGAGAAAGAGGGAGGCTGGATAATGGAGGGATACATTTTGGGGTTCTACAGCACATTGATGTTACAGTTCACAAGAACTGTAGCATTAGATGCATTAATAGCTGCACACTGTTGGCTCTTGCCTGCAGTCCTAGTTTCTCAAGAGTCTGAGATCTGAAGATCACAGTTCAAAGCCAGCCCAGGTAGAAAATTGCTTAAGATTCTGATTTCCAATACACCACCAGAAAACTGGAAGTAGAGTTGGGGTTCAAAATGGTGAAGCACTAGCCTTGAGGATAAAAGCTCCAGGACAATGCCCAGGTCCCAAGTTCAAGCCCCTCAATTGACCAAGCAAAACAAAAAAATACTAATAAGTTGTTATTATTATTACATGACAGTAACCTGTTATATATTTTGTGAAGACCCAGAAGAGATGAGCTCAGAGATATCAAACAATAGAAAATTTAAATGAAGCCAGGTATGGGAGATTATAAGACACTCCTATAATCCCAGACTTTGAAAGCTGGAAGAAGAGTAGAGAGTTTAAAGTCATCTAGGCATGAGAGTCAGATGTTGGCTTGAAAATATATTTCTTTAAGGACAGGAATAAAGGGCTGAAAATGCTAATTCCTCTCATTACATGGGTAAGCATCACCTACAACACACTGATAAATCACATCATATCTCACAGTATAACTTAAATAAAAATGGACATATAAAATGAAATCATGTTTTAAAGCATAAAATGAAGTATAATTATTTTCTCCTCAATTGCTCAAATTTCAGTTTATGTGATAGAATTCACCAGATGACAGGAAATGACTAAATTAGTTAGTGTTGGGTGTGTATATGTTCATACATGCTGGAACTGGGAATTGAACTTAGGGCCTTGTACTCAACTTGGCTTTATTTTGGTCAAGCCTGGCACTCTACCACTTGAGCCTCAGCTCTACTTCCAATTTTTGGTGGTTAATGGGGAATAAAGTCTCTGGTGGCACTTTCCTGCTAGGAGGACTGGCTTTCATCCACAATCTTCAGATCTCAGCCTCCAGAGTAGATAGGATTACTGGTGGAGAGACCCACCTTTTACACCCAGTAGGGTGTGGGCCACACCCTGCACAGCCAAGGCAGTATAAATGGCCAGCTCTCCAGTGGATTCAGACACCAGCAGGAGCTGAGAGCAGCCAACTCTGCTCCACAACCAGCACCTCTGGGCTCCCCTCTGGACGCCACTGTGGGATCCTTGCCTACCTCAGACAAGGCTTCAGTCAAAGAATCCAGGAGGAAGCTTCAGGTAAGCTGGTGGCATCCTCATTCTTGGGGGTTTGGCTTTGTTGCCTTATAATCCTGGACTCAGATTTGGGGGTGCGTGGGCAGGAGGAGTTCCAGGATTGTTAGGAAGGACTCAGACATATTTTTGCTTTACTTGTTTTGGATCACACAGTTTTCTGGGGTCACCCTGAGACACAGAGTCTGCTACTTACAAGGCCTTACCCATAACTGAGACAAAAATGAAGGGGTACTAGGCAGAGAGTGAGAGAGGGAAAGAGTGTCTACTCATTATGTGCCAGGTTGTCATTGTTGGATTATGAGCCTCTAGACCACTGCTTCTGGCCACTTCAGTGTTATGGAAAAATAGCTGGATTTTCTGTGGGGAGGTGGTGGTAAATATCTTATGTGTGCGGGTGTTATGCCTAGGCAACAGCTTGAATTCAGGCCTCACATTCTTGCTTAGTTTTGTTCAAGTCTGGTGCTCTACCACTTGAGCCACAGCTCCACTTCTGGCAATTGGAGAAGAGTCTCATGTGCTTTGTCTTCCTGTGCTAGTGATCCTCAGACCTCAGCCTCCGGAGAGACACCAGAAAGTGACTTTCATTTTCTTGTTAGCTCTTGGTCAGAGCCTGGATGTTTATTGTCCAGTGTCTAAAAACCATTGGCTTAGCCACATGCCTGTGGCTCCTGACTGTAATCCTAGCTATTCAAGAGGCTAAGATGTGAAATCAAGGTTCAAAGCCAGCCAGGACAGGAAAGCCTGTGAGGTTTTTTTGCTAGTGCCTAGTGCTAGTGCCTGAGCACAGTCCCTGAGCCAATCTCTGGTCAAGGCTAGCACAGTGCCACTTGAACCCCAGTGCTACTTACAGCTTTTTCTGTTGATGTGGTACTGAGGAATGGAACCCAGGGCAACATGCATGCTAGGCAAGCACTCTAACACTAAGCCACATTCACAACCCCACCTTAACTTTTTAATGCCAAGTTGCTGGAGAAAGGGGACACAGATTGGAGACACTTTCTTGGTTAATAGTCAGAATCTGAAGCTCTCAGTGTTATTTTTGTATAGGTACTGAGACTTGAGCACAGGGTTCAGACACTATCCTTTATTGGGTTTTGTTGTTATGCTTGCTTTTTGAGAGACAATTTGACCAAGGCTTTTTCCTGATGGTAACTGGCAGTAAGAGTCTCATGGACTTTCTGTCTTGGGCTAGTTTCAAACCTTGATCCTCACATCCCAGCCTCCTGAATCTAGGGATGGGTCCTGGGTGCCTAATCCTCCCTTATTTTAGAATGTGCTTGTATCTCCAGAGAAGTCCTGAAAGGTTTTATTTCCAATGATCTGATGTGACTTTCATTAATTTTCATTAATCCTTTCATTAATTCACAAGGAAGTCACTGAGAGATCCTCCTTCTAGGAATGACGTGTTAGTTTTGTGCTACATTGCTGGGGATGGAACCTAAACCTAGGTATGAGATCTATGTGTGAATGTAACCACCGTTCCTCTCTTATTCTTTCAATTAGGTTTCAAGTTCTCAGATTAGATCTACAAACACCCAAACAGTAATGGAGAGACAGGAAAATCAAGCAACCACAGCAACCACAGGTACAATGTGTTCAGAGTTCTATCTCGACCAGAGAAAACTTCCTAAGTCTCCAACTTCCAGAGATTGACATGCTTATGCTAGACCCCAACATGGGCATGGCTCTGGGGATGACATGGCTGACCTCAGCCTTGTCCTGACCCCTGGGGCCTAGGAGCCACAGTGTTTATGAGAGGACCCAGTAAGGGTAGGGGGCTTTCCAGGTAGCAAATATACCACTAAGGGTCTATCTAGTCTCTGAACTGTAGTATTTTTAGTTCCATTTGAACAGCATCTAGATCTGTCCCGGTGAATTGATGTGTTGGGCATTAAGACTCAGATAGATCTGAGTCTCAAATCTTCACCCTGTTAAGATTTGATC
>NW_012267351.1:3016992-3021848 GCF_000151885.1 Dipodomys ordii
GGATTACTGGTGGAGAGACCCACCTTTTACACCCAGTAGGGTGTGGGCCACACCCTGCACAGCCAAGGCAGTATAAATGGCCAGCTCTCCAGTGGGTTCAGACACCAGCAGGAGCTGAGAGCAGCCAACTCTGCTCCACAACCAGCACCTCTGGGCTCCCCTCTGGACGCCACTGTGGGATCCTTGCTGACCTCAGACAAGGCTTCAGTCAAAGAATCCAGGAGGAAGCTTCAGGTAAGCTGGTGGCATTCTCATTCTTGGGGGTTTGGCTTTGTTGCCTTATAATCCTGGACTCAGATATGGGGGTGGGGAGGGGAGGAGGAGTCCCAGGATTGTTAGAAAGGACTCAGGCATTTTTTTTTGCTTTACTTGGTTTGGATCACACATTTTTCTGGGGTCACCCTGAGACACAGAGTCTGCTACTTACAAGGCATTGCCCATAACTGAGACAAAAATGAAGGGGCACTAGGCAGAGTGAGATGCTGAAGTGTTGTCCACTCATTATGTGCCACGTTGGCCTTGTTGGACTATGAGCCTCCTGACCTCTGCCTCCAGCCACTTAAGGGTATTATGGAAGAATAGCTGGACTTTCTTTTGGGGAGGTGGTGGTAAATATCTTGTGTGTGTGTGTGTGTGTGTGTGTGTGTGTGTGTGTGTGTGTGTGTGTGTGTGTGTGTTATGCCTGGGCAACAGCTTGAATTCAGGTCTCACATTCTTGCTTAGCTTTTTTTGTTCAAGTCTGGTGCTCTACCACTTGAGCCACAGCTCCACTTCTGGCAATTGGAGAAGAGTCTCATGTGCTTTTTCTGCTTGTGCTGGTGATCCTCAGACCTCAGCCTCCTGAGAGACACCGGAAAGTGACTTGCATTTCCTTTATTGCAATTGGTCACCAGCCTGGACTTTTATTGTCCAGTGTCTAAAAATCATTGGTTCAGCCAGATACTTGTGGCTCCTGCCTGTAATCCTAGCTACTCAAGAGGCTAAGCTGTGAGGATCAAGGTTCAAAGCCAGCCGGGGCAGGAAAGCCTGTGAGGTTCTTATCTCCAGTAAATCACACAGAAAACCAGAAGTGGCACTGTGGCCCAAGGGGTAGAGCACTTGCCTTGAGCTGAACAGCTGAGAAACAGCATCACAGGACCAAAAAAAAAAAAAAACACAAAAAATAGCTCATGTGGTTCCTGTGGTACCATAACATTTTTCTTTGCCAGTGTTAGGGCTTGAACCCAAGGCCTGGGCCAGGTCCCTGAGCCAGTCTCTGCTCAAGGCTAGCACTCTCCCACTTGAGCCCCAGTGATACTTCCAGCGTTTTCTGTTGATGTGGTACTGAGGAATGGAACCCAGGGCAACTTGCATGCTAGGCAAGCACTCTAGCACTAAGCTACATTCCCAACCCCACATTAACTTTTAGTGCCAAGGAGCTGGGGAGAGGGGACACTGATTGGAAGCACTTTCTTGGTTAACAGTCAGAAACTGAAGCTCTCCATGTTATTTGTGTATAAGTACTGGGGCTTGAGCGCAAGGTTTGGGCACTATCTCTTATTGGGTTTTGTTGTTATGCTTTCTTTTTGAGACACAATTTGACTGAAGGCTTTTTCTTGGTGGCTAACTGACAGTAAGAGTCTCATGGACTTTCTTGCTTATGCTACTTTCAAACCATGATCCTCCCATCCCAGCCTCCTGAATCTAGGGATGGGTCCTGGGTGCCTAATCCTCTCTTACTTTTAAATATGCTTGTATCTCCAGAGAAGTCCTGAAAGGTTTTATTTCCAATGCTCTGATTTGACTAATCCATTCATCAATTCACAAGGAAGTCAGTGAGAGATCCTGCTTCTAGGAATGACTTGTTAATTTTGTGCTACAAGGCAGGGGTGGAACCTAAACCTAGGTATGAACTCTATGTGTGAATGTAACCACTGTTTCTCTCTTTTCCTTTAAATTCGGATTTAAGCCCTCAGACTAGATCTACAAACACCCAAACAGTAATGGAGAGACAGGAAAATCAAGCACCCACAGCACCCACAGGTACAATATTTTCAGAGTTCTATCTCTACCAGGGAAAACTTCCTAAGTCTCCAACTTCCAGAGACTGACATGTTTATGCTAGACACCCACATGGGGATGACAGGCTAACCTCAGCCTTGTCCTGACCCCTGGGGGCTAGGGGCCACAGAGGGTCAGAAGCCCCCGTGAGGGTGGGGTGCTTTCAAGGCCGCAAATGTACAATTAAGACCCTATATGGTCTCTGAAGTATAGTATTTTTAATTCCATTTGAACAGCATCTAGATCTGTCCCAGTGAATTGATGTGTTGGGCATTAAGACTCAGATAGATGCTGACTCTCAAATCTTCACCCTGTTAAGATTTGATCACCTCGTGCTAACGAAATGTAGCCATGTTTAAGCCAGTGAATGTAAAGGCAAGATCTGGAAGAACCCTCCTCCAGAAGAACCAGAGAGTTGGAACTCAAGTCTATCTACCTTGTTTTGTTCCATTCACAGGTCAGTTAGATAATCAGTGGGCTCACCAGGAAATCCAGTTCTTCTTGGAGGAATGGGAGTTTCTGGAGTCCAACCTGGACCTCAAAGTGGACAAGAAGTATGATGTCCTGGCCAGGAAAATTGCTCTGCGTCTCAAGCAGAGAGGCATCAAGAAGAGCTGGCGAAAATGCCGCATCATGCTGCAAGGTCTGCAGGATTTATATTGGACCATTTTCGAGGCCAACCAGAAGCCGAGGAGTGAACCATTACCCTGCCCTTTCGCACAGCCACTGCAGCGCATTTTGGGTCCTCAAAACAACAAGGAACAAAGCTCAGGTTTGTCTCTTTATATAAAGTCCTATAATAATGGGAGACATCTGCTGTCTGGCCCCGTCCTCATGGAGACCCAAGGAGGGTCTGTCCTCCCAAAGTACTTGGTGAGCTGAGCATTCAACTCTGCTCTCTCTCTTTCCCTCTCTTCCTATTGCCTGTAAGTGTTCAGTCCCAAAGCAGTAACTGCCAGGGCGTTTGTTGGGAATGGAGAGGACCCGGGGCCAGGCAGCTTTCCTGGGTGCAGGGCTTCGGGACAGGTGAAGGGCTCATGAGCTTCCGTGTGCCTTCCTTCCTCAGGCTCTGCATGTGAACACGCTGTTGGCTTCGCACCTTCTCAGCGCAGCCTCAGCCCTGCGCGGCTCCACCTCTGCTCTCTGCCCAAGAGCCTCAGGCAGCGGCCTGGCAGCACTGCAGCGCGGGCCAGCCTTCCTTGGCGATGCCACACATGCCTGCCACCGTCCCTGGGGCCCCCTGGCACCAGCAGCAGGGGACCCCTCCCCCTTTCCCTAGCGCGGGCCAGCCTTCCTTGGCGATGCCACACATGCCTGCCACCGTCCCTGGGGCCCCCTGGCACCAGCAGCAGGGGACCCCTCCCCCTTTCCCTGGGGCCCCCTACTACCCACAAATGGGGACCCCTCCCCCTTTCCCTGGGGCTCCCTACTACCCGCAAATGGGGACCCCTCCCCCTTTCCCTGGGGCCCCCTACTACCCACAAATGGGGACCCCTCCCCCTTTCCCTGGGGCTCCCTACTACCCACAAATGGGGACCCCTCCCCCTTTCCCTGGGGCTCCCTACTACCCACAAATGGGGACCCCTCCCCCTTTCTCTGGGGTCCCCTGTTACCCGAAGCAGGGGCCCCCTCCCCCTTTCCCTGGGGTCCCCTACTACCCGCAACTGGCTATTCCTTCCACTTTGCCTGGGGACCCCTACTACCCGCAACTGGCTATTCCTTCCACTTTGCCTGGGGACCCCTACTTGCCCCAACTGGGGAACCCTCCCAATTTTCCTGGAGTCCCCTACTACCCTCAGCTGGGAAATCGGCCCCCTTTCCCTGGTGTCCCCTGCTACCCTGAGTTGGGGACCCCTCCTCCTTTCCCTGGGGTCCCCTACTACCCGCAACTGGGGACCCCTCCTGGCGTCCCCTACTCCCCTGAACTGTGGATTCCTCCCCCTTTCCCGGGGGTCCCGTTCCAGCCTCAGGAGGCCACTACTCCCTCTTTAACTGAGATCTCCTCTGAGTCTCAGGAGGAGAGTTCTCCACTTTTTACTGAGACATCTTGCGAGACTCAGGAGGACACTCCTCCCCCTTCCTCAGATACCTCCTCCCAGTCTCAGGAAGGGAGTTCTCTACTTTTTACTGAGTCTTCCTCCCAGTCTCAGGAAGGGAGTCCTGTAGTTTTTACTGAGTCTTCCTCACAGCCTCAGGAAGGGAGTCCTGTAGTTTTTACTGAGTCTTCCTCCCAGCCTCAGGAGAGTCCTCCCCTTTTTAATGCGACCTCCTCCCAGATTCAGGAGGAGACTCCTCCCCTGACCCCTGAGGCCTCCTTCTAGCCTCAGGAGAGGACTCCTCCCTCTTTAGCTTTGGTCCACTCCCAGCCTATGGAAAGGGCTCCTCCCCCTTACCCTGGGGTTCCTTTCTATCTGCAGCTGGGGACTCATGCCCCTTTCCCTGGGGTCCCCAGCTACCCACATCTGGGGACTTCTCCCCCATTCCCTAGGGTTCCCTGCCCCGCATAGCTGGGGACTCCTCCCCCTTTTCCTGGGGTCTCCTGCTACCCGCAGCAGTTTCCAGTCTTGCCTAGAGCCTCTGTAAGGATAATTGCTGTTGGATGCTGGTAGCTCAGACTGCCTACTCAACAGAGTACATGTAGGGACCAGAGTTCAAAGCCACCCTGGACAGAAAAAAAACCTGTGAAATTCTTAATAGTTAATCAGCAAAAAGCCAGAAGTGGAACTGTCACCCAAGTAGTAGAGCACCAGCCTTGAAAAAGCCAAGCAAGAGTGTGAAGCCCTGACCTCCAGCCCCTGCAGCACCACAATGACATT
>NW_012267351.1:3021898-3023587 GCF_000151885.1 Dipodomys ordii
AGCGCGGGCCAGCCTTCCTTGGCGATGCCACACATGCCTGCCACCGTCCCTGGGGCCCCCTGGCACCAGCAGCAGGGGACCCCTCCCCCTTTCCCGGGGGCCCCCTACTACTCACAAATGGGTACCCCTCCCCCTTTCCCTGGGGTCCCCTACTACCCGCAACAGGGTCCCCATCCTCCTTTCCCTGGGTCTCCCTACTACCCGCAACTGGGGACCCCTTCAGCTTTCCCTGAGATCTCCTGCTACCCGCAGCAGGGGCCCTGTCCTCCCTTCTCTGGGGTCCCCTACTACCCTCAACTGGAGACCCCATCCCCTTTCCCTGGGGTCTCCTACCACCCGCAGCAGGGACCCCGTCCTCCTCTCCCTGGGGTCCCCTACTACCCGCAACTGGGGACCCCTTCCCCTTTCCCCGGGGGCCCCTACAACCCCCAACTGGGGACCCCTCCCCCTTTCCCTAGTGGCGCCTACAACCCGCAACTGGGGAACCCTCCCCCTTTCCCTGTGGACCCCTACCAATCGCAACTGGGGACCCTTCCCACTTTTCCTGGAGTCCCCTGCTACCATAAACTGGGGACCCCTCCTCCTTTTCCTGGTGACCCCTGCTACCCGCAGTTGGGGAATCTTCCCCCTATCCCTGGGGTCCCCTGCTACCCGCAGATGGCGAATCCTCACCCTGTCCCTGGGGTCCCATTCCAGCCTCAGGAGGCCACTCCTCCCTCTTTAACAGAGACCCCATCCCAGCGTCAGGAGGATAGCCCTCCCCTTTGTAATGAGAACTCCTCCCAGATTCAGGAGGGGAGTCCTCCCGCTTCAACTGAGACCTCCTCTGTGCCAAAGAAGGGGACTCCTCCCGCTTCCCTTGATACCTCCTCCCAGGCTCAAGAGGGGAGTCCTCCCTCTTTCCCTGAGAGATCCTTCCAGTCTCAGGTGAGTCCTCCCCTTTTTACTGAGAACTCCTCCCAGACTCAGGACGGGACTCCTCCCCCTCCCCCAGATACCTCCTCCCAGTCTCAGGAAGAGAGTCCTCCACTTTTTACTGAGACCTCTTCCCAGCCTCAGAAGGGGACTCGTCACCCTTCCCTGAGATTTCCTCCCAGACTCAGGAGGAGAATACTTCCCTTTTTAATGAGAGCTCCTCCCAGATTCAGGAGGGGAGTCCTCCCCATTAAGGGAGACCTCCTTCGAGCTAAAGAAGGGGAGTCCTCCCCTTTCCCCTGATACCTCCTCCCAGCCTCAGTAGGAGAGTCCTCCCCCTTCCCCTGAGACCTCCCAGCCTCTGGAGAGGACTCCTCCCTCTTTTGCTTTGGTCCACTCCCAGCCTAAGGAAAGGAAAGGGCTCCTCCCCCTTTCCCTGGGGTCCCAAGCTACCCACAGCTGGAGACTCCTCCCCCTTTCCCTGTGGTCTCCTGTGCCCTGCAGCTGAGGACTCTTTCCCCTGTTCCTGGGGTCCCCTGTGCCCCACAGCTGGGGACTCCTCCCCCTTTCCCTGTGTTGGTCCCCTGGTACAATTGGCTGGGGACTCCTCCCCCATTCCCTGGCGTTCCCTGCCCCCCACAGCAGTTTCCAGTCTTGCCTAATTCTTGCCTGGAGCCTCTGTAAGGATAATTGCTGTTGGATGCTGGTAGCTCAGACTGGTCATTACAGCTACTCAACAGAGTAGGATATAAGGACCAGAGTTCAAAGCCACCA
>NW_012267351.1:3023637-3027726 GCF_000151885.1 Dipodomys ordii
CACACACCAACCACAAAGAAATAGAATTGATCTTGGCTCAGATGTCAGTTCCTGGTGGGGAGGTCCAAAGGGGAACAGAAGAGATCACAATATGGAGGCTGGGATGCAGAGAAAGGAAACAGAGAGGAAGGAGCCTGGGCAAACCACAGCCCCCAAGGAAGAGCAGAAAACGAGTGTGTGTAGGCCATCAGGACAAAGCCCCTCCACCCCCTCAGAGGTTTTGCATCCCTTACCATGACCTTGAGCAGTTGTGTGAGCACCCTAGAGAATCCATTGCCATGCCCTTGAGCAGTCTTGGGTATCTCCTTGGAAGGCCTCAGCTGAGTGGATCACACAGGTGTATGTCAGAACAGTCACCAGTCAGAGAGGCTAAAGGATGCATGGCTGTGTGGAGCCTCTAGGTGGGTCTGGGGGTTGATGTGCCTTACATACTGTGCAGGTGGTACTTTCCCCTTGAGAAACCCCTACTATTTACCAGGAGGTCTTCTTACCTTCCTCCTTAATCAATCTTTGCCATTTTATATCTTATTCTTCTAAAGTATCTGATTCGGGTGTTGCAGTTTTTTCATATTACAAGGACACACCCTCTCCCCTACTTTCTTAAATGAGGCCTCACCTTTTTCTTCCCAGTAAATGTTTAGAGGGGAGATCAACGTCTATACACACAAAATAATTCATATGGTAGCTTGGTTGTGCTGATCATTTCACTATACACACATATAAATTTTATTATTTGGTACTAGGGACTCAAACTCAGGGCCTCATGGATGGTATTCAACACTGTACTGCCAAGGCACAATCCCAGATTAACACATACATGTCTTTATTTTTTTATTTTTTTGTTTGTGGGGTCTGAACGCTGGGCCTGGGCTCTGTCTCTCAGCTCTTCAGCTCAAGGCTAGCACTCTACTACTTGAGCCACAGGACCACTTTGGTTTTTCTGAGTGTTTTGAGATAAGAGTCTCCCGGACTTTCTTGCCCAGGCTGTCTTTGAACCATGATCCTCAGATCTTAAGTCTCCTGAATACCTAGGATTACAGGCGTGAGCCACCATCGCCAAGCTCAGTGATACTTCTGTAAGGCTCGATTTTTAAATTCATAATATGAATGCTGGTTAAGAATACGCAAAACAAAAACTGAGATAAAGGTTTCACCCCTCCCCTGATATTGAGGAATACAACATTGTACATAGAGAACTAAGCTACCTTTTCCATGGTTGGAATTGCCTTTGTTAATTGAAATGATATAAAGGCCTTAGAGATTTTATTAGAGGCAGGAATTTGAAGATAAAATAAGATGTTATTGAAAAACTGGTGGGGAGTTTCTCCACAATCAGTGTCAAGACAGCTGGAGAAATGTGTGTTGCTTGAGTAACTGCGTGTCATTGTGACTCACAATGCCCAAGACATTGTGACCTTGAATGACCTGGATGTGCTTGAGAGAATCTGGCTCATTGTTTCATCATGAGAGCCTTGGCTGATATATAGCTTTGCAGACTAGTATTTTAAGAAAATCCTTTTGACTTTCCCAAAAGATGGATTCAGCATATTTTCCTCTAGTGACTAAGTAAAGTAAGTTACTATGTATTTTGGTGCAGGAGCTGAAGCAGTCTATTGGACATGTGAATCAAAAGTTATTTGGTACAAGCAAGGCCTGGGGTTGAATTCTGGTTCCAGTACTTAAAAATTGCTATCTGGAGCAAAACTATTACTAATTCTCTCCTAGGATTATTTATGTTATGTTTTGAGATTGTCTTCAAAGCATGTAGCATATAATGAATAACTGATAGCAAAAGACAACTAAAATTCAAATTCAATAGTTAGGTGTCAGTAATAAATACAACAGAGGTTATTACTTTGTGAGGGTAAAGGGTTTTTTACACCTTTGTGAATGTTATTTATAAATTTTTGTTTAAGTTATACAATAATTTTGACTCTAAACTCTGCTTTCATAGATGTCTTCTGTCTGTAGTTAAATAGCTAGAGTACATTCTAGAATATATGTTGAGATATTCTTCTGATTGTTATTCAAAACATATATTTTCAGTAGTTGTAATGTGATTTAAGATTTTCTTGGAGGTGGGTTCCGGTTGCTCAGGCCTGTAATCCTAACTACTCAGGAGGCTGAGGATTGAGGTTCAAAGCCAGGCCAAGCAGGAACGTCCGAGACTCTCCAATAAACCATGCAGAAAACTGGAAGTGGCACTGTGGGTCAAGTGGTAGAGCACTAGCCTTGAGCTGAAGGGCTCAAGGACAGCACCCAGGCTCAGAGTTCAAGCCCCCAACCGACAGGGGCTTGGACATGTTTTTGTATAGAGATGAAGCTCCTGGATTAAGCACTGTTTAAGGAGGTGGTGGTGAAGTCCTGGGGCTTGAACAGCTGGGCCTGGGCACTGTTACTGCACTCATTTTGCTCAAGGCTAGCTCTGAAGAATTTGAGCCATGGCACCAAATCTGGTTTCTTCTGTGATTAATTTGAAGTAAGAGTCTTGGAGACTTCCCTGCCTTGACTGGTGTCAAACCACGATCCTCAGATCTCAGCCTCCTAAGTACCTAGAATCGCAGGTGTGAGCCACCGATGCTGAGCAGAAATTTGTTATTTTTTTGGTGGGTCATGGGGCTTGAACTCTGGGCTTGGGCGCTGTCCCTCAGCTCTTTAGCTCAAGGCTAGTGCTCTACCGCTTGAGCTACAGCGCCACGTCCAGTTTTCTAGTGGTTAATTGGAGATAAGAGTCTCAAGGACTTTCCTGCCCAGGCTGGCTTTGAACCTCGATCCTCAGATCTCAGCCTCCTGAGTAGCTAGGATGACAGGCGTGAGCCACCAGTGCCCCGCTTTATATTTATTCTTGAAAGTCAATTCTTACTATCCTTAAGTAGTTATACCAAAGGGAGGGAGATAGGGAAATGTCAGAATTGCAAAATTGCTTTTTTTTTTTTTTAAATCAAGCCCCTTCTGGATTCGCTCCTCCAGATGCCAGATATATCAGTCTTAGACAGATAAAATTAACCCACCAGAAGAAATAATGGAAAGCAACCTAGCTGGCAGGAAAGTAGAGATCACATCAGGCGCTAATGCCTGTCAGAAGCTTCTGACCACCTCTCCCCTTTTGTTTTTTACTCTTCTGATTGAGGATCAACCGCCTCAGACACAGACCATCTCTCGGGCTTGTTCTGTGTGATATCCTCTTTATCCACCTTGGTCTGGCTGCCCCCAGTGGGTCAGACCACACAGATCCTGTTCCCTTGTATCCCCCCCCCCCCACTCTAGATCTGACAGGGGGGCTTTGGGGACTGTCGGGTCTGACCACACAGATCCTGTTCCCTGGTGCCCCCCACACTCTAGATCTGACACGGGGGTCTTTGGGGACTGTCGCCCGGTGGGCTCTCAAAGCTCAGGTCTAGGAAGGTGAGGGAGAGGATACTGACACCGTTTTGAGAATGAAAGAAAATGGGTCACAGGATGGCTCGGCTGTGGAGTTCCGCACCCCGATCCGAATAGGAGGCAGATACGTGCCACAGTCAACCCTAGATTTAAGAATATATATGAAAAAAGATATATATAAAATCCGGGGCCCTGTGCGGCCTAGAACCGCGCAGCCGCAGTGCGGAGCAACCAGGCCGCGCCCCTTCACGTCATAGGAGCACGTCCTCTACGAGCTGTGGGTGGGCGCGGGACTCTGTGACGTAGGCGCGTTCGCGCGGCGTGGGTGGAGCTAGAAGCCGCCTTAGGGGGTTATAGGGCGACGGCGCAGCCGCCATTTTGTACGGTGTTTGTCGCAGCGACTGGACTGGCGCGACGGCGGTTTGGCGACATTTCTCGGCCAAAAGGCCTTTTGCTTTTACGGAGGTAAGTCTTCCGGGGAGAAGCGTGGGACGGGGCGGCTGTCGAGCTTTCTTGAGGCCTGGGAGCCAGGTGTGGGTGGCCCCGTCCCCGAGTTCCGACTTTGGCCACTGGGGATTGAGGTTGGCGGGTCCCGCGGGGCACTGCCCAGCTGGTGGCCTCAGACCCCCTAAAGTTTCCCGGGCGGCGCGGTTCGGCAGCAGGCCCTGCTGTGGGAGCCCAAGACGGCGCGGCTCGGCTCGGTGTGGG
>NW_012267351.1:3029621-3036179 GCF_000151885.1 Dipodomys ordii
GGATGCAGAGAAAGGAAACAGAGAGGAAGGAGCCTGGGCCAACCACAGCCCCCAAGGAAGAGAAAAAAAGAGTGTGTGTAGGCCATCAGGACAAAGCCCCTCCACCCCCTCAGAGGTTTTGCATCCCTTACCATGACCTTGAGCAGTCTTGGGTATCTCCTTGGAAGGCCTCAGCTGAGTGGATCACACAGGTGTATGTCAGAACAGTCACCTAGTCAGAGAGGCTAAAGGATGCATGGCTATGTGGAGCCTCTAGTTGGGTCTGGGGGTTGATGTGCCTTACATACTGTGCAGGTGGTACTTTTCTCTTGAGGACCCTACTATTTACCAGGAGCTCCTCTTACCTTCTTCCTCAATGGATCTTTGCCATTATATGTCTCATTCTTCTAGAGCATAGAGACATAGCATCTGATTCAGGTGTTGCAGTTTTCCATAGCTCAAGGACACACCCCATGGACTGCCACTTTTCTTCAACTAAGTCCCACCTTTTTCTTCCCAATAAACCCATCATATTAAGCATCCATTCAAGGATGAACTCATTCATTACAGTGTAGTCCTCATAGTTCATTGTCTGTGGAAACAAATACAATGCTGTATGCTGTCACCTATTCCTAGCTGAGGACAGGGAGCAGTGGGGACTGATTGGCCAAATCGTATCAAAGTGTCAGTTATTCGACATGAGTAAATTATGGAGAGTTAATAGCCAGCATGGTGATTATTGTGTTTACCACAACAAATTGATTAGAGAGTACATCAACATCTAAGGCACAAAATAGTTCTTATACTAGCTTGGTTATGCTGATCATTTCACTATACACACACACACACACACACACACACACACACACTTCATTAGGTGGTATGAGGGACTAAAACTCAGGGCCTCATTCATACCAGGCAAGCACTATACCACCAAGAGACATTCCCAGCTTAACATATACATACTAGAAATCCGTAAAATACTTAGGCAATGCTGGGGCTTGAACTCAGATCCTTGTAATAATTGGCCAGGAATGAGCTGGAGCTACATCTCCAGCCATAAAATTATGCTTTTTTTCTCAATGATACTTTGCTTTTTGTCTGCCTTGGGCTAAAACTCAGGACTTTGGCATATCTATCCCAGAGCTCTTTTTGCTCAAGGCTAGTACTCTACCACTTTGAGCCACAGCTCCACTTCTGATTTTCTGGTAGCTCATTGGAGAGAAGAGTTTCAGGAAATTCAAGCTGTGGCTGGCTTTGAACTAAAATCCTCCGGTCTCAGCATCCTGGGTAGCCAGGATTAGAGGCATGAGCCACCAATACCAAGCTCAGATACTTCTGTAAAGCTCAATTTTTAATTTCATATTATTAATGCTGGTTAAGAACACACAAAAGAGGCTCAGAATTGGGCTCAATGGTAGAGTGTCCCAGAACTGGCAAAAAAAAAAGAAAGAAAGAAAGAAAGAAAGAAAGAAAAGAAAAGAGAAGCAATGTGTCCACTTGAGAATCCCTGTTCTCCTTGAGATCAGACACACACACCCTGAGCAGGTCTTTGAGACCTGCTGAGCCCATATCCTTCCATACTAAAAGAAGACTGAACATTAACTCACCCCTGCCTTTCTCCTCTTTGCCCCTCAATTACTCAAATCAATGACCTGGACAGACTCTGATCCTAGCCTGGTTCAGAGCAGGAAGGGCCCAAGCAGAAGGAGCCCAGAAGGAAAGATCCAGGGACAGGATTGGGGAGATCCTACCCAGCTTAAAAGGTGTCTGTTCCTGTACACCCAGCAACTCCCCACTGCCCAGCCCCACTGACACCTGACGCTTTCACTTTCTTCTTTGGGTTTCACAAATGTGATATAGATTGAATGTGACAAAGGTCCTGGGAAGCTTATGTTCCCCATGGTCACCACTATGTCTGGACCCTGTCGTCCAGACTGACCCCACTCCTAGGCAGCAGTGATTCACCTCTCCTGATTCCAAAGCAAGACCTGGACGTCAGACAATTTGAACTTTAGTCGCCAGTGCACATTTGAGCAGCAGCATAGCCCTGAGGATACTCAGGAAGGATACCCAGGAGACAGAATTCCTCAGCATGACTGGCTGCAGAGAGTCAGGCCCACCCTCTTGGAGTAGGAATCACAGCCACCTTAGGACATTCCCTGAAAGGATTTGGCTCAGGACCTTAAATCAATCAATATGTGGGTGAATCAGATGGGTGCTATTTGGATTCTCTACCATTGTGGGAGATTTTGGGGCTCCCAGGGAACAAAACACATGCCCAAGATGAAGGGCAGGAGAAAGTGCTAAGCTCAGGCTCAGTTCAGTCATTAAAAAACAAAGGTCTCAGAGAGGTGTGGTGGCATATGCCTATAATCCATTTAAACATGGTTGGGTTCTAGTTTGATGCCAACCTGACTATAGAATGAGATGAGAGAAAGAGACAGACAGAGAGAGACAGACAGAGAGAAACAGACAGAGTGAGACAAAGAGAAAAACAGAGACAGAGAGAGAGAAAAACAGAGAGACAGTGATAGAGAGAGAGAAAGGGAGGAGAGAACCCCTATAAGGGTAAGAGTGTGACTTAGTTAATAGAGGCTTAGCCAAGGAGCAAAGCATCAAGGACTCATTTGAGTCCTGGTCTTGCAACAACAACAAAACAAGAGTGAAAAAGAACGAGAAGGAAAAGAGACAGAGAGAGAGATAGAGGCAGAGAAAGAGAAAGAGACAGAGACAGCAAAAGTGGCAAAGACAAAGACAGAGACAGAGACAGTACCTTGTTCTGGTCAAGGACACTGGAGCCAGCAGGGGTCTGACTCCCCCTCTCTTGCTGTAATGTTCACTTTTTGGAAATATATTCATGGCTCTCTGTCCTGCACTCTGCACTCTAGTCCCCTCCCTCAGACTCTTTCAGTTTGGTTGCAAGTGCCATCAACTCTCCCCCAGCATGCTCTCCCTTTACGTTTTCAAACATGGAGCCCAAACCCTCGGGATCACTGCTACCATATTGATTTGTATATGAAGTGAATAAGTCAGGCATAGAAAGACAAATACTATATGCAATCTCTCATATACAGGAACTAAACGATTGATCTCTAAGTAAAAGACAGTAGATTATTAATTATTAGAAGGTAAGAAAGTAGGGAGAAGGGAGAGGAAAGGAGAAAGAGGGAGGCTGGATAATGGAGGGATACATTTTGGGGTTCTACAGCACAATGATGTTACAGTTTATAGAACTGTAGCATTGTATGGATTAATAGCTGCACACTGGTGGCTCACACCTGCAAACCTAGCTTCTCAAGGGGCTGAGATCTGAGGACCACAGTTCAAAGCCAGCCCAGATAGGAAAGTGCTTAAGATTCTGATTTCCAATACACTACCAGAAAACTGGAAGTAGAGCTGGGGTTCAAAGTGGTAAAGCACTAGCCTTGAGCATAAAAGCTCAGGGACAGTGTCCAGGTGCCAAGTTCAATCCCCACATCTGACCAACCAAAAAATCCACATGACTGTTGATAACTTATTGATATCACAATAAATAACTGATGAGCTCAAAGATATCAAACACTAGAAAACTGAAATGAAGCTAGGTATAGTAGATTATAGGACACTCCTGTAATCGCCGCCTTTGAAAGCTGGAAGAAGGGTAGAGAGTTCATAGTTGTCTGGGTTTGGTAGCTAGATGCCGACTTGAAAATATATCTTGTTAAGAACAGGAATAAAGTGCTGAAAATGTTAATTCCTCTCACTACATTGTTAAGCATTGCATACAACACCCTGGTATACCACACCATATCTCATAGCTAGAATATCTTGACAAAAAGAATTAATATATTGAGATCATGTTTTTCAGCATAAAATAATGTATAATTATTTCCTCCTCAGTTATTCAAATTTTAGTTTCGGTGATAGAATTCACCAGATGAGAGGAAATGACTAAATTAGTTAGTGTTGGGTCTGTATATGTTCATGCATGCTGGTACTGGGACTTGAACTCAGAGCCTTGGACTCAACTTGGCTTTATTTTGGTCCAGGCTGGCACTCTACCATTGAGCCACATCTCTACTTCCAATTTTTGGTGGTTAATGGGGAATAAAGTCACTCATAGTACTTTCCCACTAGGCGTATTGGCTTTCATCCACAATCTTCAGATCTCAGCCTGCAGAGTAGATAGGATTACTGGTGGAGAGACCCACCTTTTACACCCAGTAGGGTGTGGGCCACACCCTGCACAGCCAAGGCAGTATAAATGGCCAGCTCTCCAGTGCATTCAGACACCAGCAGGAGCTGAGAGCAGCCAACTCTGCTCCACAACCAGCACCTCTGGGCTCCCCTCCGGACGCCACTGTGGGATCCTTGCCGACCTCGGACAAGGCTTCAGTCAAAGAATCCAGGAGGAAGCTTCAGGTAAGCTGGTGACATCCTCATTCTTGGGGGTTTGGCTTTGTTGCCTTATAATCCTGGACTCAGATTTGGGGGTGCAGTGCAGAGGAGGAGTCCCAGGATTGTTAGGAAGTATTCAAGCATATTTTTCTTTAGGTTTTTTGGATCACACATTTTTCTGAGGTCACTCTGAGACAGAGTCTCCTACTTACAAGGCTTTGCATATAACTGAGACTACAAAGGAAGGGGCACTAGGCAGAGAGTGAGACAAGGAAAGAGTGTCCACTCATTATGTGCCAGGTTGTCATTGTTGGATTATGAGCCTCTAGACCACTGCTTCTGGCCACTTCAGTATTATGGAAGAATGGCTGGATTTTCTTTGGGGAGGTGGTGGTAAATATGTTATGTGTGTGTGTGTTATGCCTAGGCAACGGCTTGAATTCAGGCCTCACATTCTTGCTTAGTTTTGTTCAAGTCTGGTGCTCTACCACTTGAGCCACAGCGCCATTTCTGGCAATTGGAGAAGAGTCTCATGTGCTTTGTCTTCCTGTGCTGATGATCCTCAGACCTCAGCCTCCGGAGAGACACCAGAGAGTGACTTTCATTTTCTTGTTAGCTCTTAGTCAGAGTCTGGATGTTTATTGTCCAGTGTCTAAAAACCATTGGCTTAGCCACATGCCTGTGGCTCCTGACTGTAATCCTAGCTATTCAAGAGGCTAAGATGTGAAATCAAGGTTCAAAGCCAGCCAGGACAGGAAAGCCTGTGAGGTTTTTTTGCTAGTGCCTAGTGCTAGTGCCTGAGCACAGTCCCTGAGCCAATCTCTGGTCAAGGCTAGCACAGTGCCACTTGAACCCCAGTGCTACTTACAGCTTTTTCTGTTGATGTGGTACTGAGGATTGGAACCCAGGGCTACATGCATGCTAGGCAAGCACTCTAGCACTAAGCCACATTCACAACCCCACCTTAACTTTTTAATGCCAAGTTGCTGGAGAAAGGGGACACAGATTGGAGACACTTTCTTGGTTAATAGTCAGAATCTGAAGCTCTCAGTGTTATTTTTGTATAGGTACTGAGACTTGAGCACAGGGTTCAGACACTATCCTTTATTGGGTTTTGTTGTTATGCTTGCTTTTTGAGAGACAATTTGACCAAGGCTTTTTCCTGATGGTAACTGGCAGTAAGAGTCTCATGGACTTTCTGGCTTGGGCTAGTTTCAAACCTTGATCCTCACATCCCAGCCTCCTGAATCTAGGGATGGTTCCTGAGTGCCTAATCCTCCCTTATTTTAGAATGTGCTTGTATCTCCAGAGAAGTCCAGAAAGATTTTATTTCCAATGATCTGATGTGACTTTCATTAATTTTCATTAATCCTTTCATTAATTCACAAGGAAGTCACTGAGAGATCCTCCTTCTAGGAATGACGTGTTAGTTTTGTGCTACATTGCTGGGGATGGAACCTAAACCTAGGTATGAGATCTATGTGTGAATGTAACCACCGTTCCTCTCTTATTCTTTCAATTAGGTTTCAAGTTCTCAGATTAGATCTACAAACACCCAAACAGTAATGGAGAGACAGGAAAATCAAGCAACCACAGCAACCACAGGTACAATGTGTTCAGAGTTCTATCTCGACCAGAGAAAACTTCCTAAGTCTCCAACTTCCAGAGATTGACATGCTTATGCTAGACCCCAACATGGGCATGGCTCTGGGGATGACATGGCTGACCTCAGCCTTGTCCTGACCCCTGGGGCCTAGGGGCCACAGTGTTTATGAGAGGACCCAGTAAGGGTAGGGGGCTTTCCAGGTAGCAAATATACCACTAAGGGTCTATCTAGTCTCTGAACTGTAGTATTTTTAGTTCCATTTGAACAGCATCTAGATCTGTCCCGGTGAATTGATGTGTTGGACATGAACACTCAGATAGATCTGAGTCTCAAATCTTCACCCTGTTAAGATTTGATCACCTCCTGCTAACGAAATGTAGCCATGTTTAAGCCAGGGAATGTAAAGGCAAGATCTAGAAAACCCTTCTCCAGAAGAACCAAAGAGGTGGAACTCAAGTCTATCTACCTTGTTTTGTTCCATTCACAGGTCAGTTAGCTAATTCGTGGACTCACCAGGAAATCCAGTTCTTCTTGGAAGAATGGGAGTTTCTGGAGTCCAACCTGGACCTCAAAGTGGACAAGAAGGACGATGT
>NW_012267351.1:3037882-3039196 GCF_000151885.1 Dipodomys ordii
GTGCAGGTTTGTAATCTCAGTATTTAGGAGGCAGAGGCAATTTGAGGCTAAGTTCAAGTCCAGCCATGGATATCTATCAAGACCTTTTTCAAAAAAGGAAATTAAGTGTGCTTTAGAAGATACATGATTTGCCGGGTGCTGGTGGCTCATGCCTGTAATCCTAGCTACTCAGGAGGCTGAGATCTGAGGATTGCGGTTCAAAGCCAGTCTGGGCAGGAAAGTCCTTGAGACTCTTATCTCCAATACAGCACTAGAAAACTGGAAGTGGTGCTGTGGCTCAAGCAGTAGAGCACTCGCCTTGAGCTGAAGAGCGCAGGGACAGCGCCAAAACCCAGAGTTCAAGCCCCATGACTGACAAAAAAAAGAAGATACATGATTTTAACCTACTGTTCATCTTGTTTTTAAGGGATGGCTTACATGTAGCGGTGAAAATTGTAAAAAATGTAGGCCGTTATCGTGAAGCAGCTCGTTCAGAAATCCAAGTATTGGAACATTTAAATAGTACTGATCCCAATAGTGTCTTGTAAGTATAAATTTGAACCAGGAACCATCTTACTACAAAATAAACAGTTCTTCAAACTGAATTATCATTTTGCTCTATTCCAGCCGATGTGTCCAGATGCTAGAGTGGTTTGATCATCATGGTCATGTTTGTATTGTGTTTGAACTGCTGGGACTTAGTACCTATGATTTCATTAAAGAAAACAGCTTTCTGCCCTTTCAAATTGATCACATCAGGCAGATGGCTTATCAGATCTGCCAGTCAATAAATTGTAAGTATACTTGATATACTTTGAACTACCAGAAAATCTTGTAAACCTCCTTTGACCAGTATGTTCACCATTATCTATACTCTTCCCCTTCCAATACCAGTACGTTTCTAAGTGAAGCTAATGATGTCTTTTTTCTTTGTAGTTTTGCATCATAATAAATTAACCCATACAGATCTGAAACCTGAAAATATACTGTTTGTGAAATCTGACTATGTGGTCAAATATAATTCTAAAATGGTAAGTTACAGACTTTTAGTTTGGGTGGTTTAGTCTTTAACTTCGTGATCCTTAAATGAGGAAGTTCACTTCTGAGTCTCACTATGTCCTGTTTGGTAACCATAAATAGAATAGGAGTAGGTTGATGGTTGAATGGTAGAGCACATGTACTCTTCTTCCTTATGAACTTATTTGACAAAGTGGTACGTTTGGGGCTACAGGTGGAGGAGTGTTTGCATCTCATCCGTTAGGCCCTGGTTTTTGTCCCTAGCACCAAAACAAAAAAGATAATTCATGTGTAAGTCTTTTTTTTTTTTTTTTTTTG